>NC_056735.1:924097239-924247239 GCF_019279795.1 Protopterus annectens
TTCTGTGATAATTCATTCCATGGCTTTGCATATTAGACTAGTCAAACTAATGTTTTTTAGTTTCCAGGATCAGCTTATGGTCCACCTTTGTAAAGAGGGGTAACTGTTGCAGTCCTCCATTCACAAATCGCATAGTCATTTTTGAGGCTGTAATTGAAAAGTGACTCAAATGTTCCTGATAGTTCATGTCTCAAGCTATTTAGGAGGCTTCCTGGGATACTGTCTGGGTCCATTGACGCTGTGTTTTTGGCCTTAGTGGGTAATCTTCATGACATGCTGTGGGGGTATGTTAGTAGACATTTCACAGGGTGGGGTATAGATTAAAGCTGAATTTGTCAGCCAGCAGATTCACTATGTTACTCTGCTCAGTGAAGGTGGCACCATTTACCACCACTTCAGCATGCTGCCATGTGCTACCTTTAAAGTTACGGCCATAGCTGTAGAAAGTCTTTTAGTTGTCTTTAGCCTGAGAGGTTATCTTGATCTCATAACTGGCTTTGTTGCATTTAATTAGTACTCTTAGTTTCCTGTTTAGTTTAATTAGTCAGCTCTTGTCATTATGAGAGTTGCTATTTCTGATTTTGGCCTGTTTCTTTTTATGTACCCTGTTAAGGTAAGGATTTAACCCATGTAGTTTGTTTTAGGCTTACTTCTGGTATGTACAGCAGTTTCCACAGAGACATTTACATGGTCGTATGGGATTTCTGTGAACAGTTCCCCATAGGTTGCTGTGAACTCAAGGTTTGGCGGGACACTGAATTTTGACAAACTGTCAATAGGATGCAGTTTGCTTTAGAATAGTTCCTAATTTTCAGAAGTTTTACTGGGTTTTCCAAGTTGATTCTTATTTTGAAGGAAACAGATTTGTGGTCCGACTTCACCAGCGAGGACAGAACACGGTGGAGGGAGGGGGGGTTACATGCACTATATGAACTTTCTGTCAAAATAAAAGCATTGTTTCATAAATTTGTCCTGTATCACTCCGTCAATATTTATCCCTTCATTGCCAGATTATTAGAAATAAATAGGACATCCTTGAATTTTGAATGCTACAATGTAATCCAGACATATTAGTTTTGGCTGAAGTGAAAATCATGCTAGTCTACATATTTACTCTCTTATTATTCACTAGAACAAAAGACTTGATAACAAACTGTTTTAGGAACAATGCTTTTAACAACAGGCATTTGCTAACATTATAAAGAAAATATAAAAGATGGCACCTAAAATGCATCTTATTATTATTATTATTAGTAGTAGTAAATTTAATGTAGATTTCCTTGTGTCAAGAACAACCCAGGATTTACACTAAGTGCTTACACAGCTAATTCACTTCCCAACTAAACTGAATGCTACTACACAAAAATCACTCACTGCTTGACCTTTTTATCACAAATATACCTAACAAATTCTTATATATAACTATTACCCTAATTCTTTAAGTGACTGTTGTACTTTTTGTGTCCTAATTTCATTTAAATCTACCAAGACACCTCCAGAAATGATATCATTGGGAAGCTTCTCAGAATCCAAAAAAAAAAACATTAAAAAAATTAATTTCTTACTCAACCTCATACAATTAATTAGTCCTTTATTACCAGGCTAAGTGACCAGCTGCAGCAGTAGTAGAACATTTCATTTCTCTGCTGAATGCAGCTATTGACAAATGGTATCCCTTCACTACTAAAGAGTTAAGGATCTTCTTGACCTTTGACTAAATTCAAGCTTAAAAGCCCTTCTTAAACAGTGAGCTCGATCTTGGATTAAGTGTTAATACTCTCATGATTAACAGGCATTTTATAATCTGTGATGTATAAATGTAAATTAGAAGTAAAACAGGCAGTAATCTAATTAGCTAAAATGGTAAACTGAGGCTGTCGTCTGCTCCTAAAAGATAATGACATGTGATGAGTGATGTAGCATACTTAGACACTGCACCTAAGAAGAGCATTGCACTTCAGTTTAACTTCCTACTCTGAGGAAATTAGAAGGTTTATATGCAATCCATCATCTCCTTCAACTTCACAAGTAAGTAATTTATGCCACCTCAGATTATCTTAATTGTTTTAACTGTCTTTTTACTTGTTTTCTCTGAGACCACGGCTAGGCACCATTCTAACGTCAGAAAAAAATTAACCATAATTCCTACTTGCTACCCCCTCCACTAGCTACTCCTCTGACTACCAGCCCCCTGACACACATTTATAATGTCTCCCTAATGTCTGGTAGGCCTCCTCAGCAATTCAAGCATATCCCAGTTTTATCTATTCCTGTATGCTCATCCCTGAAGAATCCGCAGGGCTTCAGACCTATATCTGTCCTTTGGCAGTGAACTAATGTCTTTGAAAACACTATAGACTCAAATTTCTGATCATGTAATAAATATGGAGTTCTCTTGACTTTCATCATGTTTTTTGAATTGGTCACAACACACTGACAATGTTATGTACAGACAAGATAATGTTGTAATATGGAGAAGGAAAAGGTAGAGCCTTTGCTGACCTAAAAATGACATTTTAAAGTGTTAATCACACAATCCTGTTTAATCTCAAGTATTACTTAAACTTTAGCATTGAAGTAGTAAACTGTGCAATCAACGACTTTGCAGACAGGACTTTTCCAAGTCCACTGTAGAAGTACTGCCACTGAAATATGACCCTTCATTCCTGTCACTAAGCAGGCCTTTGTATTAGAAACCTTGTTGTTCTTTCTCTTTATAGTAATATTAGTCTGGTTACCTCCCCTGACCGTGTAACTCTTTATATAAATTATATACTTATGTTTTGGGTAGCCCCTTATGCTTGGTATTTGGAAAAACAGCTTTTAAATCAACTTTACTATCATCAGTCAGTAGTATACATTTACATTCAGTGTGGCAAAAATGGCTACAAGGTTATTTGGGTTACATCAAGAGCTTAAACAAAATAAATCTTCTGATATTTACACCCAAGGCAGTAAAACACTTGCTGAAGTCCAGACATTTAATTACCTGAGGATTCTACTGGATCTCATTCTCAAATTTACCCCTCATAACAAAGTCACAAAATATTAACAATCAGCTGACAGACGATGACAGTATATCAAACCATCACACTCCAAAATCATAGTGTGCCATTGCTATGAATGCGCTTATTCCTTGTGTTGGGTATATTCTCCCCTTAACTGCATTAAACTTTTATGTTGAGTGTATTCTACCTGTAATTACTTTAAACTCCTCTGCCAAACACCTCCATTTTTCTGATTACTACAACAACAAAATTTGCACTGATTAATATTTCTCCAAACCCACCTTTCTGTTATTAACATTTCCATTCATGCTCAAACTTGTATGTAACCGTTATTCTAGTTAATTAGCAAATAAATTACATTAAAAAACTCCCCCATGGTCTTATAGACAGCATAGATAAATGACTCCATTTTTGGTACCCTAAAATTGAACAAGCCATTAAGGAAAATGCTTTATCAACATATTAGCTGCCAATTCGAATAATTTTCCCCAGAGTATTACAGCACACACAGATTAGCCTTTGTTCAGAAAAATTAGCCATTTAAAAGATAAATATAAATGTAGTTGTCTTCTTGATTACTTCTACTCGTATCCATTATTCTAATTGTATTACATTGTTTGGGATATGGCTTGTTTGCATATATTTAAATATGTTACTGCTACTAAACAAATGTGAGTAAGCTGAAAGGTAGTGGCAGATTCTTTGGAAGTTTTATCTATGTTCTATGTATTCTTTTCCAGTTTATGTAACATCTAGCTATAGTTTTTCTCATCTTATTTTTTATCTTAATGTAAATTCTTATATGTGATGAGAATTTTTATGAGTTTGTAAATCTGATCTATGTACATCCTTACCATAGTGATATCTTACCTCTGTTTTCTTTTGCGGTTTTTACATATGTAATCTGCTTTTGTTTATTAACTCTTGATTTATTTTTTGTTTATTGCTATGTCTATTAAGTTGATAATTGTACATTTGTTGCTACTTAAATTTGACCCTAGAATGGGTCATAGCAGAATATGGTCTCAGGGCTCGAGCAGCTACAAATTTAGCAAACTGAATATATAAATAAGACATCTTGATGTGATTACTATGACAAATAAGAGTATAGTTAAAATAAACTCCACAACATATTTTGTACTCTGGAAAAGTATGTATGTAATTGTACTGAAACACCTCCAGGGAAATGAAAAGATGAATGTGACGTCTTCTGAGGGACTGGACAAACAGCTGAGAAGGATGGAATCGGTTTTAGTCTCTACAGCCTAGGCCGACTACCTGTTTTATGTCAGTAATACTGCCATCCTGTGGGAACACAGAATGAAAGCAGACAGTAATCAGCTGCTGGTTGGAAGAAGAAGGTAATAGGATCTACATCTTTAGGGATAAATGTAGAGCTGATTAAGTACCAAAAAGATAGATGTGAACACTATGTTTGATTGCATTGAAATTTTCCATAAGAAATTTTAATGCAGTTCTCATTCACCGAGTTGTGTAGACACAACATTTTAGTTTGTGTCATTGTACCGTTTGAGGTTCATCTGTGCTTGATCTCTGGGAAATACATTGACTTTGTTTGCATCTTTCTTTTCTTGCCTACTGCACCTCAGTAGTGATATATAAGTAGAGAGGGCACACATCCTTATAACCTCCATTTCAAGTAAGAAAGACAAGAAGCAAAGAGGAATATTTTTTCTTTATGCTTTTTGTCCCATGTCTGCCAGCCAACAAGCTTCTCCTTGTATGACCCTTAGCCCTTTGATTGCTGTACTAGAGATATATCCTGTACAGTAATTTGGAGAAGCCCAGGTGGCCATGATGGTCACTAGTGTTACCATTCCCATTCCCGGTAGGATGGGAGCACTAGGGTTGCACCTATTTTGAATCCGGCGGTGACATGCACATCTGCATTATTGTAAGGACTACCAGTACCCTGTTATCTGAGCAAGCATGCTCCTTTGCATGGTCAGAAAATGGCTGATGCTGTTGGCTGGGGTGTTCACAGTTCTTATACCACTTGATACCAGCACATGCTTTCCATGCTCCTGAGCTCCCACACTCAAACAGCATTTGAGACAGCCAGGAAACCAATCCACCTTCTCTCCAGGTGTGGCAATATATAACGTCTCATTTCCCATCCCCCACCCCATCTTTTCCAGTACTTTTGCTGCCATTTGAACTTGGGACATCTGGCACCTAGTCAGGGCTTTATCCATCTGCACCACAGGGCCGCATATGAATAAAAGAGGAAGCATGTCATAGTGAAGTGTGATCAGAAAAAAATAAAAATAGGGAAATATATTAGGTATGCTGGCTGAGAAAGAGAGATTTCCTTTAAGAGTACTGTTAAGGTTACAGCATACAAAAAAAGGTTTATCTGGTTACATCTTAGTCAACAAGCCAAACAGGATGAGTTCAAGCAGGTGATTGCTTTAGTGGCTCGGTTACGTTAAGGTAATGTAGGATGCTAATTTGATTGCCTTGTAAAAAGCTATTAAGCCCAAAGTGATTCTCGTGAAATGATACTGTGTAGATATGAATCATCTCCTTAAGCTTAGTGCAGAGAGGCAGGCTCAGCCTAAATGCGAAGGAACTTTCTGCAGACCTAAGAAAATAATAAGCTAGCAGCAAATAGGAAAGACAACAACAGCGTGGCTAAGCCTGGAACTTCAGCTAGGTTTAAAGTTGGCAAACCTTTTGTGGAAATTCCCCCTAATATCAAAGTAGGGAGAATGAAACTAGATTAAGAAGGAACTTGATTCCAAGGGAATTTAACTAATATTTCCTACAGTGCTGACACAAAAGGTGTAGCAAAGGTAAGTAGGAAGAAACTAGCTTCCCGGGAATTTATTTTAATAGTGTGATGTAAAGTGAATGTCCCTACTACAGTATCACTGTCATCGTCGTCATCATCATCATCCTCCTCCTTTTTCCCATTTTCTGCATGGGGTCAGGGCATTGCATCAGCTGTCACCACAAGTATTGATTCAATGCCACTCTGCCACCTTCTTCAACAATCATGCCTGAATGTCACAGGTCTTCTCTCACATACTCCATCCATCTCTTTACTGGATGTCCTAGATGTTCTTTGTGTTTCACTTTTGCAGTCATTACATTTGGGTAATCTGCTGGCAGGTTGCCCTCAGTCGGCCTGAATAACAAAGTCTTGGGTCCTGCGTCGGTTGCTGTCTCCTCTTCCATGACGTCAGGTCGTCAGGGGTATAAAACATGCAGCCGACGCCATTTTATTCAGTCTTTCTTGCCACGCAGTGCCCAAAGCCGAAGCAGTTTGCAAGTGCCGGTCGGCCGACTCCTGAAATTTTTGCATTCGAGTTTCAGAACCAAAGTCTTCAACTAAAGCTAAGTACCCCATTGGGTAAACTTTTTCTTGCTCCTTACCGATGTCAGTAAAAGTTAATAATTGCATTACTTGTGGGGAGCAAATACCTCATAAGGATTTTCATTTGTACTGTATTCCTTGCCTAGGCCCAGATCATAACATGCCTTGCTGTCGGTTTTGTGCTAGATTTAACCAATGCACTATTAAGCGTCGGTATATTTTTGCTTCTAAATATTTTGGATCCAGATTTAATTACCATGAAATGTCGTCGGTTAGCAATCCGACTACCGGAGTTCACAAAAAACGCAAAGAAAAAGACAGAGACAGACCATCAAGGTCCAAAACCGATGACGAAGCGTCTCCTAAGCCAGTCGCCGGTTCGCCGGTACTCAGTAAGGTGCTTTTGCAGCCTCTGATTCCCGCTACTTTTGAGTCGCAGGCCTCTACTGAGACCCATGCGGAGTCTGGTATGCCACGGGATTCTCAGAGTATTGAACCCGTGGATCTCTCTCCCTTGGATGGGTCTGGAGCCGCTGAGCAGGCACCGACTTTTGAGGGTGTTTTCAGGCCTCAACATTTTTATATAAAACTGACGCCAGCTTCAAAAACAAGATCAAAAACATCTTCTAAGTCTAAAAAACTGACGCATGAGCCACGTGCTCAGGCCCCTATGCCTAAAAAACAGATGATCAAAATGGCTGAGGCTTTAATTACCTTGATCATGGGTTCCCAACCCCCCGCTAAGAGGCCTAGGCAAGACACTGATTATGAATCTTCAGATCAGGTTTCCATTTCTTCTGATTCCTCTTCTGATCAGGAATTTTCTATACCACCGTATGAGGATTCAGATGCAGAAGAATCCATCCCATCTGCATCTCCTCCTGAGGATTATTCTTTTGGAAAAACCTTGCATACTTTAAGGGAACATTTTCATTGGGAGAGTCAGGATTTCTCTGAATCAAAAAAGAAGCTTATGGATTTCCTTCTTCTTCCTCAGCATAGGCCTTTGGCTATGCCTCCTGTATTAGACATTGTTGATGATGTGTTTTTGGAATCAAGCATGGCTCCTGATTCCCTACCTCCGGCTCCTAGTAAGCCAGACAGATATTACTGGGCTCCTGACTCCCACAAATTTCTGTTCAAAAATCCTGCTGCTGATCCTGAAACTATCTCACAGGGTCCCAAAGGTGTAAAGGCCTCTACAGCCAAAAATCCTACCCCCTCTGATAGAGATTCCAGGGTGCTGGATAGATGGGAAAAGAAGGTTTGTACGTCTGCAACCTTGGCATTTAGGGCCTTAAATTGCCAGTTTCATATGCTTAAATATCAACAGCATGTTATGGGCTTATTGAAACAGAAAATTATGTTGATTTCTGATTGTGTGGAAAATAAAAAAATTACAGGAATTATTGCATGCAGCAGAACAGGTTGGAAAGCATACTTTGCAATGTGGTTTTGATTCCTTGGAGGCCTCTTGCAGGGCCGTAGTTACTGGATCTGTGATTAGAAGGCATGCCTGACTCAAGGTGCAAAATCTGCCTGATCATGTTAAAGCTAAATTGTTGGATGCCCCTTTACAGCATGATACTCTGTTTGGTAATAAGGCAGAAAAGGTTTTAAAGAAAATGGAAGACAAAGCTAAATCTATGCAAACTGTAAAAGATTTCTTACAAGTGTAGCCACCCAGATTCAATAGGCACTGGCCTACTAAAAATTGGTCCTTTCCTGTGTCCAACAGAGCCTCTCAAGGCAAATCCAGGTGCTCAAAAGGCTCTAGATACCAATCACAGGGTTTTTACAGGTCAAAGCAATGGGGTGCCTCCACTTCCAAATCTGGAGGAAACAAAGCACAACCCTACAGTAAGCAGTCTCAATGACTTCCCTCTACCATCACCAAGCACTTATCTTTTGGCAGCCCCCTTGGGGGAAAATTAGCACTTAATGCTCAAAATTGGCAGTTAATTACCCAGGACAAGTGGGTATTAAACATAGTATCCCAGGGGTACAGATTTCATTTTCATACTTTGCCAATTCCAAACGGTTGGCCAGATCTGCCACAAAATCAATGGGAGAGGCACAGAAACAAGTTACATCCCTCATGGATATGGGGGATATTCAACCAGTACCAGAACAGGAAAAAGGACAAGGTTTTTCTTTAAGACTGTTCCTGGTACCCAGAAAAGACAATGCCTGGCGTCCAATACTGGACTTATCGATTTTGAACACGTTCCTGGACATCCCAAAATTCAAAATGCTGACTTTACAACAGCTACTGAGTATGCTGGGCAGGAACGCTTGGTTAGTGACTCTAGACTTAAAAGAGGCATACCTGCATATCCCAATAAGGGAATTGTGCAGAAGATACCTCCGCTTCAAGGCAGGTTTTATGCATTACCAATTCTCTGCACTGCCCTTTGGCTTATCTACTGTGCCCAGGGTCTTTACAAAGTGCCTGGCACCAGTAATTGCATTTTGCAGACAAAGAAACATTTAAATTTATCCTTACCTGGATGACTGTCTCATTCAAGCAGAGAACAAGGACATTCTTCTTCAACATCTGGCGTTTGTAAAAAGGCTTCTAACATGCCTAGGGTACACAATAAACGAAAAGAAATCACAACTGGTACCCTCTCAAGAAATTATATTCCTGGGTGCAAGCTTGAATACAACTGCCCAGATGGCTTACGTTACGCCAGACAAACAAAGGCAACTGACTATATACTTCAAACAGATGGCAACAAAAACCCAGTTGTCTGCAAGACAAATTCTGCAGGCTTTGGGGTTCATGGCATCCTGCATTCTACTAATTTCATATGCAAGACTGCATATGAAGAAACTTCAATGGTGCCTAAAATGTTTATGGAGTCAACATTGTCACAGTCTGGAAACAATGATTCCTCTCATTCCCTGCCTACAACAGGAGTTTCTTTGGTGGGCAGAGACATGTCACCAAAACAAGGGACTGTCATTCACTTTACCCCCTGCCACCCAAACCCTAACTACAGACGCATCAGACTATGCTTGGTGGGCCCACCTGGTGGGGAGATGCATTCAGGGCATATGGAGCCCAAGACAAATGCACCTGCATATCAACCAGAAAGAGATGCTAGCTGTTCAGAATGCCCTGACAGCCTTCAAGGACTTACTTCATCCAGGACAACTACTGATAAAGACGGACAACACCATGGTTATGTGGTACATAAACAAGCAGGGGGGTACACATTCCTACCCTCTTTGCAGACTAGCCATGGCATTGTGGAACACAGCCTTGACTTACCAAGTACATCTTCAAGCTCAATTTCTGCCAGGAAAACAAAATGCTCTGGCAGACGACCTAAGCAGAAATCTTATGGACCCACATGAGTGGAAACTGGCTCCACAAATCTTCAGCATGGTAACACAGACATGGGGGAGCCTAGACATGGATCTGTTTGCCTCTCCCCAAAATTTTTAACTGGACAAATTCTGCACAAGGACTTATCACAGACAAGCATGGAAAGTGGATGCCTTATCCTTCAGTTGGAAAAACCTATCAGTCTATGCCTTTCTCCCTCTGCCTCTTCTCTCCAAGGTCTTACTAAAGGTCAGACAGGAAAAACCAAAAATGATCCTGATTGCTCCTGACTGGCCTCACCAGCACTGGTACTCAATTCTTAGGAATATGTCTCAACTCCCTCCTTGGTACTTGCCTCAAATACCTCATCTACTGTCTCAGCAGAACAATCAAATTCTGCACACTCAGCTCCAAACTCTGAACCTTGCAGCATGGCTGATCATGTAATTATTCAAACAACACCTCTCAGTAAATCTGTGATGGATGTCATTTTGGAAGCCAGAAGGCCTAGTACTAGAAAATCTTATGCTGATAAAAGGAAGAGATTATGTGCTTGGAACCAAGCACAAGGAACGGACACAGCAAAACCAAATATCCCTCAGATTTTACAATACTCAACTGAGATGCTTGACAAGGGCCTATCTTTTTCTTCAATAAAAATCCATGCCTCTGCCATCTCGGCTCATTACATCATGGAGCCTTCCATCTTCACTCATCCCCTGCTAAAACAGTATCTTAGAGGGGCCAAAAATTTAAGGCCTCCCAGAAGATCACCAACTCTTGCATGGGGCCTCAATTTTGTGCTGGAAAAACTCACCCTGCCTCCTTGTGAACCAGTAGCTACTGCGGATATAAAGTTTTTATCTTGGAAAACAGCTTTCCTTTTGGCAATTACTTCAGCAAGAAAGGTTTCAGAACTACAGGCTCTCATGGCTGTGGAGTCTTTTATTACATTTTACCCGGATAGGGTGTCCCTCAGGACCAGTCCTTCCTTTATGCCTAAGGTGGTATCCATTGTGGCTCTTAACCAAACTATTCACCTGCCAACATTTTACCCAAATCCGCAGAACAAGGGGGAGCGGATTCTGCATTCATTGGACGTACACAGACAACAAGGATTCTACTTAAACAGGACCAAATCTCTAGGAAAGTATGAGCAAATACTGGTGGCATTTGCTTCAGGATCAGAGGGGAAGACTATATCAAAGCAGACTATTTCTAAGTGGATAAGCCACCGCATTCGTTTCTGCTACTTGCATCATGGTAAACCTGTGCCCAAGGGAATCAGGTCACATTCCACCAGGGCTGCTTCTACCTCAGCAGCCTTTCTCAGAGTTGTTCCAACCAAAGGCATTCTTGAAGCTGCTACTTGGAGCACTGTTCATACCTTCACAAAGCATTATCATTTGGCTCTCTTCTCTAAATCCAGGGCAGGCTTTGCCACTGCAGATGTTCATCGTGTTACACTGCTGCAGTCATCACACTTGGGTTATCCTGCCATCAGGCGGTCCCGCAGTCGGCCCGAGTTCCAAAGTCTTGGTCCGGCGTCGGTTGCTGTCGCTTCTTCCCTGACGTCAGTGCGCCAGGGATATATAAGATGCAGCCGATGCCATTTTCTTCAGTCTTTCTTGCCACGCGGTGCCCGAAGCAGAAGCAGTTCACAAGTGCCGGTCGGCCGACTCCTGAGATTTTCGAAGCAGAATTTCAGATCCGAAGTCTTCAATAAAGCTAAGTACCCCGTTGGGGAAACTTTTTTCTTGCCTCAGACCGATATCAGAAAAAGTTAATAATTGTATTTCTTGTGGGAAGCAAATACCTCATAAGGACTTCCACTCTTACTGTATTCCATGCCTAGGCCCTGATCACGATGTCACTAGTTGTCAGTTTTGTGCTAGATTTAACAAACACACTATAAAAAGATGTTTTGATTTTGCTTTACATTACTTTGGGTGAAGGTTCAATTACACTATGCCGTCAGATCAGCCGATGACCTCAATACCGAAAAAATGCAAAGACAAGGATAAAGACAGGCATCCGAGGTCCAAAACCGACGACGAAACCTCTTCTAGGCCAGTCGCCAGTTAGCCGGTTCTCAGTGAGGCGCTTTCGCAGCCCCTGACACCCGCTACCTCAGAGCCACAGGCCGCTTCTGACTCCCACGTGGAGACAGCTAGTCCTCTGGACTCTCAAGGTATTGGGCCTATGGAAACTAATCCCTCAGATGGGTCCAGAGCCGCTGAGCAGGCATCGGCTTCTGAGGGTGTTTTCAGACCTTCACAGCTTACCATTAAAACAACAGCCAAGACAAAGAAACAAGTACAGCATTCTTCTGGACAGTCCTCCATGCCTAAAAAACAGATGCTTAAAATGGCCGAAGACCTCATTACTCTAATCAGGGGTTCCCATCCCCCTCCTGAGAAAAGGCCTAGGCAGGATACAGACTATTACTCCTCTGATCAGGTTTCCATTTCCACTGATTCCTCTTCAGACCAGGGATACTCTCTACCCCCTATGAGGACTCTGATGCTGAAGAATCTATTCCTTCAGCCTCTCCTCCTGAGGATTATTCTTTTGGGGAAACTTTACATACCATGAGGGAGCATTTCCATTGGGAAAGCCAGGATTACTCAGAATCCAAGAAAAGGCTCATGGATTTCCTCTTATCACCTCAGCACAGGCCCCTGGCTATTCCACCTGTGCTAGATATTGTGGATGTGTTCTCTGAATCCAGCCTGTCTCCTGACTCTTTGCCCCCTGCTCTAGCCAAGCCAGATAGGTAGTATAGAGTCCCTGACTCTCACAAGTTTCTTTACAAAAACCCTTCTGCTGATCCAGAAACTATTTCCCAGGGTCCAAAAGGGGTTAAGGCTTCCATTGCAAAAAATCCAGTACCCTCTGACAGAGATTCCAGAGCTTTGGATAGATGGGGGAAGAAAGTATACACATCTGCAACTTTAGCAGTAAGAGCTTTAAATTGCCAGTTTCACATGCTTAAGTACCAACAATATTTAATGGCTCAGTTAAACCAGAAAATGCTTGCAAGCTCAGAAGCTCCTGATTGTAAAGAAATGCAGGATTTATTGCATGCAGTTGAACAGGTGGGAAAACATACTCTGCAATGTGGATTTTATTCTTTAGAGGCCTCTTGTAGAGCCGCAGTTACAGGTTCTGTTATTCGAAGACATGCTTGATTAAAAGAACAGAGTTTACCTGATCATGTTAAGACAAAATTATTGGATGCTCCTTTTCAGCATGATACTTTGTTTGGTGTTAAGGCAGAAGAGGTGTTAAAGAAAATGGAGGATAAAGCTAAATCTATGCAAACAGTCAAGGATTTCTTACAGGTACAGCCACCTCGCTTTAGCAGAAATTGGCCAACAAAGAATTGGTCCTTTCCAGTGTCAGACAGGCCACACAAAGGCAGATACAGACGCCCAAGAGGCAGATCTCAACCCCAAGGCTCAAACAGACAACGACAGTGGGGCACCTCAACCCCAAAAGGAGGTGAGGACAAGTCTCAACCTTATAGGAAACAGTCACAATGACTTTTCTCTTCGTATGCCAAGCACATCCCTTTTCGAAGCCCTCTTAGGGGGAAAACTAGCACTTTTTTCTCAAAACTGGCAAACAATCACCCAAGACAAATGGGTTCTGAATATTGTGTCTCAAGGCTAAAGATTCCACTTTCATACTTTACCAAGGCTAAAAGGAATGCCAGACCTGCCACAAAATCAGTGGGCAGAGGCACAAAAACAAATTTCAGCCCTCATGGACATGAGAGCTATTCAAAAAGTACCACAACAGGAACAAGGACAAGGATTTTACTCAGGGCTCTTCCTGGTCCCCAGAAAGGACAAGGCCTGGAGGCCCATACTAGACCTTTCAATTCTGCATACTTACCTGGATATTCCGAAATTCAAAATGTTGACATTACAGCAGCTTCTACCCATGCTGGGCAAGAAGGCTTGGCTTGTTACTCTGGACCTCAAAGAGGCATACCTGCATGTCCCTATCAGACAAAATTGCAGAAGATACCTCAGATTCAAAGCTGGTACAATGCACTACCAATTCTCTGCACTGCTCTTTGGCTTATCTACTGTGCCCAGGGTCTTCACAAAGTGCGTGGCACCAGTAATTGCATTTTGCAGACAAAAAGGAATTCAAATATACCCATACTTGGACGACTGCCTCATTCAAGCAGAGACAAAGGACATTCTTCTACAGCATCTGGCATTCATAAAAATGTTGCTAATTTCTCTAGGGTACGCAGTAAATGAAAAGAAGTCAAAACTAGTGCCCTCGCAACAGAATACATTCCTGGATGCCAGCTTAAGTACAACGGCCCAGATGGCTTACCTCATGCCAGACAAACAAGTTCAACTAACTCAATATTTTCAATTACTGGCAAAAAAGTCCCAGCTCCCTGCAAGAAGAATTCTGCAGGCCCTGGGATTCATGGCATCCTGCATACTACTAATACCATATGCCAGACTGCATATGAGGAAATTACAATGGTACCTAAAAAGTGTTTGGACTCAACACTCACAGTTTAGAAGTAGTAATAACAATGATTCCCTGCCTACAACAGGAGTTTTGATGGTGGGCACAGGCATGTCACCTAAACAAGGGTCAGCCTTTTACCCAACCCACAGCCAGGCAAACTCTAACAACAGATGCTTCGGATTACGCCTGGGGAGCACACATGGCAGGAAAATGCATTCAGGGCAAGTGAACCACAGACCAGATGCATCTTCACATCAATCAAAAAGAGATGTTGGCTGTTCAAAATGCCCTAACAGCTTTCAAGGACCTTCTACATCCAGGGCAACTATTACTAAAGACAGACAACACTACAGTAATGTGGTACATAAACAAGCAAGGGGGCACTTATTCTTATCCCCTATGCAGGCAAGCCATGACCTTGTGGAACACAGCTCTAACGTACCAAGTTCACCTGCAAGCACAATTCCTGCCAGGAAAGAAAAATACTCTGGCAGACGATCTAAGCAGAAATATCATGGACCCTCATGAATGGAAATTGAATCCGCAGATCTTCAGCATGGTAACGCAAAAATGGGGATGCCCAGACATAGATCTTTTTGCCTCCCCACTGAATTGCCAACTACAAAAATTCTGCACAAGGACATATCACAAACAAGCATGGAAAGTGGATGCTCTTCTGTTCAGCTGGAAAAACCTAAAAGTTTATGCCTTCCCACCACTGCCTCTCCTTTCAAAGGTACTCCTAAAAGCCAGACAAGAAAAAACACAAATGATCCTGATTGCTCCAGACTGGCCACGCCAGCACTGGTACCCTATCTTAAGGAACTTGGCAGAGGCCCACCATGGATTTTGCCTCAAATTCCACACCTTCTAACTCAACAAAACAATCAGATCCTGCACAGTCAGCTCAAAACCCTAAACCTGGCTGCATGGCAGATACATTAGCCAAACAGGCAACACCTCTCTTTAAAGCTGTTATGGATGTCATTTTGGAGGCCAGGAGGCCTAGCACCAGGAAAGCTTACTCAGAAAAATGGAAGAGATTCTGCGCCTGGAACCAAGCTCAAAGCCTTACCCTCTTGTTCCAAACATTCCTCAGATTTTACAATACTTAACTGAGATGCTAGACAGAGGCCTATCCTTCTCATCAATTAAGATCCACGCCTCTGCCATTTCAGCACATTACAACATGGAGCCTCCTTTATTCTCTCATCCCTTGCTAAAGCAGTACCTCAGAGGGGCTATAAACATAAGACTGTCCCGGAGAGCACCAGCACCAACCTGGGACCTCAATTTCATTTTGGAAAAACTGACCCTACCACCTTTTGAGCCGGCCAATACAGCCGATCTAAAATTTTTGTCATGGAAAACAGCTCTGCTCCTGGCAGTAACTTCAGCACGAAGAGTCTCAGAGCTACAGGCATTAATGGCAGTGGAACCTTTTATAATTTTTCATCAGGACAGGGTATCTTTAAGGACAAACCCTTCCTTTATGCCAAAGGTGGTATCTAGAGTGGCTCTTAACCAAACCATCCATTTGCCAACCTTTTATCTAAACCCACAGAATAAAGGGGAGAAACTTCTGCATTCTTTGGACATACACAGGGAGCTATGCTTCTACTTGGACAAAACAAAAGCTTTCAGGAAAACCGAGCAACTGTTTGTGGCATATGCTGCAGGATCACAGGGCAAGGCTATCTCAAAGCAGACTATATCCAAATGGATAGGACACTGTATTCAGTACTGCTACACACAGCATGGAAAATCAGTCACAAATAACATCAGACCACATTCCACCAGGGCAACAGCCACTTCAACAGCCTTTCTCAGAGGAGTACCTACCAAGGAAATTTTGGAGGCTGCAACTTGGAGTTCAGTGCACACCTTTACCAAGCATTACCACCTGCCTCTTTACTCTAAATCCAGAGTAGGATTTGCCACTGCAGTTCTGCAGGGCCTCATAGCCAATCCTAACTCTTTATAGACCAGCCACCCAACCTTAGCTTTGGGATTCTACCCAAGTGTGATGACTGCAGCAGTGTAACACGATGAACATAGTACAGTTTTGTACCTACCATAAATGTAGATGCTCGAGTGTTCACACTGCTGCAGTCCAGGATACCCTCCCTCCATCCCCTCTGAAATAGCTGGACTTCTCTGTACCTTTCTATCCTATACAAGCTTTGGGGTGTATTTGCTGGTAACTGAAGGTATTGTTTTTATTTTATATGTATATTTTTGATTAGCAATATGTATTGCCTACCTACTTGGGGGCTCCTGACATCTGGGGCAAGAAAAACTGAAGAAAATGGCGTCGGCTGCATCTTATATACCCCTGGCACACTGACGTCAGGGAAGAAGTGACAGCAACCGATGCCGGACCAAGACTTTGGAACTCGGGCCGACTGCGGGACCGCCTGACGGCAGGATTACCCAAGTGTGATGACTGCAGCAGTGTGAACACTCGAACATCTACATTTATGGTAGGTACAAAACTGTACTTTCTGCAGGGCCTTATATCCGCTCCTAATGCTATTTAGTCCCATCCTCCCATCCATAGCTTTGGGATTCTACCCAAATGTAATTACTGCAACAGTGAAACACGAAGAACATAGTACAGTTGTGTACACTTACCATAAATGTAGATGTTCGAGTGTATTCACTGTTGCAGTCTGGGTTACCCACCCGCCATCCCCCTTTTCTATAACTTCTCTTTCCTTCACTATATTCTAAAGCCTTTGTGGTGTATTTGCTTTTAGATGAAGGTAAAGTTTATGTTGCTAAAAGTGTATTTGCATATATTACTGTTTATTTATATTTTGATATATATATATATATATATATACATATATATATATATATATATATATATATATATATATATATATATATATATATATATTTGATATATATATATATATTTGATATATATATATATATATATATATATTTTTTTTTTTTTTTGCTCCCCATTTGGGGGGCACTTGACAACTGGGGCAAGAAAAACTGAGTAAAATGGCGTTGGCTGCATGTTTTATACTCCTGACAACCTGACGTCATGGAAGAGGAGTCAGCAACCGACGCAGGACCCAAGACTTTGTTATTCAGGCCGACTGAGGGCAACCTGCCAGCAGATTACCCAAATGTAATGACTGCAACAGTGAATACACTCGAACATCTACATTTATGGTAAGTGTACACAACTGTACTTTTTCATTTACCTTCTTCCTGCCTGTCCTAAATCTTCTTCAACAAATCATTGTCTACTTTCCTGCAGACATGCTCAAAGCACTGTAATCTGATCTCTTTCACGTTCGCAGCAATTGGAGCTACTCTGGTTTTTCTACTTCAGTATATCGCTTGTATAAATTTATGAATAAATTTAGCCTCTATAAATCTATGAAAGCATACATTGTAACATAATACAGATGCATGGTCTCTATAGCAGCAATATGCAGTTTGCAGCACCTCATGAATATATGAATGACATCATGGCGAGCATGGCATTGCTAAACCATAAGCTTCAGAATGCCGTTACCAAATCTTATGCTGCAGAAGATTTTGTCTTTATCAGAAGGATGATATCCTGACTGGGGAATGATTCTCTTGATTCTGGGGAGCAAAAGTAAATTATTGTTAGCTAGTTGTATTGATGAATGCTACATTTAACTATTTTTCTTTTACAGTCTGTAATAAAGACGGCAAACAGTTGCTAGCGTTGTCTAGAGCATAAAGTTTCCAGAAACCTAATTCTTAGGAATTCTGCCATTACTCAAATACTGAGAAATGTTTTTTTCCTAGACTGGCATACACAGGGAGTAATCGAGATAAATGAAGGGTTTTGTTTAATGCCAGTTCAGGAAGCACATTAAGCAGAGACATAGGAAACAGATGCAACATGATATTACTTTCTTTTTATTAACGAAAATGTCATAACAACTTCACTTTCTATAGAAACTGAAGCAATGGAATGTTTTTCTGCTTATGTAATATCAGTTGAAATATTACCTCCATGGCTGAGAGGAAAGGATATAAGATGCAGCTTGTGCAAAAACATTTAGAAGTGCTCACAAAATGAAACCAACAGTCCAGCATACTTCTCAGGAGCATAGCATTGCTTTTAAATGCAGTATGCCCCATAGAAAATTATGAATGTCCTTTTTCTGTGGTGTATCTAAAGAACCACTTTTGCCATAATGAAGAGCATCCAAGCTTTCAAATAGCAAGCTTACCATCATAAATGTCTTACTGCAGATGAGGGATTTGTTCTGATTTTCTGCTGGCAGGCTAGATTTTTTTTACATTAGTGGTAGGGTCAGATATATGTAATTATTCTTTTCCAAGATACAAATAATTCCTTGTAATGTTCATTTTGTGTCACTTTCACCATCAGTATCTAATTGTGAAGCCACTAAGTTTTCAGGCTGTGATGTTGTAGCTGATATCAGTCTTGGGTCATCATACCGCAACAAAGGATGTGCAGTTGAGGCAGTTTTAGTAAATTATTTTTATATATTGGGACTTAGGTCTGACTCAGCCAAAGGGTGATGCCAGGGTTGTCTTTCTTTTTCCTTCTGACTAGTTCTTACATGCCCAAGAATGTCCTGATTCAAGAAAATGGTAAACGTTATGATCTGAAACCTCCAGATCCAATGTGAGTCAAATATAAAATAAGCATCTTGAACTTTCCAGAAGATGTGAGCAAGTCTAGTTCTGATGTTCCTTACACATGTCTGATGTAGCTTAACATGCCATATTAGTGAACCCCTCCATCATAAAGTGGTCTGTGAGTGGTAGAGATGAGTAGACATATATGGTACATATTGTGCAACTACATACGTATTAAAACACCCATGCCATATATTAATTAGCTGTGGGAAGATTAAGGCTTACCACAGAATTTATGATCACTACTGCTGTTGCCAAAGTGTTTAAGATTATTTACCTTACCACTTTCTTTTGGATGCAGGGATAATACATGTGTCCTTCTACACTAAATGTGAGTTGATCTAAGCATATGATGTAAGGATTTTTGGAATATCCAAAACCAATGTTATTTTGAGAATGCTGATATGTTGTTTGGCTGCCTTGAGGGACAATTGCTGTCCTTTTAATGATAGATTATTTTGCTTTTATTGTAATAAGGCTTGCCGGCAGGAAGCTCCAGAAAGGGTTTTGGGAATGGTGCCACGTCTAAAGTCCCTTGTAGTCTCAGTCCAGAGGACCCAACTTTTAATAGTCTTCACAATTGCACTTCTGAACAATGATTCTCTGGTTTGTGACAAGTGTGAAGCTAAGCTACTACTGTAACAGTTTTCAAGGCTACTAAATGCTTTTCCCTGTTTTGTGGCACACACATGAAGTTAAACCAGCAGTATTATAATTATTACAGTGGCTAAAGGATTGAACTTAAGTTATAATTTTGCTTACTCAATATGTAAACACATTTTTGGTCACCACAAAAATAAAATTTCTGTAATAGGCTTGCAAGATTGCCCCTTCCACACAATATCAAGTATCACTGGTTTGCCTCTCATTCTATATAAAATTATCATCTTTTGCTGGGATGGTTTGCATAAATATTCCTCTTTTGTGTGGACAATAAATAGATACCCTTGGCGCACTAGGTAAGCTACTAAAACGATCTGCACCACTGTGCTTGCAGCCAGTGCTACTACTAAAAGAAAATGACACATCATGTGTTAATGTAGTTTAGCCGTGTTAAAGCTATTATATCTTGATAGGTATGGCTTTCTTACCCATGAGCAGCTTGCCATACTTTGAAAAAATTAAGCATTTAAAGATTACTCCGATCGTGTCTTTCAGTAATGGCCCATATTGATAACCTGAATTGCTGACCTCGGAAAAATTGTCCATCAGTTATGATTTTGAACCTTTTTTAAACCAGCTACTTATTCTTTCGGGGGGGGGGGGGTTCTGATTCCATTTAGTGCACTTTCTTGAGGTTGTCTGGCTAAACAAAAAGCCTGCAGATTTTTTTTTCTGCTTTGGTAGAGCCGCACTCCAATCAGCTGTGCTACACATGTAGCTTAGCTTCACTCTTTACCCTGACTCACCCACCCAGATATTAATACATTTATAAACATATAGCAACTAACAGCATGACAATCCATTATTCAGTCTGCAATAAACTTAACCAATATCAGCACCCACTAACATTTATCATACTTAACCCCATAAGCTGCACCTTCCAGTATCCTTCACCATTCAGCTGTGTCTCCCACTCAAACACCATGTTCCTCCACTTCATCCGAATTTCAGTTTATTACTTTACTTTCCACCACATAACATTAATACAAACACACGCTGTCATGCCTTCCAACATGAAACATGCTCCTTGTTATAGTTCTATGTATCCATCACTATATAACTGCAAAACAACACCTGAAATTACTAAACAATAAATAAAAAGACATCAGACTTAACTTTTGTCTTCCCCTTCTCAGTACTTGCATCATAACAGAATATGTAATTACACAGAAAATTAAACATATACAACCCTAAGACCCTTATTAATACTTTATTCCTATGTCTCTGTGAAAATGTATACCTAAACCCCAAACTACTCAATCATGTCATCCTTCTTTCACGAAATAATTCAAAATATGTCATCTCAACCAATGTGCCTTCAGATTTCATGGTCTTTAGTCTAAATATCCATAGGGTCTCCAATAAAGTCCAGAATTACGAGCATTTGTCTTCTCACATAAACAAGATATTTTATTCCTTGCTGAAACCTCATTAAAGTCTTCCATTAAATATGAAGAATTTCTCCTGTAGGACAACAGTATTATTAGATTAAACAAAAAAAATGGTGTGTAGCTATTACTTATGTTAACACCGTACAACTCTAGATCTTCCCTCATACAGTGTCCAGATTTGACAAAGTTGAAATTTTGTTTACCTTATTAAAGTTTGGAGCAAATAAATTACTTTCTGTACTGCATTTCACCAAATACCAGTACCTCCACAATTAAAGATACACTATCATGCACCACAAATAATGTCACCCAAGGAACTATCATACTCAGTAATTTAGCAATAATTAGACTACTCAAAATCAATGCTCTAACACCATCAGTCTGTAGAACTTTAATCACTTCATTAATTCCCCCACCTTGGTCAACTAAAACTCTTACAAGAATACAGTCCTTGTTTGGATATTAAGCAATGCCCCTGACAGAATCTTAGCTACAGGCCCACAGAACCCCTTAGTGATGATAATCCTACATATACTATCTGACAGTGCACCAACAGGTATAAAAAAACTCTTACAACCTAGTTTGAAACCTTAAAATTTTGAATTTAATCTCCTTTACCACTTCACATAGGCAAATCAACTGGTCTATGGCACAACCAAAAGCACACCAAAAGGAAAAACAACGAAGTAGGATCCACCAAAAAACAGTTTATTGCAGACTTCTCTCTCTCTGACGTCTCGGCCTTAGCCTTCAAGGAGTACAAATGACATAAAATGCTATGCACATATACATATATATCACAATAATTAAATAATTGATTCAATTATACAATTAGCAAAATAAAACACTCAAATTCAATTTATAAGCATTCTCCAATTAAAATCTTCATTTAAGCCCTCAGGGAATAAAGTTTTAAACTTTAAAATAAAAACAGCTTCCTTTTGCTGCAACAATTGTTTTATATTTGAACCATTATATTTGTAATCTTGTATCTGTTCTAACACTGTTGCTTGTAATTCATTAAAATCACTATTATGAAATTGTAAAAAGTGCATTGCTACAGGACTATCCTCTTTTTTATTAGCAATGTCCCTAATATGTTCCAAGAGCCTTATTTTAAAGGCTCTTTTAGTTTCTCCGATGTAAACCTTTTTACAAGGACAGCAAAGGGCATAAATAACTCTTTCTGAAAGACAATGAAAGGAATGTTTAACTTTAAAAGGAATATTATTAATATATTCAAAGGAGGGAAGGCTCATGGAACATATTAGGGACATTGCTAATAAAAAAGAGGATAGTCCTGTAGCAATGCACTTTTTACAATTTCATAATAGTGATTTTAATGAATTACAAGCAACAGTGTTAGAACAGATACAAGATTACAAATATAATGGTTCAAATATAAAACAATTGTTGCAGCAAAAGGAAGCTGTTTTTATTTTAAAGTTTAAAACTTTATTCCCTGAGGGTTTAAATGAAGATTTTAATTGGAGAATGCTTATAAATTGAATTTGGGTGTTTTATTTTGCTAATTGTATAATTGAATCAATTATTTAATTATTGTGATATATATATATATATATATATATATATATATATATATATATATATATATATATGTGCATAGCATTTTATGTCATTTGTACTCCTTGAAGGCTAAGGCCGAGACGTCAGAGAGAGAGAAGTATGCAATAAATCAACTGGTCTACCCTAAAAACTTCATCTTTAGATGAAACATTTGAAAAAATGTACTTTTACTTTTACTTTCAGTAGTGAGGCCTCATTAACTAAAATGTATCACATCTAATCCAACCATATGGCTTACTAGACACATCAAGCAAGTAATGCAAAAAGGAGATAAAACATCCTACTACCAGACATATAGATAGCTGAGAATGCTGTCCAAGAAACTCATCAAAGTTGACAATTTTTTTTTCACATAACTTCAAAATAATAACCTTTTTAACCCAAAAGGTTATTTGGCAGCCATAAGCAAACTCCTGAAATCTAAAAAACTACACAGCCAAATTAACTACCAAATGAAATAAACCAAATTATTACTCAGCAGTTCAACTCCCACTTCATCCAATTAACATTTACAGCAGTAAAGAATCTAATAGATGACCTATTAGATACCCTTCAGTTCAGTCAGAGTAGTACCTCAACATTTTCTCTTCAACCAATCCAAACTAAAATAATACAAAAACTGTAATCTATATCAGTGGTCCCAGACTGAAACAGTGAAGGTCATTTGAGGATGAATCCATCCCAAGGTAAGGGATAGACCATTGGTGACCAAAAAAAAAAAACCCTCTCATACACATGTGCGTGCACACACACACACACACACACACACACACACATGCAAACACTTGACAGGTGCATGTGTGTGTATGTATGTATGTATGTATGTATGTATGCAAACTGGCTGTTAATTACTTTTACTGTTTAAATGTATTGACACTGAAGAAGAGTTGTGAGATCTTGAAACCTTTGTTGCCTTTTAATAAACATTAAATCGAGACTGTTGGGCCACCAGTTTTATTTTGTATTGTGTATGTATGTATGGTGTGTTTGTGTGTGTGTGTGTGTGTGTGTGTGTGTGTGTGTGTGTGTGTGTGTGTGTGTGTGTGTGTGTAAATATATATATATATATATATATATATATATATATATATATATATATATATAAATAAACAATAAGAAAAGTAATATAGATCACGGCACCCAAAGAACAGCACTGTGGAAAGTAGATACAAGTCCCAAAATGTAACAGTGCAGTCACCATGGCTGTAGTCATAAAACAATTTTATTGAAAAATATAAAAAAGAATGAGCACTTTTGGGTGGCTTCCACCCTTCTTCAGATTCAAAAATGTTTGAGCAAAGAAGAAATATTTATATAACTCCTGTCCAATCACATTTGTCTGTTGTAATTATCAGCCAATGAAAACATATTAAAATTCTAACCAATAAAAGTGCTAGAATGGAGTACTTAATCAATTAAAAGTAGTAATTTATCCTGTAATATTATGAATACAGATAAAATGCTCCAACTAAGAGCATATCATTGTTACTTAGAAAAATGTCTGTCCAAAATATATATAGAATAAATAAATAGCTGTATGTTCCCTATAATAACCTCTAAATCACAAAAAAAATGGATAAGAATAATCATTAAGAGTAACAAATGTGAAGAACATTCACAGACAAATCATTAGGCTAATACCAGCCAAAGAGCCAGTAAGATAACAGCATTGTAACAAACAATGAACAATGAACTAGGTCTAGTCTGAATAAGTATAACATGGAATACAAACAACCAATCAAGTTGTTTAAATCTAAGAAGAAACCAATAGGGTAAACAGCCAATGTCATAACTCATATCGAGATCTCAACTAATAAATGACTGGGAGGTGAGCAGCCAATCAGATTGTTTAAATATGTGTATGAACCAATGGGAAGGTCAGCCAATTTCATAACTCAAATCAGAATCTCAGCCAGTGAAGGACTAGAGAACAAACAGCCAATCAAATGGTTTAAATATAAAAATAGACCAATAGGATGAATAGCAAATGAAAAACAACATAGTACTCAGCTTTATAAAAATTAATCACAACTGTAGTATTATAAATACAAATAAAATGCTCCAACTAAAAACTTATCATTATTACTTGGAAAAATGTGTCCCAGATGTATATAAAATGAATGAATAACTGTGTTTCCTATAATAACCTCTAAATGACAAAATAAAAAAAATGCTCATTAAAAGTAGCAAGTGTGAAGAATGTTGACAGACCAGTCATTTGACTTATACCAGCCGAAGAGCCAATAAGGTAACAGCAAGGTGACAAACAGTAGACAATAGCAAAAACGGGGTCTGGTCTGAAGAAGTATAACATGGAATGCAAACAACCAATCAAGTTGTTTAGATCTAAGAGTGGACCTGTGGAATAGACAGCCAATGTCATAACTCAAATCAAGATCTCGACCAATAAAGAACTAGGACACGAACAGCCAATCAAATTATTTAAATATGTGTATAATCCAATGGAATAATCAGCCAATGTTATGGCTCAAATCAGAATCTCAGTCAGTAAAGGATTTGAAAGCAAACAGCCAATCAGATTGTTTATGGGTAAAAATAGACCAATAGGATGAATAGCAAATGAAAAACAGCAAAGTGCCCAGCTTTGTAAAAGTTAATCACAGCTAAACTGCCAACAAGTACTAACAAGGCCCGACCCTGCTAAGCTTCCAAGATCAGACACATTCAGGGTAATGTGGCCGTTGGTGATTCAAATCTTAATCTCAACCAATAAACGGGCAGGAAAGAGCAAGGAGTGTAATGAGTTGGCAGATTTAAAAAAATTCCCTTCAGAGTACTCTGTCAGAAATATTAGGGGAGCAAATGGCTGTAACTAAAGAAATGATTCTTTTAAGCTGGAACACAGGATCTGAATTGCCTAGACATAATAAAGCCACATTAAGTTTAATTCTGTTGGCTGCAAAAAAGCAACCAGTTAAAACTGGAAATTAATATCAGACTAACTGTATTTGAAGTACTGAGTATTGTAAAAGAGGTAAAAGAGCAGAGTATCTTTAGAAAAGGGAAGGAGCAAATTACATACAAATAAATGGAAATTATGGGAGGAATACATTCAGAATAATGTTCAGGAGGCGTAGTGAGGTTTAACAGAAGGCAGGAATTGAATAACTTATATAATACTGGACTGAAAGACACTTGATATAAAGAAAGTAATGTGTGTAAATGGGAAACATTAATATGGTTTGTTTTCTTTTCTATTAATTTATGTGTGCCTATGTCTTAAGTGATATTTTAATAAAGGTCTTTAAAAACAATGTCCCTTTTCAAGAAGAGCAATAAAATGTTGCTCTGAATGGTGCACCCTATCAGAGCACTGTATTCTACAGTGCTTGAAGTGGCCATGATCACTGATTCTGGTCCACTCAAGAATGGAAAATGGTAGCCCCCATATGCAAGGACTCACATTTGTGGATCATATGCCACACTTATAGCACTGCACCATAGCATTACTGTATGCATCTCTAAGATATCTAAGAATGGATATAGTGCTGCACTAGGTCTTAGGGGGGTATATATATATATATATATATATATATATATATATACATATATATATATATATATATATATATATATATATATATATATATATATATATATGCCTTATGCATGATCATATCAGTCCCTAAGAGTTGACAAGTTGTTCAAGATTTGGGAACTTATGTGGACAGTGACTTAACTTTTGGGCAACGTGTCTATTGTTGTATGAAAGTCCTTCTGTATTGTACAACTTATAAACAAAGGGATTGTGTCCAGCTCTATGGATGTCATTGTCCCCCTTTACTCAGTCCTCATTAAGTCAATCATTGAATATAATGCCCCCCTTTTTGGCATGTATATGCCCAAACACATGCAATAGCTGGAATGTCCACAGAGGGTCTATATTAGAAGCATGAAAAGACAAAACCACAAACGCTCACATGAGCGAAAATGCCGGGAATTGAAAGGGTGTTTGTGGGGTCGTGGTTCAGTGAGGAGTGGGATATTTGCCCTTTCCTCACTGTACTGCGATCTCAGAGTTAGAATATATAGTTAGCAGGGGGTGTGGGGGGTGGCAGCCCCCCACAATACCAAGTTCGATTACTGGCATTTTCGCTCATGTGAGCATTCGCGGTTTTGTCTTTTCGTGCTTTTAATATAGACCCATCCACAGAGATACCTTAATAAAAGGATTTAAGGCATAAACAATGTGTCTTACATGGACCAAGTCAAAGCCATCTCACTGTAGTTGGTATCCTACAGACTGCAAAGAGATGACCTTGACCAGTGTCTGGCATACAAGGTATTCTCTGACCCATTACTGATGGATTTACTGCACATCACTAAGTCAAATGTCATTAGTAACACTCATTCTAGGGCAGTAAACCTCTTCTACAACATCAAAAAAATGGTTTGGAGGGTCAGGTGTATTTCCCAGAGATAACTTTGCTGTGGAACAGACTCCCCACCCACATAAGGAGGTATTTGTTCTTACTCACTAGACAGTGGGAAAAGTCCCCCATATGTGGGAAGGGGGCTGGCATAGATGTGGGAGCGGTGCTGTCCATTTTCAAGCTCAACTTAGATCTATGGATGGGAAACAGAAAGTTTACCCCAAGACCGTCTCCTGTACTACTAATGGTCAGAGGCACTCCGAAATTCTTTATCTATATAGATTTTTATATAGCAATAATAATTCTTTATCTATATAGATTTTTATATAGCAATGGTTTTTAGATTTTGTTATGCTCAAATTATCTAAGGTATGATCCCTGTAATGATTGTTAGGGTTAATATGAAATTATCGGCCATGGGATAGGTAAAGCCAGTCTATAACCAAATGGGATAGGTTATTTTGAGCACAAAAAGTGAAATTGTCACTACTTAACATGGCATGCAAGGGCAGCTAGCCTAGTACTTGCCTATGAAATTATGAACATGTTTTGTGGTTACTTTGACCACTAGCATGTTTGGTTAGTGCAGAGGGCTGTGACAGAGATTCAGAAAGAGTGGTAATAAGTAGCCTAATTGACATAACTTCTGGACTAATTAGCTCATGGAAGGATGATATAAAAGGGTGGTGCAGTGGATCAGTGGTTAGCATTGTCACCTCACAGTAAGAGGTTCTCCGGTTCGATTCTCGGCTGGGGTGCGTTCTGTGTTGAATCTGCATGTCCTCCCCATGTTCATGTGGATTTCCTCCAAGTGAGTCTGTTTACTCCCATATTCCAAAGACATGCATTAGGTGGACTGGATACTCTAAATAGGTATGAGTATGTGTGCCCTCTCCAAGGAGGGTTGGGCACTGGGCTAGCCACCTGACCCCGGAAAAATTGTAATTGCTACTGAAACAACGAGTGCCTGGAAAGTTCTCATTGCCTGAAATGCTGAATGGCATGGACAGGATGAAAGAGAGAGAGAGAGTATAATAATAAAGTATCAATGTGCTAGCTAGAATAGCGGAATTTCACTATAGGTTGTCTAGATTTACAGCTTTACGTAGCTAAAGGAGTCTTGCCTGGTATAGTGCCTCAGTAACAACTGCCATCTTGTAGTAAATGTCAGTCACACTGAGACACACCTTCTGATGTACATGAAACTGCAAACCTAGGATATTAGCATGGCACTCCACTGTCTGCCTGTGTTGTGAGGTGCAATGACTGTGTTGAATGGAAACCATGTGATGGACATGGAACAGAGATAGGACCATATTTTGAGGTATTGCTATATATGTAATTGTGGGAAGGGTGTGCATAATAGTAAATACAGCTGATAAACAGGTGTACAAAGAGGAAGGGGTACCATCCAGAAAAGGTAAGTACTTGGTCACAGCTGTAATGCAAAGGACACATAAGTGCATAAAAGGGGATGTGGCCATAGGTGTGGTCATCCCACAGTGTACAATGCAATTCCATTGACTGATGTGTTACACCAACAGATGTGTGTATACCAATATGTCCATCAAGAGAGGTAGCAGCTGGAAAGGTTCAAGCAGGAGAATTAATTGCTACTGTAAGCCTTCCTCCCATACATGGCATGTGCCTTCTGGACAAAGGAGCCACAGCCATGCAGTATTGTGATGAAATTTAACATGCGCTGGTGGGAAATGTGAATGTTGTGAAGAACTGTAATAAGTCTGTTCAGAAAGTAAGATGAAGAGATACTGATATGATACTCCATGTGAAGGATAAAATATTGTGCATTGTGACAGACAGATCCAACAGAAAGTTCGACATCCAACAGTGAAGTGGCTTTGTGAAGGTGAGCAGTATTTGGTCTCACTCACTAGACAGGATGAAAAGTCCCCCATTTGTGGGAGGGGGGCTGGCATGGATGTAGGAGCTGTGCAGATAGTAGCCACCTGTGTGTCAGTTAAGAAGACACCATATTATCAGTGTCCAAGACAATAGACTATAGCATACTGGACTATATGTTTGAAGGGAAAGACTGAGCAAGACATACCTGTATTCCTAAACACCTCTAGTCTGGAACTGCAACAACCTGCATGATAAGGTATGTATATCAGTGCATGCTGTGTAGTGGTATGTATCCACTGTAGTACTATGAATGTCAATAAGTTTATAGGGGTATATGCATGTGGGCAGACAATGTGGCCATGTGTGTTCCTGATTTCACAGGTTCTGCTAGTGGTGGGTCCAGCATAACAGGACAATATAGGGCCTATGTCAGCAAAGCACCTGTTGATGCCGATGATGGTGATGATGGCAGAATGCAAGTGGCAAAGTCTGATGGCACAGTGGCACTCTCTGCAGTACTATAGAGTTGGGTCACCCAAATCCATTATTACAGCGGTCCCTTTAGAGAAACAGTCTGAGCACACAGGCAGAAATTTCAAGAGGAACATCATCTATTTAGAAGTCCTTTAGAGGCTCTTCCTACCAGTGCTACCAACACAAACACTGCATCTGAAATGTGTATTCGCTGTAAGATGCAGTTACCCACCATTTGAAATAGATGTTGTGGGGGTTGGATACCACCAAGACACCAGAACCATCTCTAATATCAGCAACTCTTGGTGTTAACTATTGGAGATGCAGGTCTGATATCTAGGCACAATGTGCTGCTGTCCACAGCATTGTGGAGATAGTTATTATGATGTGCAACAAATGCGCAGTGATCATGAAATATAGAGACAGGGGCAGACAATAGTGCTAAGATCACTGGTGGCAAATGTCCATCCATAGATGCCGTCATGAAACACATTGCTGATCCCATCTAGTCTGCCTCCAGTGGCCTTATCTTCTGTAGCTTTAGAAGGATCTGAACATTGGGGGGGGGGCTTAACTACAGACCATCAAGCATCAGACTATGCAGATGAGTTGTGAGACAACATCACTATTACCTGTGGGTATGCAGCATGCTACACCTAGCTGCATGCATTGTTCATGACATTAGCGGTGACACTTCTCAGATTTTACTCTTAAAATGCTTTATTTGACTGCATGTGCACATTCATGTATTTCTATCCCTTCCATATATTTTGTCAGTACAGCCTTCCATACTCTGTCATGGGTGAAAATGACCACTTTGTGGACAATATGCTCACCATGATTAATAGAAGATGTGCCCTGTAAGGGTGAACACTCACAGTCTCATAGTTCTACCCCTTTCCACCCCTGGACTGCATCAAGTACTGACACTGCAAGCCAGCACAGTAGAGAATACCAAATCCTTCTTTGAGACATATGCCACTAACTCCCATCCTCTCACCCCGTTTCCATCAGGTCCCATGCCAACTAACTAAATCTGGATTAACTAGGTCACAGTTAGACCTTTATTTTTCTACATTATGGTTTTGGGGTCCATGCCTGTTTTATACATTTTTTAATCAGTCTGACATTTTTGATTTTGCCATTTCCATGTATCATGTCATTTATTTGCTTGCACTTCCTTGTCATTATGCACTCATTATTGTGCACAATACAGTAATAACTGATACCGGGAGGAGATTTTTTTATTTATTTATGTATTTTTATTTAACATTTCTTTTCTGGGAAAGTTTGACTTGGAATGAGTCAATTTTCAGCAGAGGCCTGGGGAGAAATGCTCCAGATGCATGTTTTAGTAACATGGGAGGAAAGCGGAGCACCCAGACGAAATCCACCCAAATACAGGGAAGACATGCAGACTCCACCCAGAAGGCACCCCAGCCGAGAAGCAAACTGGAGAACCTTTTGCTGTGAGGTGACAACACAAACCGTTCACCACTGCACCATCCAGCAGTTAGTTATGAAAATCATAACTAATATTTTAATAACTAATAACTAATTTAATATTTTAATACAACTTGAAACAACTGCATGTAAATAATGTGATGTTTTTGTTATCTACAAGCTTCCTCCCAAAGCAGGAACCTTGTACATTTTTAACCTTCATATGGTTCTGAATAATGGAGGATAATAAATCACCAAAACAGGAAAAGTTGGACTCTATAGATTGCAAAGAATGGTTTGCAGACATGAAAAATACATAGGTAGATTGATGAAATAAACTTCTCATAAAATGTTATGAAGAAAGATAAGCTAAATAAAAGCAGATATGTGTGTTGCAATTCTTTTGGCAAGGTGAACCTCAGCAGTAAAATAATCTGTCAGACAACAAACTAAAAACCGCAAGAAAAACTCAGCCAATCTAGAGTTTTCATTGTGTGATATGTTAAACCTCCTGTAGTGGAGGCTCATGGGATATATGCAGATAACCCCTTAAGGATGTCAAGTGTTTCAGCTACATGGCTTCTGAATGTCCATGACTTTCTTACTTTTTATGTTTTCATAGCTGCATTCATGCCAATAAAGCCAAATCTCACTAGCTATGGACATGCATGTCTCTGCATTTTTATTGACCTCATCAGCACAGCATAAATAATAAGCATAACTTATAGAGACATGCATCCCTGGGATTTGTAGAGAAAGGCTGTGTTCTTGTCGTCCCATGTGAGGGGGTTTTACACTTATACCTCTCCCTTACTTTAATAAATTAACTTCAAGATTACACAGCTTCAGGGAAAGGAAGTAAATTCAATGAAAAAGTATTTTGATGAGTTGTGTCCCAGTGAAACAACTTAATACCCAGAGACGTACCAGAAATTCAGTCATATTTTGTATAGATAGATAGGTAGACAGATACAGTTATAGATATTTTTTACTCATTATTTATTTATTTTGTACTATTTTTGTCTTTTCTTTGGGTTTTCTCCAAGTGTACAGACTTTCACATCAAGCTGCTCTTTTTTCCATACCTAATGAATGATAAAAAAAGAACATGCCAGAAAGCTAACAGATGTAAAACTCTGAAACTCTGATGAAGTTCTGTATGGTACTTGAACAAAAAGCACTTCAATAAATTTGTGGACACTACTATTCTTCAGTGGAACCTTTCTGTTATTCGTTTGTGAGATGCCAGAAAGCTAGGCAGGACCAGCATTATGCTGATGGCCAGGACTGGCAAAGGCCTGGGAAGGTTCCAGAGATTGCAAAACCGGTATGTCATCCTAAGAATCAAATTCCCTTACTGGAGCTCTGCACGAATGGCAGAGGATTGGAGGCTTTGTTTTTATACTTCTTTTGGGAATAGCATTCCTGAAGTTTACAAGGAAGAAATATTATCTGTATCTTGTTTTTGAATTTCATATTGCTACGAGCAGAACCCTTTAACATTTTAATTGTTTCCCCATCCTCCTGTAGTTAAAAGACTTTTCCTGATGAAAAGTAATCTTTGAAAAAGCAAATAGTTCACTAAAAGCCCTGTTGCCTATTTATGTCAGCCTGTTGAGAGACTATACGTGTTTTACTTTCAGCCTTTAATTTCACTTAACTATATTCCTTCTTTGTACATCATATTACACTTCCTAACACTGCTCTTAAATTTTCCTTCCCCTGGCTCACTCTCTTGAGAGGAACTCTGATATAAGACACTAAGAAACAACATGCTGAAGTTAAGTCAGAGAAGGGGAACGTCATCAGGATAATGATTTGTGCCTGAGAGTAACAGCTTTCTGCTGAACAAACATAAAATCCTGTCTCTTTACTAAATGTTGAGTGGTGATGTGTTAACATAAATGACTGCATAAGTGATGTTTTCAAACATTCAGAGACAATGATAATGGCAGATAGTAAGAAGAAATGGACATTATTACTTTATGCAATTGTGCATCGTGCAAAGTATAAAAACTATTCTGCATTGTAAATAAGCTTTTTATAGGTTCATCTCAGTAACCAAGTGCTTTATTTGCATATAAAACGTTTAACATTATTCAGAACATCAGCAAGTCTTTACAGAGCAAGGATTCCTGTAAGGAAAAAAAAACAAGATTGTCTGTGGACAATAACATTTAACCCTGCGCTTGAGTTTAACACTGTACTTTTGAATTAAACAAATGAGATAAACATTGTTAGCAACATATTCATTTTGTCAAATCTTATTGTAAGATGCCTGATGATGGGAAGGGGCTCAGGGATCATAACAGGGATGTTATATTTTGCATTTCACTTTATAGCAATAGAGAACTAGCGTAAGACACAGATCACCAACCTTATGTTGTAACCTACCAATTTCTCTCTCATTCTCTCGGTCTTACTCTGCAGCATCTGCACACATCCTTAAATCCAGAGAAAGAAAGCCCTCTGCTTAGGCACCAACTAGTAATCATTTACAGTTCCAAACAATCAAAGCCGTAGCTGTCTCACTTAGTACATGCTACAGTTCTCCAGTCTGGTACCCCTCAACTCTAAGCTGAGGAGCAAAAAATCTTCTACTTTTAATACAAATTGCTAACTTGCTGCAACTTGCATCACACATGCTTCAGTACTGACCACAAAAAAGCAGTATAAATTTTCATTTCAGTAACTGCATTTTGAAATGTTGGTACAGAAATGAATACCTGTTCTGCACTACTGATCAGTGTGCATCTACTGATCACAACCTCAAAATCTTGCACCTAGATGGCTGCCACCACTTCCAACCCTAGCTACACTTCTACAGATGATGAACAAAACATTAGCAATATGGACTGAGAGCAAAACTACTGCCACTTTGTTGGGTTAAAAATTCAGGTAAGCACTCTCATCTGCAATGTTAGACTTTATGAGATGCCAGATACAAAGAACCACAAAACCAGTCAACTTACTAATTGTAATAACACGGTTAATTCAAAATTACTAGGCCAACCATGAGATTACATCAGTATAGCCTAACATCAAAGAAAGAATCATCTTACATTTCCAAGTAAATTGATTTGTTGATGTTCATATGTGCATTGCAGCCTCTGGTAAGTAAAGTACTGTAAAACAGTACCATTTTGTCAGTCATTATGGTTTTCTGGACAGTATTTTAATAAAAAAAATCTTTATTAAAGCACTGCTCATTAATTCAGTCTGTCCCATTAGACTTTAATGAATGTGTCTGTGTGTATGTATGGTTCCACAGCCATTAAAGTTTGTGGATGTATCCTAATGCTTTCCCTATACTGATGCCATTAAGTTTAAATTTCACTGTTTATACTCAGTGACATCAGAATTTAGAAATTTTAGGATTTAGAAGCTTGTTTTTAAATAACACAATGCCAAAAATGTTCCTTGAAGTGGCAGATATGATGTTCAGCAGTTCATGCACCATATGCAGTGGTGCAAAGATTAAGTTATTCAGCATCAGCAAATCACTTTGAAATATACCAGTGTATCATAATTTTATATTATTTGACATATTTACTGGGATTCAAAAAAGTTTACTGTGAGGGAGAAGTCTTAAGTGCTTTCTGCCCTCAGAATAAACCTTTCTGATTTATAGACTTCCCTACAGCTGAGGTTTCCCACTAGTGGGAGCCTCAGCATGGAGGGTATTTTAGCCTGCAAATCTGCACAGTTATGTGGAAGTCCAGCAGACTGGCTAGTAATGAATAACCATGAGCTGTCCCCTAGAAATGCTGGCAGTGTCTGATTTATGCTTCTAAGAATTTCAGAGAAGTGGTTGACAGTGTGAAATTTCAATCTTGGAGGAAAAAGTGAATGCTATCTTTCCAGCTTCACTCATTCACTCTTATGGAAGCAATAATTTTGTGAGTGAGTTCGCTGAACATGTAATGTGCAGGTGAGGGGGGTGTTAGTCTTTGTATGTGTGTCTGTATATGTTTGCCTGGGTGGTTGCATTAGGGTGTGTTAGGGAATCAAGAGCTTGATGTGTTTGTGTTTGCATGTGTTAGTGTGTGTGTGTGTATGTGTGTATGTGTATCTGTGTGTGTGTGTGTGTGTGTGTGTGTGTGTGTGTGTGTGTGTGTGTGTGTAAGTGCTGCAGCTTACATGTAGGTGAAGGGGTGATGTTTTCTATGAATGTGATTGATTTCTTTGTTGATGTGTGAGTGTGTTTGTGTATATATATCTGAGAGATTGAATGTCTTAGAGAGTGTATATGTGTGCACAGGGTTTCAGAATGGGTGTCTTTTGTGAGTTTTGGGAGTGCCTTTGCCAGTGCAATACATTGGGTGCTAGGAAAAACACTACTGCCAAAAGGTCTGACAGCTTTGGCAAGTGTGTGATTCAGAGATATGCTAATGAGTCAATTATGAGGTCTTCCCATTGCAGCCATTGTTGTCTCTGAATTGCATTTACTCACTATTACGTAGGCAATTACTGTGAACAGTGATCCTTTTCCTGAATTTTAGGGATTATACACTACAAAAATACATACATTTTTCTCATGTTTATTTTTTTATAATCAAGTTCCTTATTCATACTGCTTTTTACCATGGTTCTGCCCAGTTAAAGTATCAATATTTTCTTTTGTTACAGAAAATGTCTCCCCTTTCACTAAAGAACACATGGAATGATTTTGCACACTGTTAATATTGCATAAATTTAAGTCCTTGTCTATTGGTTAGTGTTCCTTAAAAAAAACATACCAATCCCTTCTATAGCCTTCTTTCAATCAGTATTTGTTTTTTTGTAACAAAATGACTAAAGGACTGAAAATAGTCATTTTGGTCTCTGACTGAAGAATAATGAAATTATTTGGATGTACTCAGGCATCCTGTTTCACTTTTAATTACAACAAATTGTGGTATCCTCTACAGTTTCTTGTAAGTCCAAAAAATAAACTTTTCTTAAAGTGCATTGATCATGTTCTGAAGCAAGTCTAAGAAAAACATTTGGAGTTGGATCTAACCTCTCGCCATAAACAATATCAAATGATGCAATTTTTGATGCGAAAAGTGTATTTATGTATATTATTTTGTTGATAATGATGCCCCCCCCCCCCCACCGAGTTTTTTTTCTCAGCACTGAAAAATCACTGCTATGATATCATGAAAGGTTCAACCCACAATGCCCCACTTCCTAAATGTATGTAGAATCTACAATATTTCCATGATACATGCATCAAAAGTGATGTCTTGCTTCCTAGAAAGTCAGGGTGCCTACTAGTGCAAAAGCAGGTAGAACACCTTGCACTGAAAGTTAACACATGTGATGATGTAGTAGTGAAACCACAATATAAGTAAGAAGTTACTTACCTAAGAAGGCAACTTATTTTTCTTACCCACAGTTCATTGTAGTTGTGCAATTTATTATCTAATACTTACTATGATATTATTTTGGAGGTGCAACTTGTGTAGATAAGTTGAGTAAATACTGAATCTAAAAATCAAAACTCTAGTCATTTTTTTACAAGATTGCTTACAAATTTAACAATAAATTTTAACAATAAAAGAATTGAAATAAACTGTAAATCAAGGATGCTTTTGCTACAGCATCATCCAACTGGATGCAGATGTTCATCGTGCATATAGTTGCAGTAATCACAGATGGGTTTTCTGCCGTCAGGCGGGTCCTCGGTCGGCCGAATTCCAAAGTCTAGGTCCGGTGTCGGTTGTTGTCGCTTTCTTTCCTGACATCAGTGCGACAGGGGTATATAAGACACAGCCGACGCCATTTTCTTCAGTCTTTTTTGCCGCGCGGTGCCCGAAGCAGAAGCAGTTTGCAAGTGCCGGTCGGCCAGCTCCTGAAATTACGAAAATTTAGAAACCGAAGTCTTCTTTAAAGCTAAGTACCCCATTGGGGAAACTTTTCTTGCCTCAGACCGATGTCAGACAAAGTTAACAATTGTATTTCTTGTGGGAAGCAAATACCGCATAAGGATTTCCATTCCCTCTGCATACCTTGTTTAGGCCCAGACCACGACGCCTCGGGCTGTCGCTTTTGCGCTACTTTCAATAAACACACTTTTAAGCGTCGGACGGAGTTCGCCCAGCACTTTTTTGGTAAAGCTTTTGATTATAAAATGTCGTCGGAGACTCCAACTACCGTTTTGTCCAAAAAACGCAAGGACAAAGACCGACACGCGAGGTCCGCGGTCTCCACCGACACCACGCCAAAACCGGCTACACGTGGTCCGGTTCTCAGCGAGGCGCCTACGCAGCCCCTGACTACTGACGACACTTCTTTGGCAGTGTCTTCTGTAACCGAGACCGCAGGTGCCTCGGCCCATACCCAGACTACAACCACCGAAGCCACTGTGAGTGTTGAGCCTCCTAATGTGGACAGATCCACTTCCACACATGGTGTCTTTAGACCCTCATCTTCCTTTTCCATAAAGGCCTTTACTAAGTCCAAATCAGCCATGCATCCCAAGAGGCCTGGTGCTCAGGGCCCATCTCCAGGCCCCATGCCTAAAAAGCTGATGCTAAAAATGGCTGAGGATTTAATTACTCTTATCAGGGGTTCCCAACCCCCTCCAGACAAGAGACCCAGAGTGGAGGAAGATTCTCCCTCTTCTGACCAGGGCTCCATTATTTCAGAACATTCTGATGAAGAGGAACACTCGTACTCCCCTTTTGAAGATTCTGATGCAGAGCAGTCCATTCCTTCTGTATCTCCCCCAGAGGATTTTTCTTTTAGGGAAAACTTGCATACCTTGAGGGAACACTTCCATTGGGAAGGCCAAGATTTTTCTGATTCCAAGAAAAGACTTAGGGAATTTCTTTTGCTACCTCAGCACAGACCTCTGGCGATACCTCCTGTCTTGGACATACTTGATGATGTTTACTCGGAGGCTTGCCTTAATCCGGATTCCCTTCCTCCTGCCCCAGTCAAGCCTGATAGGTACTACAGAGTTCCTAACTCTCACCAATTTCTTTACAAAAGCCATAATGCTGACCCTGAAACCATTTCTCAAGGCCCCAAGGGAATGAAGGCATCTACTGCTAAGAATCCACTACCTTCCGAAAGAGAGTCCAGATCCTTAGAAAGGTGGGGAAAAAAGGTATATACCTCGGCCACCCTAGCCATGAGGGCCTTAAATTGTCAGTTCCATATGCTTAAATATCAGCAGTTTCTGTTATCACAATTATGAAATAAAATGTCACAACCTGAACAACCAGATTTGAAGGAGTTGCAGGATATGATGCATAGTGCAGAACAAGTGGGTAAACACACCTTACAATGTGGCTATGATGCCCTAGAGGCCTCAAGTAGAGCTGCTGTTACAGGATCAGTCATTCGTAGACACGCCTGGCTTAGGGAACAAACCTTGCCGGATCATGTTAAAGCTAAACTACTAGATGCTCCTTTACAAAAGGATGTCCTATTTGGTACTAATGCTGAGGAGATACTATAGAAAATGGAAGAAAAAGCAAAATCTATGCAAACTGTCAAAGCTTTTCTACAGGTTCAACCACCACGTTTTAACAGAAATTGGCCTTCAAAAAACTGGTCCTTTCCAGCCATGGACAAGTCCCAAAGAGGCAGATACAGGCGCACAAGGGGCAGAGGACAATCTCAAGGATCATATAGAGGCAGACAATGGCAAACTCCTGCACCAAGAGGTGGCGAAGCCAGTGCACAACAATACAGGAAACAAACCCAATGACTTCCCCCTTTTCATGCCAAGCAAGTCTCAGCTGGCAGCACCCTTGGGAGGAAAGCTGGCATTATTTACAAGAAATTGGCATATTATCACAACAGACAAATGGATCCTGGACATTATAAACAGAGGCTACAGATTTCATTTTCACACTCTTCCAAAAATGAGAGGCATGCCGAACCTGCCACACAATCAAAGGGCAGAGGCTCAAATACAAATTTCAAAGCTCATGGACATGAAAGCTATTCAAGAGGTACCTACTCACGAACAAGGTCAAGGTTTTATTCCAGACTATTTCTGGTACCAAGGAAAGGAACCGACTGGAGACCCATTTTGGACTTATCCATCCTAAACACATTTCTACTCGTGCCAAAATTCAAGATGCTCACATTACAGCAACTTCTTCCCATGCTGGGCAAGGAGTTTTGGCTGGTAACATTGGACCTCAAGGAGGCATACCTGCATGCCCCAATCAGACAAAGCTGCAGAAGATACCTCAGATTTCTTGCAGGTTCAATCCACTATCAATTCTCTGCATTGCCCTTTGGCTTATCTACTGCACCCAGAGTATTCACAAAGTGCCTGGCATCAGTGATTGCCTACTGCAGACTTCAAGGGATACAAATTTACCCTTATTTGGACGACTGCCTGATCCAAGCGGACAGCAAACACATACTTCTGGAACATCTGGCTTATGTAACACGGTTATTGAATTCTCTGGGATACACAGTCAACAAAGAGAAATCCAGGCTAACACCATCTCAGAAAATAACTTTCCTGGGTGCCAACTTGGACACAAACACCCAGATGGCCTGTCTTACTCCAGAAAAACAGGGGCAACTAACTCAGTACTTCAAAATACTAGCAAATTGTACCAGTCTCACTGCAAGGAAAATCCTGCAGGCTCTGGGCTTCATGGCATCTTGCATTCTTTTAATCCCATGTGCAAAGTTGCATATGAGGAAACTCCAATGGTACCTAAAAAAACCTATGGTCTCAACACAGCCACGGTTTGGAAACAATAATACCAATAATCCCATGTTTGCAAAAGGAATTTCTATGGTGGGCCCAAGCATGCCAAACAAACACAGGTCTACCATTCTGCAAGCCTCAAGCAAATCAAGTCATCACAACAGATGCCTCAGACTACGCCTGGGGGGTGCACATGACAGACAGGTGCATTCAGGGCAAATGGTCCCAAAAGGAAAAGCACCTTCACATCAATCAAAAAGAAATGCTAGCAGTGATAAATGCAATTACAGCTTTCAAGGACCTCCTGCATCCAGGGCAATTATTGATAAGAACAGACAACACCACAGTAATGTGGTACATAAACAAACAAGGAGGAACACATTCATACCCCCTGTGCAGGCTAACCATGTCATTTTGGAACTTGGCTCTGGAATGGCAAATCGAACTTCAAGCACAGTACCTGCCAGGATTGGAAAACACGCTGGCAGACAATCTAAGCAGAAATATGACAGACCCACACGAATGGAAGTTGCATCCTCAAGTGTTTACAAAGATAATCCAAGCGTGGGGAAGGCCAGACATAGATCTCTTCGCCTCCCACAGGAATCATCAATTGACAAAGTTCTGCTCAAGGACCTTCCATCCAAAGGCCTGGAGAGTGGACGCCCTTTCTTTCAGTTGGGCAGCATGGACAGTTTACGCTTTCCCACCTTTGCCTCTTCTGCCCAAGGTGCTCTTGAAAGCAAGAGCAGACAGACCGAAGATGATACTGATTGCTCCAGACTGGCCAAGACAACACTGGTACCCACTCCTGAGGAGCCTAACACATACTCCTCCCTGGACCCTACCTCTAATGCCTCTTCTACTGACTCAGCACAGCTACAAAACTCTTCACAGTCAGCTGAAAACACTCAATCTGGCTGCATGGAAAATTCCTTAACACCACAACAGACCCTACTCTCCAAAGAGGTGCAGGATGTCATTTTGGAGGCCAGAAGGCCATCTACAAGAAAGGCTTACTCCGCAAAATGGAAACGGTTTTGCACTTGGAATGAGAAAAAAGGACAGGATCCTAGAAAACTGAATTTGCCTCAGATATTACAGTATCTAGCTGAGCTGTTGAACAGTGGACTTTCATTTTCCTCCATCAAAATTCATGCCTCAGCCATTTCTGCAGAATACAACACTGATCCACCCTTATTCTCTCACCCACTCTTAAGACAGTTCCTCAGAGGGGCTAAGAATATAAGACCTCCAAGGAAACAACCAATACCAGCCTGGGATCTTAATTACATTCTAGAAAAATTAACATTGCCTCCCTTTGAACCAGCTGCCTCAACAGATTTGCAATATTTGTCCTGGAAAACAGCTTTCCTTCTGGCCATTACCTCAGCTTGTAGGGTTTCGAACTGCAAGCCCTCATGGCTGTGCAGCCCTTTCTCATCTTCCATCAGGACAGGGTTTCCCTCTGAACCAACCCGTCATTTATGCCTAAGGTAGTATCCAGGGTAGCTTTAAATCAGGCCATACACTTACCTACCTTTTACCCCAATCCTCAAAACAAAGGGGAAAGGCTGCTACATTCCTTAGACATCCATAGACAGCTACGTTACTATTTGGACAGAACAAAGCCTTTCAGGAAATCAGAACAACTTTTGTGTCCTATGCTGTAGGAGCTCAAGGGAAGCCAATTTCCAAACAGACAATTTCAAAATGGATAGGCCACTGCATATGGTTTTGTTACTCCTTTCATGGCAAATCTGTTCCTACAGGCATCAGATCCCACTCCACCAGGGCCACAGCTACCTCTACAGCCTTCCTCAGAGGAGTCCCTACCAAAGATATTTTGGAGGCAGCCACTTGGAGTTCTGTGCATACCTTCACAAAACATTACCACCTGCCTTTATACTCCAAAACTAGAGCAGGCTTTGCCACTGCTGTGTTGCAGGGCATTCTGGCTCCTCCCAGTTCCACCTAGTGCCTACTACCCTGTGCGTAGCTTTGGGATTCTACCCATCTGTGATTACTGCAGCTGTATGCACGATGAACATAGTACAGTTTTGTACCTACCATAAATGTAGATGTTCGAGTGCTAATACAGCTGCAGTACAGGTTTCCCTCCCTCCTTCCCCTCTTGGTAAAGGCCTAGTGGCTAACACCTCCTCATACAACCTGATTGGATTATCCTTCTATGGTGTATTTGCTTGCAACTACTGATTTTTGATTATATTGCATTGCATGCTTATATATATAATTTATGTATTGCCTTCCTTCTGGGGGCACCTGACATCTGGGGCAAGAAAGACTGAAGAAAATGGCGTCGGCTGTGTCTTATATACCCCTGTCGCACTGACGTCAGGAAAGAAAGTGACAACAACCGACGCCGGACCTAGACTTTGGAATTCGGCCGACCGAGGACCCGCCTGACGGCAGAAAACCCATCTGTGATTACTGCAGCTGTATTAGCACTCGAACATCTACATTTATGGTAGGTACAAAACTGTACTTTCTGTATCACTGGATCTTTATTTGATTGCCTTATGTTTTATCAGAATTATTCTGTTTTATGCATATTGAATGCTTATAGGCTTGTTACACATGCCATGCCTGGCAGTTGGCAAAGCAGGTTAAAGATGTAAGCTTATTCCCTCAGTTCTCATTTGCCAATTGTATGATCTTGAGCAAGTCACTTAAACACACAGTGCTTGAGGACAACTGGGAAATTTGTGGTAGGCTTCTCAATGGTCTCCTGGACTGCAAGCCTGGTAATAACTTAGGAACCTATTACAGTTCATTTCTGTTGTATTCCATGGGACATAAGTGCAGCTCACAATAGTGACATGCACTGCCATGTAATGCAGAACCAGCAGTATGCAAAATACCACATTTAGAGGAAATTCTGTAACATCCTTACTCTAAATGTCTATTTAGCAGTATGTGTGCTAAAACCAGGTACTGATTATGTCGTTTTCATAAAAATGAATGATTCTGCTTTTATATTTAGTGTTGAAGAAGTGCTGATTGAGTATGAGTAAAATACAGGAATTAATTTTAGCAGACAAGGCTGATATCATGGCTGCTGAAATTAATGCATTTAGTGTCAGAACCATAGCTCTTTGCTACAGTTCAGATTCTTTTTTTTTCTTTTAAGTTTGGGGACACTAAGGTGCCAAATGACTACTGTGTGTTTGCTTTTTTGACAAAGTATATGGGCAGAAAGATTTAGCAGCTATAAACTGAGTTAGCTATCTAGTTAAAGTAATGGCAATATTAATTCATTTTTAATTGTCAAAAGGCATTTCTCATGGAACTGAAAGGAAGTTTCCAGTCGATGCCCTCTGGTATGCTGGAATTTTGTCTGAGATTCGTTGGGGATGACTAGCTGATGCTGTTGCCTTCTAGTGGTAGATGTGTGGGTACTATAGCCTCACAGGTTTCATAGAGATTGGGGATTATCCCAGACTAGCAGTGAATCATTTTCTCTTTGACCCTTCCTTCCTTTGGGGGTTCTTGGGCCTGTGTGTGTGTGAGAGAGAGAGAGAGAGAGAGAGAGAGATGCACCTCTAACTTCATGCTATGGACTGCATCTCTGGTTGTTTCATTGCTTTTACTCTGTCTGATGAGTTTAGTTCATTGACCATCAAAATTGATTACAGGGAGCAGCCTCTTTAGTCATCAACTAGTGACGGGGGTACTCAGGGTGAAGGCTTTTCTCCAACAGTTTCCTCCTTACTCTGTCAAGACTGGACAATTTGGGTAGAGTTGGAGCAGCATGGTGAGCATGTGCAAAGGTATGCAGCCAAGGCATGAGATTCAGGAACTAGACTTGCTCTTTGTGGGACCTGAAGTGAGTAATTATGGTGGGATTGTAGCTATACTGTGCTATAATGCCAGCACCAAACCCTACCCAGGCTTTTCTTCATTCTACTCTGTCGGCATGTGCATATCTGTCAGCTGAGCTCACTGGACCCTTTTTACCATATTGACTAATCCCATGTTCATGATTCCACAAACACTTGTATGATTTAGACCCCAGAGTTTGGGGGAGGGGAGCTCAGGGCTTCCTTCCTGACTAATTCCCAATGAGAGTCAAGTGTAGCATATTAGTTTCTGGTACAGCTGAAGCTTTGCTCTCCTGGAGTTCCTCCAGAGTTATATGGGATGGCACTCTCTTATAAGAGGTTATGTGGTGCTTTAGCTTTTGCTTGTACCAGACCTAGACTGTATCTAGGAGGGGGGGGGGTCCAGTCTGATAAGCACAGATGTCATTTACACATAGGCAGCATTTGTTGATGTTATCTTGCAAACCAGGAATTGTAGTCAGTCTAATGCTGTTGTCCACTTTGGTTGATGGTTGATATTTTCCTCCAAATTGGAGTAAGACATTTTCTTCAATCACTACAGGTGACCTCTCTGTAGTCATAGAAAGGCCTCTTCTTTCCCTCAACCTCTGTCAAGCACCTTTACAGATGGCAGTCAGGGAGGTCCAATAGTTGAAGTGGGTTGGTAGGAAAGTATAATTTTCAGTCACAGTCGGTATTAGGACATTTAACTCTGTAAGTTAATTTTGCGGTATCCAGGGTCTTTTGGTGGAGGAAGGTCTGGGCTGCTCTAGAAAATGTCCCTGAATGTGTGATCAGGATCTCACCTTCACCCTAAAAACTAGTATGATTGTTGAAGTTGAGTTGTTTATGTTTATTGTTTTCAATAGATCTCCTGGCTATAGTGTTGGGCACAGGTGGGTGCTTGCTTTGGTTGGTCTGGCTATGTTCTCCCCCCCTTCCTTGCTGTGTATTCCTGGTGAATGAGTATTCTTAGAACCATAGTATAGTCCTACAGCAATGGGGGGGGGGATGGCTCTCCAAGGCACTGGGGGTTCCATCTCCTACAGCTTAACAGGGAGTAGGCACAACTTGGGCTCATTGGTATTTTCCCTCTTCACAGACCTGAAAAGAAGCTAGAGTCAAGGTATAAGCTTTGCTACCCAGTGAGTAATGCGGAAACAGTTATGGCAAGTGAGAGGAGGATGTCCTTGAGATTCCCTACTCTGTCTTGGCCCAGAACCATTTCTTCATACCTATTGGTGTCACACGATCCTTCCCTCATTTCCCCTTGGAAAATGACAGTGACCCTTTGAAATGTGTTGGAATAAGCTTGCTCCTTCAAGTCTCTTAGTGAAGTGCCCCTAGAGAGTGAGAATTGACCTGCTGATCCACAGTATAAGAATGATTCCTGCTCTTACTGTCAGGTACTCAGAAAGTGATCTCCTTTTGTGTCCATTCTAGGGGAGATGCCAGCTTTGTCTGCCATTTTACTGTTGAGATGAGAGGGCTATTTATTTTGTTTATTTATGTATTTATTCATTTAACTGTTGTTGTTGGTTAACCAATGAAATTCTTTCAGTAATGTCTAAGGCTTATTTGACATTTGCCAGCATGTAGGAAGTACATGTTTTTATATATAACTAATACCTTAAATAAAACAGTTGTAATGTATTTCAGACTTATGTTTGAATGAGCAATATTCATTGTACATCTCTAGGTTATGCATTCAAGATGTTAACTACTGTTGAAAATGAGTCCCCATCTTTGCTTATAATATGGTAGACAGGTTGGTTTAAGTGTGTTTCATTTAACTGAACTTTGTTTTAACAAACCATGTCCATTCTGATGTGCCTTTTTGTTTTGTTTTTAATTCTGCAAAATAACCTAGCATCACTGACAATTGTTTTGTTTCTGCCTATTTAGCCATTTACTAGAGGATTCAGTAAAGTAAAGTGTGGAGCTACAGCCTGGTTCCTATTGAGCATAATACTGAAAAATCAAATAAAAATTAATTGTCAAAATGGATTTTCTCTAGTAGAATTATTTCAAACATTACAATGGCCAATGTTAATTTCTGCATTTGAGATCAAAAACATGTTTGTATTCTGATAGGCATGGGTACAGCAAGTGTATGTTGCGAACTAGATAAAACTCATAGTATTGTTTTGTTATCAAATGATGGAATATTATAGAACATTGCCTGACTGAGTGAAGAAGATAGAATTTTAAAGTGTCTCTATAGTTTGACCTAGATTTGCAACTATATGTTGCAAGCTAGATAAAACTCACAGTACTGTTTTGTTGTGAAATGATGGGCTATTATAGAATATTGCCTGACTGAGTGAAGTAGATAGAAACTTAAATACGGTGTGTCTGTAGTTTGACCTTCATTTGCTACATGTTTTAAATGAATGCAGCCTTGTTTATGTGAAAAAGATGATACTAATTATGAGAATGTAGTACTTTGATGAGAAACTGCAAGGATGTAGCAACATTTACAGATTCTCAATAATGATTGCATATTTCTACTGTCAACAAAATATTAATTATAATTAGAAGGAATTTTCTAGAACTGTTCTGGCTTTCTCGCATGTAAATAAAAGTATGTAGCTGTCTTCTCTCTTAGCCTAGTTTAGATTTTCTGCCAATCTACTCTGAAAAATAAATGTCTTGCCTCAAGCTGGTTTTATGTTTAAGTGGATTTATTGAAGATGGATGGTAGTAAGGAAACTCTTAAGATTGGCATGCTCACCCAGTTTTTCTAAAAGAACCTAACATGTTATCACATCTGCCTGTCTCAAAAAGGCAGATGAGGAGAAAAAGCAGAGGCAATGGCAGAAGACCTTGGGATCACATGATACCAGAATTAGCCAATAGAATAGACCATCTGGACATGCTGATGGAAATTGGGAGTTGCAGAGGCTAAGGCAGCAGGAATTTCATTTCATGGCAATGTATATTTTTTTTTCACAGAAAGAAAAGAAGAACTGAAACTAGTACAATTTTAATATTTTTCATTCTGCAAGATATGTCCATAGTGGGCAAACTTTCTAATTACGCATCACTAATGAAAGATAAAAGCTAATACATTAATGTTTTGTAGCCTCAGAGAGCATTAACAAAAAGCTAATAAATTAATGTTTTTGGCCTCAGAGAGCATTCATGACAGGCTGTATGGTCTAGTACAATAAATGATAAAATAATCTCTGCTGTATGGCAGGATAATGATAGAAAAATACATGTGGTAATCTTTAATTGTCATGCAGACAGGGACTAATCAGTGAAAGTATACTGATGAATGTAAATTCTTAGGATTTTCCAACGCTGTTATGGCTAAAAGCTATTATGGCAAAAGAAGTCTTGAAGTCTGACTTTTTTGCATTACAGATCTTAGCCATGAACTGGATAAAAGTCTCTAAGCAGTAGGTAACATGTGAGTTCCTTACGTGATCTAAAGTGACCAAGGAAGATGAAAATATGTTGCAATTTAGACTAGACAACATTGTACATGACAATATTTGTCAAAATTTCTACTGCCAAATAAGACTGAACTGTGTCGGTGAACTTAATTAATCATTTTAGATTTCTTTCTGCAAGAGATTGACTGCCATTCCACTTATTATTAGTTCACATGTCATAAATCCTAAAGCTCCAGACAGAATCATTCGTACAAAGGGACATTGCATTCCAAAGCAAGGGAGAAAAGAACAGAAAGTTTTGCACAGAAAAGGACTTTGATTTTAATAAACTTTTCTTTCTTTTCAAAGGATCTATGTGCAGTAACATTTTAAACAGGGTTTAACTCCAAATGTGTTGGTATGCAAACTGTTTGGTTTTATCTCATTACAGTCAAGTGCACCTCCAGGCATTTCTGCAGTTACCACCTGCTGCACCTCTTGCTCATATTTGCATGAATAATTCCAAAACCATGCTACATACAAGGTATCAGAATATTCTATTTTGAAACATGCATGGTGGAAAACACAGTTGTATTGGTATTTGAACTCTGCCAATGAGTATTTGTTAGAACTCAAGTCACACTCACTGGGAGTTAAAGGTACACACTCAAAAGAGCTGTACTGGAGGGAATGAGTTAATGTAATGAGTTCCAGATGTTGGTCAAGTACTTTGTAAACTTCTAGCCTGACAGTTTTATTCCATGTTTATTCTTTTTTTTTTTTTTTACTTCTGCCTTAATTATAGTTGGACATTTATATGAGTTCATAGGTTCATAGGAGATTACTAGGCTAATGCCATTATTACCTGAATTTTAGCCAATTTTCAATCCCTAAAGTCTAGAGGATGTGGTAGGTTTGCGCCTATGCCTTTGAGTATTTTACAGAGTGCCCATGTCCATACAGCCAAATTGCATTTGAAGAGGGTCAGGGAAGGGGTGCGATTTACAAGAACAGGAAACCTGTTCAGAAGGAGTAATCTCTGACACACATATCTGTTTCTCCAGCATGTTTTGTTCATGTTACAGACCAGGCTTAGATCCCCAGATCAGGTAACCCTTGTGCAGTTTGTCTTGCGAATGTGTAACAATTCCATCAGGACTGGATCTGTGAAAGCCTTGTAGGGTAGGCATAGATCATCCCTTAATAGTCAGTAAGAGAGATTAAAGGGATAAATCTTTTAGTCTATCTGCACAGGAAATGTTATTTAAACACTATAATTTTTTTTTGTAAGGAACCTCTGAGGGTACTCCAGCTCTTGCAAGTGCCTGGTCAAATACATGCCAAAAGGTGCATTGTATTTGATTATTGGTCTGATGATGGCCAAATACAGTGGGACTATAACTTCCTTGGTTCTATATGCCATGCCTTTACTTATAAGCTGTGCCACATAGAAGGAGTTTCTCACCACTGTGGACATGTGGCTCTTAAAATTCAGGCTACTATCTATCCATGTACTTAGATCTCTCACCTCTGAGTCCACTCTTAGTGGTGTATTATTAATGTTGTAAATTGCAAAGGTATTTGACTTCCCAAAAGGTATTATTATGTATTTTTTGCGCTTAGTTTAAGCCATGGCTGTGGCACCAATCATTTGTCTAAGTCTACATTCTTGGAGGATTCAGTGATTAACCCAAATTGCAGTAATCAGCAAACCTAGGTAGCCAAAGGTCTTTTACACTAGCCTTGACATCAGTGAAGTATATTCCAAAAAGGAGAAATCCCAGCACTGAGCCCTGTACCACTAGTAAATGGTCTCTTGCTGGATCTGAATTCACCAGCTCTAACAACATGTGTCTTGTTGGCGAACCATTTGGCTATTCATCTAGTTGAGGTAGGGATTTATTCCCAATGTTGTGAGTTTACCTATAATACCCAAGTGTGGTATTGTGTCAAATGCCTTAGCCAAGTCAAGATAGGCAGTATGCACAATTTTATCCTCATTCATTGCCCTTTGACTTTCTCAAAGAAGTCCACCCACATTGGGCAGGCATGACCTGCCCTTAAAGCTATATTGGGTTGGCTGCAGTGTTTGGAGGTTTCCAATGTTATTATTTCTCATGTCCATGATTATTCTCTCCATGGACTTGCATATAAGACTAGTCAAACTTACGGGTTTGCAATTTCCTAGGTCTGTTGATTGTCCTCCTTTATGCAGGAGATGACTGATGCTGTCTTAAACTACACAGGGACAAAGGCAGTCTGGAGTCTGCCGTTTAACAAAGATTATAGAGGGCCTAATAGGTCCTGTTTCAAGCTATTTAAGAGGCATCCTGGGCTATAGATAGGGCCTACTGAAGCTGTGTTTATAGCTTTAGAAAGTGCAGTTGTGACCTGTTCTTTGATGATAACTGGTAGAGGAATGATGAAGGGTGTTTTGGGGGAGTGACTGGAGGTGATGGATGGGTGAAATTTGAGCTGAATTTACCAACCAGCAGATTTGCTATATCTTTTGGCTGAGTATAGGTAATGTTATCTACAACTAATTTCCCACATTGTTGGGTGTTGCCCTTAAGATTGTAGACATAACTAAACAGTGTCTTATGATTATTGTTAGCTAGGGAGGCAATTTTTGCTTAAAAATATGTTTTGGAGACTTTATTAGTCCCCTGATTTGCTTGTTTAGGCTAATGAGGGAGTAAACCAAAAAGGCAAGAGAAACAATGGCAAACAATGTCTAGAAAATCATTGCACTCCACTAAAAAAACTCTTAGGCCCCGACTTCAGAAAGTATGTCCATACCACAAAACAACTGAGAATCAGTTAAAACCACAGGATTTATTCATTTTAATATTCAGTTGAACAGCAGTTTTATGCACAAAAAGTTCAAATTCAGCGTGCTTTTTATCCCAAACCTACTTAAAGCAGGACTTCATCATAAAGAATCAGAGCACTTTTGAACACATTCTTAAGTACTAAAACTTTGCTTACATCATAATTGGTTGACTAATCAAACAGGCAAAAATAGCTAAAAATTAAAATGTTTAAAGATACACCAACAAAAATTCATCAAGGTAAACCAATATACCAGTAAAAAAATGTAAGTGCAATATATTCTAAAACCTTTGAACAACACATTCTTACTTCCCAAGTGAAGTCAAAGAGAAACATACTAGAATTTGTTGGCTGTCTGTTTCCAAACAGGAATTAAAAGAAACATGATCATTAATACCTGGTGGGGGGGGGGGGGTGAATGGCATCCAGGTTTAATTGCCAGTAACATTCTGTGAGCTGTAGTTTGTCCTGCCATGCCCCTCCTCAGATATCACGGCTGTTTTTTTTCCCCCTAAAGTAGTGAATGAAAACTGATAAAAATTAGTACAATAAAAAACAGCCCCTGCACGTAAGGCAATTGCACGGCTTGAACCACAATGTAGACACCAGAAAAATAAGCCGGCAAACTGTGATGCTGAAACCAATATAGATAGTTTATTGCATGTCAGCAAAAGAAATAGATAAACCAGTTTTGGCTAAATTTGTTACATAGCCTTCCACAGTGTTCAAAAGAAAGAAGAACAAGTTTCTTTTATGCATGACATCAAACACAAAAAAACAAGCTGATTGGTCAACTTACAAGTGTTCATTAAGTAATGGTGGAAAAAGTCCACCCAATTTAATTATCTACTTCTTTTCTTTGGCATCAAGAATAGTATGCCAACCAGCTTTATTTGTTCTGTTGCCCCCAATTTTATCTATTGCCATAAATCTGAAAGCTGCTGTAGTATGTATTAAAGAATGTTTATATAATGCACTGCTGGGCTTCCTGATCCTCATATCACTGATAGGTTCTGATATTCTTATTTTAAGTGGTCTCGAGGTGTGACCTGCATAGAATGCTGAACAACTACATGTAGCCAGATAGATCACCCAATCACTACTACAGTTGGCAAGAAATTGGACATCAAATACATTTCCAGAATTTTTGCTTGTAAATTGTTTGGACTTCATAATTCTGTTACAATGGCTACAATGGCCACAGGGAGTACACCCAACAAGAGTATCCCCATCATAGTTGTTTGTGTACTGAAAGGTGTAGAAATTCCAGCGAGATAAAACTGATTATGAATGGGGAAATCCATTCAGTTATAATAAACATGTTAGATTTGAGGAGGGCAGCACCAGGGTAACTAGAAGGAAATGTCCCAGGTCTAGCCTTAAAAAACAGCCATCTGGTGTTGAGACATCAACAGAGGACACCTCATCAGCCACAGACTTGGACATACAGCAGGTCTAAGATTCACCTACCCCAAAAAGAAGCAACACCACAGCCCCTTTAAGCCCAACTACCAAAGAGCAGGGAGAAAACACTCCAAAAATAGACAACATGGAGGGGTTGCTGAAACTGTTAATTCAGAAATGAATGTATGTAACAACAATGTTTTAAATATTTCAGATGTCACCTTGTCACAAACATAAGTGAGTCTGCTCAATAAAGGTCTCAACTTCATTCCAGGTTTTTTCATTTCTGAGGACCATCTAGCTCAGGATGTAATAGCATTTTGTAGGTTATTGAATTTAAGGCTATATTTTCAAGGATCTACTGATTGGGATTCTGATAGGGTCTTCACCTACCACAAGTCTAAATTTGCACCACCTATGCACCACAATGTTCAACTATTTCAGACAACTGTACTGAATGGTCTGCATTTCCATTCTAGAGAGATGAGTTGTAAAGCTAATAATCTCTCAAGGATGGAACTTGAGGCCCTACATGATCTAGAAAATAAGAATGATCTGGCCATCCTCTCTGTTGATAAAGGTAGGGCAGTTGTGGTCATGAATTGGGCTCAATGTGACACTGAAGCACATAAACAACTTAGTAATGGGCGTTGTTATGTTAATATGCCAACATTTAGATTCAAAAAGCAAACTGACGATTTTTTTGCTATCTGCCAGGCAGGAGGGTATTATTTCTGACACAACCATGTTTCATCTTAAGTTGTCAGATCCTATGAATCAATATATATATACTTTTTACCCAAGATTCATAAGGATTCTTACAATCCACCAGGTAGACCGATTGTATTGGGTAGAGGGTCCATCACTGAGCCCATTTCACAATTTCTCACCAAATTTCTGCAGCTACTACTGAAATAGGTCTGCTCAAGAATCAAGGACCCTACTGAATTTTTACACATTATCTCTGAAACACAATTGGAACATGGATGGTTATTATGTACAGTTGATGTCAGTGCACTTTACACCAATATACCACAAGGGGCCAGTTTGGAAGCCATAGAATATTGGCTATACAAATCGGATTTATATCAACCTGGTTTTAACACCTTTTTGATATGCCTCACTGAACTTGCCTTTACTAAAAATGTCTTTTTCTACCAGGAGCAATGCTATTGGCAAATACAATGAACAGCGATGGGGGCATCTTTTGCCCCCATCTATGTAGACCTTTTTATGGCTTATGTTGAAGAATATATTATTTATGATAATGCACGCAACATTTACCTGGAGGAAATAGACATTTGGAGAAGGTTCTTGGATGATTGCAGGATGGTATGGAGATCAGATGTGGATTATTTGTTGGAATTTGTGGGCTATCTTAATGAGAATAAATGGGGCCTACAATTCACAGTGAATTACAATTTGGAACAAATAACATATCTTGCTGTCCTAATTGCCAGAAATACTGATCATACTTTATGAACTGAGGTATTTCGCAAATATCTACAGCATAATTCCCTTCTCCATGCATCCAGCTTTCATCCACCCCACATAGTCAGGAACATTCCAAAGTCACAGTTCATAAGAATAAGATGTATTTGCTCACAGCAATCTACTTATGAACACTTTATGAAAGATCTGAATAATAGATTTTGTGACAGAGGTTATAAAATGGGACATGTTTTGGGTGCAAACAATCGGGCTTCAACATTAAATAGAGGCGATCTTTTGAAATATAAGGAGAAACAAGAAATTGCCAACCATGATATCTGGTTAATCATCACATATGGAAGAAATACGGATACACTCATGAATAGTGTACAAAGGCACTGGAACATTTTGTTGTTCGACAATAATTTATCACAATTCCTCGAGGAGAAATGTAGTTTCTCATTCCGTAGGGGCAGAACTTTGGGTTTGCATTTAAGCCACTACAAATGAGGGCCCAGAATTTCTACACCTTTCAGTACACAAACAACTATGATGGGGATACTCTTGTTGGGTGTACTCCCTGTGGCCATTGTAGCCATTGTAACAGAATTATGAAGTCCAAACAATTTTCAAGCAAAAATTCTGGAAATGTGTTTGATATCCGATTTCTTGCCAACTGTAGTAGTGATTGGGTGATCTAGTTGGCTACATGCAGTTGTTCAACATTCTATGTGGGTCAGACCTCGAGACCACTGAGAATAAGAATATCAGAACATATCAGTAATATGAGGATCAGGAAGCCCAGCAGTGCATTATATAAACATTCTTTAATACATCCTACAGCTGCTTTTAGAATTATAGTAATAGATAAAATTGGGGGCAACAGAACAAATAAAGCTGGTTGACATACTATTCTTGATGCCAAAGAAAAGAAGTGGATAATTAAATTGGGTTCCACCAGGACTTAATGAACACTTGCAATTTGACCAATCAGCTTGTTTTTTTGTGTTTGATGTCATGCATAAAATAAAGTTGTTTATTCTTTCTTTTGAACACTGAGGAAGGCTATGTATCAAATTTAGCCAAAACCAGTTTGTCTGTTTCTTTTGCTGACATGCAATAAACTATCTATATTGGTTTCAGCATCACAGTTTGCTGGCTTATTTTTTCTGTGTTTTAAAAATTAGTACAAACCCAAAAGTATCTATATAAGGCATTGTTGTCATTATGTTGTCATAATGGTGTTTTTTGTGGTTTCATGTGCTGATCAGCTGACTATTAAGGTGAATAAATCCTGTGGTTTAACTGATTCTCAGTTGTTTTGTAGTATACACCTTCTTTCTAGAGTCAGGGCCTAAAGGTTCTTTTGGTGGAATGCGATACAAATGAGGGATTTTTTTACTACAGTGTGCACATTCTGTCTTACTTCTACACAGGATTTTCTTTCTTTTGTTGTACACCTTATTTAGGGTCTATGTTAAATCAGCGAACGCTTAAAAAAATGAACGCTGATTTATCAACCCTCTTTCAGCGAAAGCTGAAAATCCCGAATACTCGGAACAGCGATTTTTTTTTTCACAGAGAAAAAAATTGCTGGGCCGTTTTTGGGACTTTGCCATTTCCTCCATTGTGGTGCAATGTCGGAGTTGGTATATTTAAGTAGGAGGGTGTGTGGGAGCAAAGCCCCCCACTTTATTTAATGTTTCGAAGGTTTTTTTTGTTTTGTTTTCTTTTATGGAACAGCGATTGTTTTCTCTGTGAAAAAAATTGCTGTTCCGAGTGTTCGAGATTTTCAGCTTTCACTGAAAGAGGGTCGATAAATCAGCTTTCGCTTTTTTAAGCATTCGCTGATTTAACATAGACCCCTTATTTATACAAGGGTTCCACTAGGGTGGCTTGTTTTTGCAGGCTGTCCTAGCCGTATATCAGTCTTATACTGCTGTTTTGATGCTGTTGTTTATATGGTCATTCAGGGATTTTATGTATGCCTCCACATAGGCTTTTGTGTTTTATGAGTTTGTGGGAGCTTAGAAACTAGGTATGCCATCACTTAATAGGAGGTAGTTTGGCTTAGAAAATTTCTTAAAGCTTTTGGGGCTAACTGGGGGCTTTAGTTTTATATTTATGTCAAGGGAGACTTCTTTCTGATCTGATTTAACCATTGAGGACATCACACTCAGGGAGGTGCAGTGCTCTCCTGTATTTCTAAGTACTAGGGCTAGAACATTGTACCTCTAGTGGCAGTGCAGACTAGCTGCTTCAGAGCATTTGCACTGACGAAGTCTAAAAATGTTTGAGTCTGCATGTTAGTTGAAATCATCCATGATTATGGTTTTGGGCTGAATGGTAAGTTATTCTAGTACATTCAGGCATTAGGTATGGATTTATTGGTTCATAGTGGGGGACCTATAGCTAGCAATGCTATGGTAAGGGATTTTTACTATGGTCAGTTAGACATGGAGTAGCTCAAGCATATCATATTGTTTGACTAGTCTTGAGGCGTGCTTATCCTTTACGTAGATGGATACACCTCCGCCTTTTGCCCTTTCATGTGCAGTGGGAGATCAGAATGTGTGAAAGGCATTATACCCATCCAATATCAGGATGCTTTCTGTAGCTTTGAACAATGTTTCAGTAACTGCACAGATGTCAGCATTCTCCAGGATGAGGAGTGTTTCCAGGGAGTGTTGTTTCTTGTTGAGACTCCTAGCACTGAGTTGTACTACCTTTATCTTATCCTGAATAGATTTTGCTGTGTTGGAAGTTTTGTGCATTTGGGAATGTCTAAAAAAAGCACTGTGGGGTAGATAATGTTTTGGTCAATATCTAAATGCCTAGTGATGCCAGGTGAAGACCATCCCTGGCAAAGCAGCATGGTCTGTCTATCATGTCCTCCCAAGCTGACAAATACTGAACCCCATTGGAATGGCACCAGTAGCTAAGCCAAGTATTAAAGTCAGTCATTTTTTGTTGGTATTGTGGCATCTCCTTTGGAGACAGTAGAATGCTGCTCAGTGCTAGGCTCATACCTGGTCCCTTGTAAGTGCAGAGAGTGTTTTGTGTGTGTGTGTGTGTGTGTGTGTGTGTGTGTGTGTGTGTGTGTGTGTGTGTGTGTGTGTGTGTGTGTGTTTTTGTGTGTGTATGTGTGTGTGTGTGTGTGTGTGTGTGTGTGTTTTTGTGTGTGTGTGTGTGTGTTTCTCTGACAAACTGGGATTTTTTTGTGTCTGTATGTGAGAGTCTTGCCTCCAGTGACATTGTGTAACTTCATCTGTCACATAATGTATTCATCTGTTTCAGAATTAAGTGGTTGTCACTGTATGTAAGGCAATTGCTACATTGCCTGAGGATGCCCATCTCTACCAAGATATAAGCAAAGATAGCAAGAAAGTGTCTATCCATGGTTGTAGGTCCTTAATATGTGCTTTACAAGAGAGAATAATGCAGGGTGTTTACAACTATAAGAGGGATGGGTGCTTACTTAGTGTAATCTACAGCTAACCTATCCAGCGATGTTGCCCAGCATGCAAACCAATTGCTGTTTGAGCAGCAGTAGTTCTGAGTGCTGTAGTAATGCAATCTATAGTTTGGTGGCTGTGCTGCTCAGTGTGCAGTTTAGTTTCTTCATGAGTAGTATGGGACTGTATAAAATTGCAGAGTATTTTTTATAGAGACAGTTCAATTTCTAGTGATCATGTATATGAAATCCCAGCACTGGCCCAGTAATCAACAAGCTTCAGTCCTCACCACTGGCAACAGTGGGGAACATACACACTGGAAAGATGATGAGTACACACACAGTAAAGTGCAGTTTCCCTTAAGAGCACAGAGACCACAGTCAGTCTGAGGCTGTTTTCTCCTTCTTTCTTCAGATCCCCAGTAAGATTCCCCACTGGCACAGCTATGGGTTTGAGATCTTAGCTGAGTGACCAGACCAAGACCTCCAGCACCCTATCTGTCCAACCAGTGCTTTGTGTCCCTGCCCAAGTATCTGACACACACACACACACACACACACACACACACACACACACACACACACAAACACACACATTGTAGTTTGATCTACATACACACACACACACACACACACACACACACACACACACACACACACATTCCTGGGAAAGGCTGGCAAAGGTTTACTAGCTATGCCCCCTTCTGCCTGTACTATAAGGTAGTTTCCACTGCCACCAGCTACTACTTATCAGCTACTTTAAGGTTCTTTGCAAAGGGTGGCCAATCCTACTGTGTAATGTTACTATTAATCCAAATGGTAGTTTGACCAAGAGCAAGGCTATTAGGAGTGCCCTGCAGTGTCACCAAATAGATATGCAATTACTCTAAGAGCTTAAACTTAAATATGTCTCACAAATATCATCCTCAAAGATAGGTTTAAATATATTTAATAATAAATAATAAAAGAACAAGACAATAATAAATATGTATTCACAGTGACTTCAGAGTTCAGAATCACAGGAAATATTTAAAGTAACATTGTAGGACAGGCTCAAATAAATACAGAAAACATATAAACTAATCTTTACTATATTCCTTACTGAATCTAAAAGAAATGACTGTACCCTAGACTCACTTACTCGTAGCAAGGCAAGTGTGGTGAATGGATCCTCTAGCAGCTAGAGTCTAGCTGATATTGTTGTCAGCTCAAAGACAGATACAAAACGTACAGTCACTCTCTCAGAGAGTTCTTAAATTAATATAAAATATTACTGTTGGGATACTTGCAGCATGCCATCACTTTTTGTCACCTGACTTCAATTCCCAGGCTCAAAAACCATTGCTTGAAACTGCTAGCATTTAGCATCTTCCTGTGAAAATACATAGGCTTCAGATGTTTGCAACTGCTGGAAGACGTAAAACAATGAAGCACTTACAACACAATGCAGAAGGCTCCCTAGTTTTAGACACCCTTTCTCCTTGCTGCTTTGAAACTAACTTTTATGGCGCAGTTGTAAAACAATTTAATTTCAACTATTTTCTTGAAGTTATGTTCTAGTTTCCACTGTTAAAACATATACATTTATACAGGTGCAATAGTTTATATATATTTCTGTTCTAATCCAGCAGGGTACACTGTGGTCACACCTCTAAGCTCAGTACTGTACAAACCCTTTTCACACACACTTCTGTACCAGCACGTAAATGCACACATAACATACAGTTCTAATACATTTGTAACACAAGCATATGAATCGTGTTGACATTCACAAATGACATATAACTATTTACAAAATTCCAGCGAGCTGGGCTGGCAGTATTTCCTTTTGTGACAGTTTATATACAAGGCACCACTAACTGCCAGTGCACTGAGCAAATGCAAGCCTTTTACGGAAGCACATAAAAACAAGTTTTAAACTACGTATTTTATTATTTATTATTTTATTTACATTTGTTTACTGGGCAGTGTCCTACTGGGCTGTGGAGCCCGTTTTCAGAGGAGACCCAGAGAGAAAAGCTCCATAAGTAATAGTAATGATAATAATACAAATTAGTAAGAGCTAAAATTTATACATTAGTAGTATTAAGTGCACTAAGGTATGCCCACAGCCACTCAGTTAAGCACACAATAAGCCTTTCACCAACAATTCTCATTTTAGATAGGTGAAATCAGCCCTATCCTGTCACAAGACTGTAGACTTTGACCCTCTTAATGTTAAATGACTGGTTTGTAGCCCAACAGTATATTTAGCATTCTTCAAATGCAAAACAGTAGCCCTTACAGTAATAGAAAAATGCAACTTAAAACTCTAAGCAAATGCAGGGGGAAAATTAATAGTGTAAATCTTTGAAGAATGCAATGAAAACAAGCAATATAAGTGCAAAATAATACTTAATTTAGTTTTTCTTGCCAAGGATGACTTTAGATGCAAGCAAAATCTCTCAAACTCTCTGGCATAATCGCTAAAAGATGAACTGAGCCAATGCTCGTGTCAATGTGAGGCTTATTTTTATATATATATATATATATATATATATATATATATATATATATATATATATCTGCAGAAAAAAAGTTATAATCTAAGTATGCCACAGGCCAGTTAGGCAAGTTCACAATAATAATGGCAATATTAGGGCTCTTTTAAAAACTTTAGCTTAATGTGTTAGTGAGGGATGAGGCAGACACAAAATGCAACTTTAAGCAGGTAAAGGATAAGCAGAATATAAATGCTCTGAAGCACAGAGTGAACCAGAGACAATTGCCTCACTATTGATCAACTGCAGTTTAAAAATGCAGTTGTAAATTACTAAGGTTCAAAATCTTGCAGGTACAAGTACATAGTTCTGCTACAGCTGTGAATTAAACTACAAGCAAGGTTTAAAGTACAGACAGATAGCTTTTACAAGTAATTCTAGAAACAGAAGTGCAGAGTAACACAGAAACACAATCTTTCCACAACTGCTAATAAAAGTACAAGACTGAGGTCCCAGGTCAAACTTAAAAATGCAAATAGAACAGAGCAGAAACGTACAAAATATTTTCACCATACAGGTCACTAAGTGCAACTCATATATTTAAGCAGAGTTGAAATAATTAAAATAAAATGAATGTTCTTTCCTTTCTTTTTTTTTTTATTTTTTTTTTTTGAAAAGCTAGTTACTCACAGTTCTATTCCTCTTCAAGTCTGGGATATAGTGCTGATGTTATACTGTTGTTTTAATGACAGAACTCCAATTGCAGAATGTAAACGATATTTTATTATGACAAACAGTCACACACAGTAAAATGCATGTACAAAGTTGTATGTAAGTAATTATAAGTTCATAAGTTCAAACACTACATTTTAGGCTGATTGGCTGTCAAGAAATGTTGATTCCTCCAAATATGGTATGTAGACCTTTCAACCTGCCCATGTATCTACATTTTTCTTAAAAGTTTCCAACCTCTTAGATTGTTTAACATTAAATGGGATGTCATTTCATAGTTTTGTAATTCTATCAGAAATATTCTGAGACCTCATCACAGAACTGTCCATTTCATTATAAATTGCATATTATTATGCTTATGCATTTTATTGAAGGTATTAATTTCTAAACTGAACATGATTTGCAGAACAGGATCATAAAAACATTTCTATGCTAAGATTAATTTAACCAGAATATATCAGACACTAAATAATTTTAATGTCTGACATCATGATCCATAATAAAATGCATGTAGGCACACAGACACACACACACACACACACACACACACACACACACACACACACACACACACGCACACACACACACACACACACACACACACACACACACACACACACACACACACACACACACACACACACAGACTGTTGCAGGATATTTGTAAGTACACCCAACTCACATATCCTGGGAAAGACAGTCTACGATTTATGTAGGCAATTGGGTTTTATTTCACATAGCATTTTTAATGGTAAAGGTTTCATAAAAATGTGATTTGCCTCTACAGGTTAATGTTTTTTCAATGATGTTTGAACCACAAAATTTTAATGCAAAAAATTCAAGCATACAAAACTATTAAGCTATTGATAACATGAATTTAGGCATATTTAAAGTATGTGATGGTCCAGTGGGAAAATATATATATTTTTACATCTGTTTTTGCCTCCCATATTAAGTTCTACAGGAGGTTTGTAGACGATTTATTTTTGATTTGGGATGGCACAGAGACACATTTGTTGGAATTTAACTATCTACATACCACTACATCCTTCCTGACCTTTACTTCTAAGGTTTCAGTGAATGACATTGATTTTTTAGATGTGAATTTGAGGAGTAACACCTCACATGATCGTACTACTACATTGTTTAGGAAGAAATGTAGAAAGAATACGCCACCTTAGCATGATAGCATGCACCCTGGCTATATTTTTAAAAATGTAATAAAAGGCCAGGGCATAAGAATCTCGAGGCCTAACAACAATGATGGAGTATTTCAGAGTGATATTGATAAGCTTAGGCATGAATTTTATAATAGGGGTTATAAGGTAAAAGAAGTTGAGAATGCACTGCGGGAAAGTGTGGACCAAAGGGAGTATAAAGCTCACCCATTTTATTCTGACAAATCAGGGATAGCTAATAATACGTCACTAGACTTAGGCTGTACTGATAGAACTTTATCTATGTCTCTTTTTTATACAAGTGATATTAATAGCATTTTGCACATAATTAAGAACAATTGGTCCCTCTTGCATTTAGATGAGAAGATTAGGACAATTGTTTGCGAGAAACCTAGGTTTGTTTTTAAAAATAAGAAATCTCTCAAAAGACAATTGTGTCATAAGAATAATTTATCAGTAGAGGGAGTAGATGGACTTGTCAAGAAAGGAATGCAAAGTTGCTCTAATTGCAACTTTTGCATATATATATATATATATATATATATATATATATATATATATGTATATAGATCCATATACACATTTCATCCACCCAGTTACCAACAAAGAGTATAAGTTTAAGATCAATGTGAATTATTGTAGTAGGGATTTAGTTTACTTAGCAAGCTGAAGGGCTTGCCATTGTTTTTATGTAGGAAAAACAACAGGCCCCTTATGGAGCGCATGAGGGAACATATCTATTGCATTAACAACTCTGATACATGCAATGCTCTTGCTAAATATTTCTTGGATCAAGGAAAGGAACATATTTTTGGTTTTAGGGTGATAGAGACAATGACCCCTAATAAATGAGGTGGTGACTATAGGAACCATACTGAAAGCCATGAGTTATTTTGGATCATAAATTTACAGGCTGATAAATATCCAGGTATTAATGGGAAAACTTTCATTAAACCTGTTCTTAAAGCAAGGTGTCTTTTTAAGTAATAATTTTAATATTTTATTGATGGTTTGTCTCTATTGGCTGTTTTGAATTATTTGGTTAATTTGATTTGTTATATTATTTGAGTGCATGATCTGTATTATTGTCTTTGGTCTGATGAAGCACAGTGTATTGTGCAAAAGTGCTTACCAGTCATATTAAATTTCTTTTTATGCACTTAGCCGTGTTTTGGTGCTTTTTATTTTTGCTTTTTACATTGTTTTGGTTATTTATTCCTTGAGGATTCTTTTAACTTCTCATATTTAAAATATGATTTGATGATAAACATCTGTATTGCATAAAATGTAGAGACTATAAATATTAAATATTAAATTAGAATGTCCTGTTTATTCTGGAAAGTGTAATTAGGAAAGAGAGGTGTTTGTGGTTCTAAATCACTCCTTGGGTATGTATTGAAAAATGCACTTGTTTTTGATTTGCAGCATTTCCAGTGAAAACAAAACTGAAAGCATTTATATTTCTTGGTAAAATGTGATTTTACAGACTGCATTTGTATGTAGGAAAATAAACAAGTGGGTTATAGTCTTTACACTTACATTCTAGTGAAACACTGTAGTCACACTGAGGGTGATTTCTGAGCTTTGAAATACTTGAATGTTAAATTATGCCACTTAGTGTGATCACAAACCAAATTGTTTAAAATAACATTATTTCCAAGGGGAAAAAACATGCAAGTGAGCATTCTCAAGTGCATGAAGTAATTTTTGACAAAAGTGGTTTTGACTGAATTCATATTTTTTCTTATTATCACAAGGTAAGCATCCCAAGCAAACTGAAATCAGCAGTATATTTAATGAACCAGTATCACAAGAGGGACAAGTTTGTTCATGCTATGTATTGTACTAAAAACAGTAATTTTCTAATATGCTTTTACAGGGTGGAGATAAAAAGACAAGACAGACAGATTTCCTGAAAATAAGTATGCACTAACCACAGGAAATACCTTACTAACTTCTGAATTGAGGGGAAAAGCAATCATAGCTTAACAAATGATGCAGACTAAAGGCTAGAAATGTCATCACTGTTTTAAATTCTAGCCAGAATTAAAATGTCAGTGATAACTGAGCAAAAACAGAAGGATAAAACAGGAAATAATTATTTTTTGTTGTTTATTGGCTTGAGTTAAAAATCTAAACAGGTAAACAAGAATTAGCTGTTATATGGCTAAAATATTTAAAGCTGCAAAGTGCTTTTTGTTTACAGTGAGAACCAAGTGAAACATTCAAATTATTTAATCAAGGATTCAGGGTTTGATTCCTGGCTAACCAGTGTTTCCTATTCCAACACATAAGGGATTAGCTGTTTGGCAAGGTAGCAGAAGTTCTAGTAAAAAAAAAATATTTATTTATTTAGTGTCATGCTTATTCCATAGTTTGTGAAGAGAAACGTGTAAGAGTTTTGCAAATTTGGAAATTGCTTCAGACCAGTGGTAACTAATGTATTGTAACTGCCCAGATCATCTTGCACATGTACACATGTAAATTTTCACAAAAAATCATTTCTCCTGAAATTACAGGTAACTAAATAAGATAACATTTCAAAGGCATTTTTCATGTTCATTTTTTTTTCCTGTATAAGTTTAATAATGCATTATTAGTAGTTCTCAAATTATTTTGAAGAAAATTTAAGTAAAGTAGATTAATTGTTTCATTGGGTACAATGGGAGAATGGATAACCTAGTTACAAACGGTTAGGAAAAATAATGGAAAATATATTGAAAATCATGAGACAAAGGTAGCAGGACTACATGCAGATTTAAATGTGATGCATTGCATAACATAAAGGATATTTCTGTGTGCATCGGGGAGGAATAGTAAGTGTGAGACAATTTTAGTGGTTGTAGTTTTATTTTATAGAGACACTAATTCTTCTTCTTCTTTCGGCTTTTCCTGGTTAGGGGTTGGCCACAGTGGATCACCTGTCCGCTCATGGTTGGCAGTGGAGTTTTGACAGTGTCGAGTTGCCAGCCCAGCACCCAACCTTCCACAGAAGGCACACACACTCACGCAGTCATGCCTAGGGCCAGTTTAGAGTGTCCAATCCACCTACAGCATGTCTTTAGGAGGAAACCAGAGCACCCGGAGGAAACCCAAACGACCACAGGGAGGACATGCAGACTCCACACAGAAGGCATCCCAGCTGAGGATCAAACTGGAGAACCTCTTGCTGTGAGGTGGCAACGCTAACCGCTGCACCACCACGGCCACCCTTTATAGTGACACTAATACAGGGCCTAAGTCATTTAGTAAATCAGGTGTGATTGCCATTTTGAAAAAGGGCATTAGCTGTAAGTCTGTAATCTGGTACATAGAATTAAGACTGAACTGCAGTTCCTCTGAAACAGGGTTTGGTTCCTTCAATTCTCATTTGCCTACTGTGAGACAATAAGCAAGACACTTAACCAGACATTGCTTTCAGATTGTTGCCGAAAAGGAATGGTGTGTCCACTGAACCTACCCTTTCAACAAATGAGTGTTATTAGGGCACAACAAGCTATGTTGAATTCTATTAATAAGAATTATAGATATTTTATGTTTACATTTACCAGACAGTTTTCATGATATGCACAGCATGTGCATATGATTTCCATGAAATGCACATGATGTATACATGTTTTTAGAGTGTGCATGCATGTGTACATGATTTCTACTACATGCACAGAATGTGTATAAAATTTCATAATAATCACAGCTTGGACATGTGGCTAAACAGCTTCATAGCTAACAGTATTCAGACATCAGTTTAAAGGTTTAGGTGACATGTTAATTGAAACACACTGGTTAAAATGTGTTGTTACTGCCTGAGAAAGCAAGAAGTGAAGGCTATTTAATGAAATTCAGACTATTGTAGACCAGATTTCAATGGGCAAAATGTCATGGAATGTGAAAAATAATGGAACACTAATAGGCTGTTGCAGATTCTATTTAAAAAAACAGCCAAATACAAAACACATGATTTTAGTATGTCATGACAAAAAGAGGGAAATCTAAGTTACAAATTGACTTGTGGAAGTGAACAAATAAGGGAAAAGTGCAACATGCTTGTCATATACAGCAGGAATTCATGCAGTCCAAGTCCTGACCCTTGTGACATGTTATCAAATAGGCAGGTATTTCTGTAATTAACAGATAAATAAGACATGCATTTATTATCAGTCAGCAAAGGGGAATGTGTATGATAAAATACTGATCAATCATTTCAGGTAGTGAAATGAGATTTAAGGATCCTTTGGGTATACTTTAATAGTTGTAAATGTTTTATATGCCAAAGGAGCTGATGGTTCACTATGGTATGGATGATCAAACTGTTTCCAGGTCGGGGAATGAGATTTTTTTAAAAAGGATCTTGTAATATTTATGATAAAAACAATCTTGCTATGCTTCGTGTGTAGAACATGAATACAAATAATGCACGATAGGAATTTGCAGATAAATATATGGAGTGAGAGTTGCCATTCAAACACTCCAATCAGTAGGTGTATTTTAAAAATAGTGTTTGTTTTTTTGCACCTCATGTCTATTCTGTGATATTACTCATTGCAAATCTGAAAATAAAATGATCAGACGTTTGCTTGAAGTATCTTTGAGTCAGATCTCTTATACAGATAAGATAAGAGGGTTGGGCAAATGGGACACCCACCTCAGGAGCAAAGAGTTAGGTGGTACAGTCGAGAGTTCCTGCACTCTTTCTTTCTCTGCTGAAATATCAGCACAGAAAGGCACACAGAAGTCCTTCTTTTTCACTTTTCAGTTGAAGAGCAGAAGGGGAATGTGGATCTCTATCATACCAATTGGTATGAAAATTGATTGGTAAGAAAGTACTGTCAGCTTGCTAAAGTACAAGTTGATGTTTTTTTTTTTATTTTTCACTTGAAGAGCTGGGGTGGATGTTGGACATGGATTTGGCTGCTGTAGGAACCCGACTGGTACAAAAGTACCAACTGGCTTTCTAAAGTAAAATCTGAAGTCTTGTTTTTTTTCTCTTCCCTTGAAGTGTTGAGGGGGTGTGGCACTTCACTGGGGACTAGCACTGATGCTACATGAGGCAGCTGTGCCTCTAAAGTACCCGTGTTCGATAAAACTAAGAGGACACATAAAAGATTACTGTTACAGACTGCAGTACAGTTCTTTTTTCCCTTTTCTTTCTCATTTCTTTGATTGTAGCTCTCTGTATTAAAAAACTTCAGGTGTCTCAACATACGTTGCTAAGCACTGGAACTCCATCCCACTCACCCTAAAACAAAACAAGATTACTACAAATTGCAAGCACAATCCAAAATAACACCCAGCTTCCTCATGGCTGTTCTCATGCTCCCATCCTGTCTAAACCCACCTTTCTTTCTGTTTCTCTTCCATTGCCAATCTATCAATTGCCCTGACTGTTTCACCTTTGTTATCCCTATTTCTCTTTCATCTCCACTACTGCTCCTCCAACTAACCTATATCCATACTCCTCGCCTACAAATGCCCCCTCCTTACCCACCTCATCATCTTACTGTTATCTCAACCTCTCCACTATGAGAACTTTTTCTACATTTTTTCTTGATTTTTTTTCTGCTTATACCCTCCTCTACCCTGTTCCTGTTCTAGTGACATCCTACCTCATTGTTGCCAATATACATATATTAAATCAATTATCTTAGTTTTTGTATCTCCAGCTATTGCATGTTAACATGTCTTTTATTTATGTAAAATAACATAACTTCTAAAGTATATGATAAATGTCTTTACTATTTGTCAAAATACTACCTGCAAAGTAATGCTTAAATTGTTTCATTTTTATTGTTCATTGTAAATGTGTGTTTTATGTGACGTCTTTCTCCCCTGGCCTCTGCTGAAAGTAGGACATGTGCCCAGTTGGACTTTCCTGAAAAATAAAGTCAATAAATACATAAATAAGATGGTGGGTGAGTAATTCCATCACCATTAAAGTAGTGCAGGACCACCACAACCCTGCTTCTAGTTCTGTACTTTTAATATAAGGGAGATACTACCCCTTAACCACTATGCCTCAAAAGTTTTAAAGGTGGTTCTGGCCTCTTCTTGCAAAATGAATTAACAAAAATGGCAGTTTGTGGGCAGATGGGTGGATATAGCTATTCCCAGTATTCAATGTTTAAGCAGATAAGTTGTGTTCACCTGAGATCTTTCACATTTGCAGCATTCTATTTGGGAGGTATAATTTGCACCTTTTCGCAAGGCCATCTCAGTCATGGTAAGCTATAGCCTTGTTATAATATAGCTGTGAAAAGTTAGAAAGTAATTTGTATTTTGTGTTTGAACTGTGACTAAAGATTGTGCCAGGGTGAAGCTCACTGAGCAGATTTAGAGGCAGTAAAAGTTGCAGAGATATATGTGTGCTTAAAGGTGCAATGTCTTTTTCAGTTATGCTAAAAAGTGGATTACAGCTGTTTTAGCTTTACACACACACACACACGCACACACATGCACACACGCGCACACACCCACACACACACACACACACACACACACACACACACACACACACACACACACACACACATACACACACACACACAGCTCTCAGATTTGATCAAGTATCAAGAACAAAGACAAAAGTAATGTGGGACCAAAGTCCCAAAATCAGGAATATCTTTTAAATGTTACTCTAATTTATGTAGAAAGCTAATAGGGCAGCATGAGCTACATTAGTATGTATTTTCTCTAATTTATGTAGAAAGTTACTAGGGCAGCATGAGCTACATTAGTATGTATTTTCTCTAATTTATGTAGAAAGCTAATAGGGTAGCATGAGCTACATTAGTATGTATTTTCGGAAGAGAAAGTATGAAACTCTAATGTCTGGCATAATTAACTGGTTGTAATCCTTACTGATGTACCAGAGGATGAAAAATTTTACAAGGGACAAGGGAAAATTATAAAACAAAATCTGGATTATTCTGCAAAAATTAGGGACATTTGAGAGCTATGCACATAGATGCATAACTAGTATATGTTAGTTAATATAATATACTGCAAACAGATAGTAATTGCCTCTGCAGTTGCTGCAGATTCACATCTGTGCAGCGAGTTAATACAATGGGTAAAGGATTAGGAGAATGTTACATATTTTCACACTGCCAAAACAGCAGAGCAACCTAATTCAATTAAGATATATCTAAATACAAGGAAAGAATTTTGCATTATATTTCCCTTGTGGCAAGGTGATTTAGAAGGGGACCATTTCCTATTTCCAGTGAACTCGAATGCAGTGTAAGTAAATAGTGTTGAAATGAAGAACATAACTTCAGATTTCATTGCAAGTCATCAATGCTATTTTTTTTCTTCCATATAAAGTCCTGAATTCCTGAAACACAAATCCGTCTGCGTCCCTTAACTAAAGACTTTTGTTTTCTTAGTCTGTGAGCTTTTCCCCTCGCTGTCCTGTTTTAAGTTCCTTTCATCTCATTACTGGCTCCAGTATATTATTGTTTGTTAGGATCCACATCATTTTAATTAGGACTGGAAGAAGAACTTAACGCTTCCAAAAACAAATGATTAGAAGCACCACTTTAGTCATTGCTTCTTGGCCTTTTGACTAAGATCAAACGTGTAATCATAAAAGGGAACAGATAAAAATCACAAGGAGTGAAAATCTCTGAGGAATGTTAGCCAAAATAAGACAGCAGTACTGCAATTAAATCATCAGATGTGCTTACACTTTTGCAGTAAAACTTGTGTATTCTACACAATTATTAACATATGTATGGCATTTACTCCCTGGTGCCCATGTATTCCTATGTACCTGATCATTCAATAATGTTTGTGTAGGGGACGAATGCATTAAGGAAGCTGATTCCAGTAGAGAGGGATGATTCAATTACAGCATCTTTGTCTTTCATTGTTGTTAAACAATTTAATATAGTGCAGTTCTGTTATTAACATAGTCCGAAATTAGTGAGAATGTGTACATTTTCAGATCTCCAGATAGGAAGAAAAGCTACGTATGCTCATCCTTAGTGCATACAGGTTTGGCTTTCAAAGTATGCATATGCTTAGCAGTTTGTCCTTACTGAGGAAAGATTATATGTTATGCACTTTACCGGTAAATATATTATTTTCCTCAGGCGTTTTACAATGTTACTTCCAAAAGGTCATCACGGGATCAAACATCCAGTTCTCATTTGGTCTTTAAATTGCTTCAGATCTTACAAATGTACAGTAGCTGTAGCCCATTTGTTCAGGTTTGCTATGGAGGCTTCACCAGTAATAGTTAAAAAGCAATCAGATAATTAACAAGGCAACATATTGTTTTTGAATTTTCAGTAACATGGAGACTACAAGCAAAAAGAAATATGCTGTCTCACAGCAGAGAGGAGCATGTTGTAAATTGAATTCTGTATGGCTATTTGCACATCTTATATCTTTACCACATGCTGTAAAAGCAAAGGTCACTGTATACTTAGGCATTTGTTTCACTGTATGGCCAAACTGCTCTACATATTCTCAGGTATTCAGAAATGCCACGTCCATAATGGTAGTCAAGTAAACATTGTTTTACAATGCATGCGTGATGAGCCCTGTGGGTAATTGCAAATGCATGCAGCCAGTCCAATAGATAAGAATTGCAGCTTCTTGTCACGGCTGCAGTAGGGACCCATGTGAAGATCATGCAGTTGTAAACATTGACCATGCACTAATATGTTATGAAGGTGTTGCAAAACCACACACAGAAATGGTAATACTAAGGTAATGAGTTATTGTTATGGCTTAAGGAAAAAGATGCCAGGAAAATGTCTTCTGCACCAAAGCAAGGTTATGATTGCTATTAGTTGAGTGTAGAGGTGGTAGGAAGGCAAAGCAAACAAGAGAAACTGACAAAAGACTGCAAAGGGAGTTGGTAAACATAACAAGGATGCAGAACTTAATGGAGAAGGGGGTATGACACATATGCACAGGTATCCATCTGAAATAGCTAAACATAGGCAGCCGCAGTGGTGCAGCGGTTAGCGTTGCCACCTCACAGCAAGAGGCTCTCCGGTTCAATCCTCGGCTGGGGTGCTTTCTGTGTGGAGTCTGCATGTCCTCCCTATGGTCACGTGGGTTTCCTCTGGGTGCTCCGGTTTCCTCCCACATCCCAAAGACATGCTGTAGATGGATTAGACACTCTAAATTGGTCCTAGGTGTGAGTGTGTGCATGTGTGTGCCTTCTGTGGAAGGTTGGGCGCTGGGCTGGCAACTTGACACTGTAAAACTTCACTGCCAATCATGAGCGGACAGCTGATCTGCTGTGGCGACCCCTAATCGGGAAAAAGCCGAAAGAAGAAGTCAGTGCAAAACCACACCTCTCCTGACATCATCACATGTTTTATTTTATCAGTGTACATGTACTATAATGTTAATGTAATGAAAAACAAAATATCCACATTAAGAGGAAATAAACTCATTCCCTGCTCAGTGATACCCTCATAAACATGGTATTAGCAAGGTGACCTATTGCAAGAGTCATTGTGAAGGGGTCAGAGAAACATATACCGGGGAAGTTTGCACAAGCACAGACTGAAAGCAGAAATCAAAAGACAGGCCACCAGGATATGGAACCCACAACTGTTTTCAGGGGCAGTTTCATTACCAAGTTGAGCCACTGCAGAAATCACAATGAAGGGGTCAGAGATGTACATATAAGGGAGAATGTTACCTAATAACAGACTAAAAGGAGAAGGAAACAGAAAAGTAAAATAAAAAAACATAACCACAAGGGGATTGCAATACCCTGTTCTGTACACTGGTAGTATGCAGGGCAGGTCATTACAAGCTGAGATAAGGCAGCAGTCATAACCAATGCTGCACATCTGGCAGCTTATTTATGTAACTGATGGCAAAATATATAGTGCATGATATAGAGTGAACTTTATTTTTGCTATACAATGAGAAGTGCCATTTTTCATTGGTTACATATGGCCATCAAAGACATTCTCTGTGATCTGTCATACACCATACAACCACAAAATGAACATTTTTATAAGCCCATTTTGGGCATGGATGTGGCATGCTTATCTCATTCTTCTAACAGATTAATGGTTGAAAATAAGAGTATAGAACAGAAATGAAAAGGGGAAGCAAGCAGAGGGTAGAGCAGAAAGTGAGCAGATAAGGAATTAGCAGGATTTAAGTGGATTAGGATGAGTAAATGTTTCTCTTTTTTGTTGGATAGGTGTCATTTTTTAAGAGAAAGAAAACTTGGAAAAGGAAGAAGGAGAAGTAAGAGGAAGGCAAAGATGGGTGAGTTAGGTAGCAATAGAAGACAGACAAGACTAAAAGGGTGTGGAGTAATACAATGAGGGAGAAGAAAAACAAATAGAAGACAATGGAGAGGGGAGGATTATTAAACCAACAGGTGGCATGGACACAGAAGGGACAGGAAACAGCAGATTGGAAAACAGCACTGGGTATTCCCAGATGCAGTCATTGCCAGCTTAGACACAGTGAAAGATTACTTGACACCCTGGGTGCTGTTACTTCTGGGTTCTAGCTCAGAAGGGGGAGCCAGTGCTGGACTGGGACATAACTAAATGAGTTTCTGGTGCATGCTGTTCATGTGGTCATCAGGGACATCCAATCTGCTGTTAGTGATATCCACCACTGCACTGGTCTGGTCTACCAGCAGTCTGTGGGAGACACAAGTGTTACCTCCACTTCACTGTTACCTGTGGGTACCACTGTACCAGCCACCAGTACAGGGTTGTAATAAAAACAGAAATACAGCGACTCACACAGCAGAAGTTGTATAAAGCACCAAATTCCAACGGGTGATAATAAGCAGACAACAGTTTCATTAACCCCCCCCCCCAACTATATATATATATATATATATATATATATATATATATATATATATATATATATATATATATATATCAGTTCTGGGATCGCACTACAGTTGGAAAAAGGGCATATACCTTTTATTACCTTACAGTACTACACACTGCCATTACTGCTGGGAGCACATGAAATGTCCGCCATATTACTTTAGATATTTTCTGTAAAAATGCAAAGAGACATACCCACATTTAGAAACACTACAGCACTACTTTCTACACTACTGTTGGTATTCTGACAGTTGGCACTTTAAGTTACAGTAATGCGTTTTTTATCACAAGTTCACAGATGAAGAGAAACACACATCATGTCTACGGTTTAAAATTCAGTATTCTGAAATTCAGAATTGTAAACTTTCAGTATAATAATAGTCGAGTTATCAGCATTTTGAAATTTAGGTATTGTGGTCTCAGTAAAATTAATTTGAGTATTTTGACTTTTCAGTCATGTGAAGTAGGTGGCAGTCTAAACAAGAGCTAGCCTGTCATGATTTATTGCTGGGGCTATTTAGCTTGACTCACTTTTGCCTCTGATCTGAGATGCATTTTGATGTATGACAATACTGTACATATTGAAAGTAAACATGCTGCTCAGACAGACTTATTTCAGTCAAGGGTGGTAGGCAAAGGGCAGCCAGTCCTATTGTAAGATGAGAAATGTCCTGCAAAGCAATAGTGATGATCTTACATATATGAAACATGCACTGTTGCAGTGATACTGCTGGACAAAAACATATACAATAAATGTTTTTCAGGATCACAACAATGTGTAGAAAGTGGTGTTGGGAATTGAACCCATTAATATCTACATCAATGTGAGAGCAAAGACATTTAACATATAGATACACCTGTTCATCTATACAGTAGGATCTAGGAAGAAGCACTTCTAGCACTGCATAGCCATAGTGATATTTTATTCCTGGGTTATCATTCTTGAAAAATGACTAATTAAATCAAGGACTCATCTATTCCACTACTGACAGATGTGGCACTGTTGCATGAAAGTTATACCTTATTTTTAAAGCTTACTACTGTTACTGTTAGAAGTCAGACATTTTCATGACAGCATGTATACTCATTTCAATTCTCTCTTGGGTGCTGCAAACTGCTCTTGGTCCTCTGTCTGTTCTTTTCAATCCCCTTAGGTGCTAGATACTTAAAAAGGGCATATTGAAACATTTAGTGGTGTCATGCAGTGGGGGATTATTTGGGTAACTACAAGAAGTTATACTTACAGTGGGTCTATATCATTTGATTGAATCCCAAATGGTGGAAACCATTTTGATTAAAAAAATAATTTCACTGAAAACACATTGGACTGAAAACGTATTTGCTGAACAAACAACAAATACAAAATAAAAATGTTTTTGCAGGGAGGGAAGCCCCCACACACACACACACACTCACACGCACGCACTCCCAAGCCTCCCATGACTTACTTGCACTAACTTTATAGTTGCATAGCCATGGAGAAAAGAAAAATAATCACTACATCGGCACTGAAGTACAAACAGAGACATCTACATAACTGGGGTACAGTGTGACATTGACCATTGCATTCCCACATACTGTGCTAGACTTGCTTCCAGAAATGGCATCCTCACATGCTTTCTATAGATTTCTTCACTTTTCTGTTGAATTAGTTTTTAGTCAGATAGGTTTGGCTGTTTGGGATTCAACCAAATGGGCATTCAGTCAAATGACATACACCACTTAAAGTAAGGCGGTGATGCCTTAATGTCTTCCCCCATTGGTGAAGGAGGTCAGAATTGTGATACCTCATGTCACTGTAGTGGTGATCATATGCTTCACCCATGTATGGACTGTGAGTAACAGAGGGTGACAGCTTTGTTAAAACTATACCAAGCATAATATTACTATTTCCAGTGTCATTTTGAGGTGTGAAACATGGCAGGTTTCCATCCCTATATATGCTTTTGAGAATGCATGCTCTGTAGCAACTCCATGTGATGATGGTTAAATATGGGTGACATTTCTATCAACCTTAAAATAATGTCTGCACATGTACAGAGTAGTCTTCAGGTGTTCAGGCGAGTGGACGGCATCATGTAGAAGTCTTCATGATGTCTGCCAAGTTTGCTCGTGAGTGATTCAGAAGTAATAATGATATGACCCTAGCTAGTATAATCATTGCTAACAGAAGGGAGTATCTTCACATTATTAGTATGATGAGAAGCACAGAGTGTCATCATGTTATGCAAGAAAACTTCTGTGACCAGAGTTTGAATCCTGCTAAAGGAGTTTTGAGAAAAATATTAATTCTCAAGAAGATATGTGCTTAAATAAGATAAGTGCTAATTTTTATATATATGTTTCTTTGTACAATGGAAGCTTTTGTTTGCTGTTTACTCTAGAGCCTCTAAGGGGGTCTATATTATAAAGATGAACGTTTACTTACTCAAATGCCTAAATGTCGACCCATCTTTATCGAACCGCGAAAACATTGATCGTCCAGAAGCGGAAACATTGAATCATCCTGGTTGGCCCTTCTGCGGTATAGCTCCGTAAGGTAAGTGTGCGATAGTTACGGACCTTAGGGTTTGGGTGCGGGTTAAGTTAAGTGCATAGATGGTAATGTATGTTACATTTAGTGTAGGGTTTTGTTAAGTGTATGTGTGTGGATTATTTAGTTTGTTTGGGTTTAGCTTTTTAAGGTAAGTGTGCGATAGTTACGGACCTTAGGTTTAGGGTACGGGTTACATTAAGTGCATACATGGTGGTATACATAAGATTTAGTGTAGGGTTAGAAGTAGGGTTTAGTTTAGGATTAGAAATAGGGTTTTGGTTAGTGTATGTATGTGGTTTATTTAGTTTGCTTGTGTAGGTAGTGGGCGGTGGGGTGGGACAAGTATGTCAGTTCAACTTTTTGAATTTTGTGATTTAAGGCGTTCTATGTATATGTGGTTTGCGGAATATGTGTCGATGTTTAGGTATTCAGGTAAGTAAACTTTCGTCTTTATAATATAGACCCTCTCTAAGGGATGTTTGTCAGTATTTGTAAATGTATCGACCAAAAGTATGTTAATGGTTGCACTGCAAGTGTACTGAATGTAGCAGTGTGCAGGACTGTTAGATTTAGAGTCAATGTTAGACATGCCCCTGTGCTCAAATTGAGAGTAATGTTCAATATTATTGTAGTGTTCTGTGTCTTGCACATACGTAATTAGCCCCAACCTTTTTAACAGTGTTATGGTAATGGTCAGATTCTCTTGTTCAGTTGCAGTTAAGAGCTTGTTTTTTTTTTTTCAGAATACATGCTCAGTACACATTGCATTTACTTAAGATTGTGGATACTGATATTTAACAGTCAGGCACAACTACAGCACATTATACGGCCTAAAATTACTAAGGACTATGCTCGTAAAAGGCTGTAAATTGCATAACAACAGGCTTAGTCTAAAAAACAGGGCCCAAAGATGTTTACAAATCTTTACAATGAGGTGGTACTGGAGACCCTCCTTCTCCATGGATAACAGATCTTTGCTGTCCATTCCAAAAACTTTAGCAGTGTTAATGCTTTGGCTGGTCAGGATTACAACTATGACATGGTCCACCACAGGCCATGGATGTGATCTGTGCTATGACCCAGAGACCAGTAGTCCTGGCATTGAATGTAGGACAACAGGTGGTGGGCTGTCAACTGAACCACAGCTTATGGAAATGGAAGAGTTTCTGGCTTTGCATAATGGAAGTCCACAGCATCACACAGTCAGTTGCTGGATGTTGGAGCAGAACTGGACAGGTCCCACAGTGTTTCAATTGCAGATGTCCCTGATATGTAGTCCTAGTTCATTGTATCAACAGCTGTAAGCTCTTATTACCTTATATTCTCTGTAATTAAATATGTCTTACTTATAGTAGACAGGTACACTGGGAGTCCAATAAGCTTGTCTATCTGATGTGGGATGTGGTATTATTTTTTCTGACATTTATGTTGGAAAGATATTAGTTGTATGTGTAGCTGTGGTGCAGGATCATACTTACACTGGATATTTTGTGCATTTGTGCATTCATAGGTAATTCTTCATATAACATCAGCACTGTGGAACTGCCCCCATCTGATGTTCAAGGATCTGTAGGCTTGAATAATGATGGTGGTAATAAGCTAGCATAGGCAGTGGGTGCAGGGTGTGTGTGTTTAACACAGGAAGTGTGACTACTGCATCCCTTTCACAAACCATAGAACAGTCTGTATGCTTGAAAATACCCGGGGTACATAACCATCTAACAGAGAACAGACTGATGGGGAAGTGTACTGGCCTGCAATAAATGTATCTCTGAATCTACCTCTAGCACTCATGGTCAGGGAGGTCCACATGGGAGGAGGGGTTTGGTAATGGTGCTCAGTGGAGATATGGTTACCACCCTTCACCTGAGAGTGGTGTGTCAGTGGCTGCAAGCCAATGGATGTGCAAGGCCATTGTGGAGGCACAGTCTAGTTCTACCACAGCCGTGGCAAAGATAGTGAGGGTGTTCGAGGCTCTGCATGCTGACCTATGGAAGTGCTTGTCCCCTGTGTGCCTTTCCTTGGATAAACTGAATCACACATTAGACTATGCCGTGTCTTCAGTTGATCAGTTGTCAAAGATAAAAGTCTATCCTCACAGGCAGTCATCCACTATATCCACACATGGTAGCCAACATGGTCATGGATGAGTGAGATCCCGGACTTCTAGTACTTCCAAAGCAATATCTGTTGTGGCGGAGTCTACTCCCAGGAGAGGGTGTTTCCATGGTCATGACCAGAATCACTCTGGAATATCTTCTAGTAGATGTCAGTTGAGGCCATATAACATTTCAGCATTTGATGAGTAGAGCCAACTTGCAGGGGAGTACATGGAAAAACCAAAACCTTGCTCATGTATGCCCTATACATGCCTTTGAGTTCAATCAATAGTGCTGTACCAACTGCTGAGGTTGTATCCCTGCAGACGCACAAAAGTCACACCACCACCACAGCTGGAGTACATCCCATACATTAACTGTCCCAGGCCCTTCTTGACTTTAAACCATCCCATACTAGTTCTCACCCTTCCCAGGAATGTTCAGATATATAATTGCCATGTTTCTAAAATAATACATAATTGGCAAACCATACTAAATGTAACACTGATCGGAAGCCACAGTGGTGCAGTTGTAGCATTGTCGCCTCACAGCAAGAGGTTCTCCCGTTCGATACTTGGCTGGAGCGCCTTCTGTGTGGAGTTTGCATGTCCTCCCCGTGGTCGAGTGGCATTCGAAAGACATGCTTGAATGGGCGTGCCTTCGTTGAAGGTTGAGTATCGGGCTGGCACCTCGGCACCGTAAAAATCTACTGCCAATCATTAGCGGACCAGAGTTCCGCTGTGGCGACTCCTAACCACGAAAAGCCGAAAGAAGAACAACAACTAAATGTGACTGTGTTGGAGCAGTAAATGTAGCTGTCTGCAGAATGTGTAAAGCTTTTTCTTATCACCTGGCCTTCCTTAATCTAAAGCATACAGCAAGAACAGCAATCAAAGCAGTTAAAGCTTCTTTCTATGGGAAGAACAAGATAGGCTTCTGAAGAAATCAAAAGCCTGTTGGCCTGAGATAAATCTACGCTGGGTGACTCAAAATGCCCACAACATTTCAGTCTTGACAACTGTCATGTATATCTGCTCTTTACTATCTGCAAACCCGATGAAAGGTTGTTTTAACAATAGCTAAATTAACATTCATCCAAATGATTATCACACTAACTTACAGTTGCACTTATTTATAGAATACGACTGTCACATTCCTATCTATATCAACGTTTCTGACTACTCTCCCTAGTAATGCATTCTGTTCATAAACACATATTTGCTTAACATTCTCAAGAAATCCTAACCATTTATAACTAAATGCCTTATCTAACTAGTTATTGTCTGTTGTGTGAACTTATCCCTTTCATTGGATAAATGCTATTCTTTCTTCATTACCCAAAATTTCTGTCTATTTCATATAGGTGGTTTGTTGGTATGGTTTCAACATTTTAATCATCAGTCTTATGACTTAGATCCGTTACTTGTACCTTAAAGTGTATCGGTCACTTTCTGATGCAAGTATAAGTAGAAAACCTTTGAAGCTGGGTATGACCTCCTTACCATACAACACCAAGCTATACAGTTTTTGAGACAAGACCTGTGTTGGATTTTATTTTGCTGACATGAATGGCCCCCTGAATTCTTTTTCAGAACTGAAAATTCCCCCATGACAGCAAGAAAGTCTGAACCCACTACCTAGTGTCAAGATGTGGCTACTGTAGTTCCATGCTAAATGAGTTAGTATTAGTTTCCTACTTTGTACAAAACAAGTTGTCAAGTAGTTCTTCTGTGTGGACCACCTCACATTGAAAATTAACACCTGATGATGTAGCAGTTAAATTACAATGTAAAAAGTTGCTTGTCTTAAAAAAGTAAGTTGTTGTGCATAACCAAATGAGCACTGATGGTCTAGTCCAAAAAGCAATTTTAAAATTGTTTCTGAAGAAGTTCACGAGAAATAAAGTGAATGAAAGCGCTAATTTTGGTGTCCGTATTTTCCTAAGCTTTTTGGACTAGACCATCAGTGTTCATTCGTTTACTTTGTTGAATTTTTTGTGACAATCTTTCTAGTTTTTGTTGTGCATAACCCCAATGCTTTGCAGTTTTATGTAAATTATTGACCAGTAACTACCATGTCATCATTTTGTGGGTGCAGTTATAGAGAAAAACAGAAATTAAATAGTACACTATCATTTTTATTTTTTTTTATTTTTTGCAAAATCATTTGCAGAATCACTTGCAACATTAACATGAGAACTACAATAAGAAAATTAATTGTAAAAGAATGAGGCTTCTGAAAGTGATCCATATACTTAACAGAATATCAGATAAGACAGAGATGTAGTTATACCATTACCTCATAAAAGTTAGATAGTTTTTGAAAGTCACCAGTACATATTCTAAGAAGCTGTTAATTTTTTTTCTGTTTTGAAGAAGTTTTGAAAAATCATATAACTTTCTGTACAGCAAAGACTGTGAAACCATTTTGGTATTGTTATTTTGACAAGAAAGAATGTTTCTACAGAGAAATAGTGCAATAACTGGGTGAAGTAATCGATATTCACAATCTAATGACAAGTATTTTTAATATTATTTCTGAAGAATTTGGACAATTTTTGAACAACTTGGTAGAGATATTAGTGGATTTCAGTTTGCTGTCATGGAAAAATAGTGCATTAAGAAGTGGAAATGTGAATGGCTTACTAAATTTTACAGAAGACGGTCATATCCAGTTGTAAAGTGTTATCCAATAGGAGACCAATCAGCTTATTTAAAAGCAGCTTTGAGAATTAGCATACTGTTAGAATGAGGACTGCCATACATTCACATAAACCCTTTTGTAATGTGTAGGCTTTTTGCATAGGCACTAAACAAGTACAATACTTTAAAGCAAAGTCTGAGCGTTTTGTTTTTATATTTATATATTTTTTTTGGTGTACTGCCTGTCAAGACACATATAATTAGTCATCACTGTAAGAGTTTTTCATTGTTGTCTGGCAAACTAAACAAATGCCATATGTATTAGCATCCCTGGGCAAACATCCCATCCTATTGTTAAAGAAATCTACCAGGTTTACCCATTAAATCTTCAGAGAAACAGTTTGCTACGATTTCACATATTTTTTTCTAAATTTTGATGTTTGTGCAAATATTAATACTTAGAATGGATATATTCTAGTTTTACTTTTTAACCTGACCTGAATCATGAGCTCTTATGACTGCAGATCAAAGACAGATATCATTTTTGAAAGTATATGTTATGTTTTCTTGGGATTTTTGTTAAATAGCAAATATGACACTTTGGGATTTACCGTAAAATGGTGTCAATGACTAGTAATTTGTTGTAGATAGTATTTGGAAAATATTCCATAGATCTGCCTCAAAGAAGTACTGTGTTTGTGTCATTAAACTGTGAGAAGGACTTGTAAAAGTGAAGTACATGTCAGATTATATGCTGTCCTCCACTTCGTCACTACCACATTCAGCAGTAGAGCTAATACCGCTTCCTTTTGGTAGTATTTTTATATACATGGCAAATAAAGCTCATATCCACATCACAGGATCATAGGAGATTACTAGGGTATCGAACTAGAGGTAATTTTAAACCTAGCCATTTCAACCCAATGTAATACCATAGACGTACTAGTCAGTACCCAAGACTGCATTTAGTGATGACTGCCCATGTCCAGGAGGGTTGTGGGCACTATGCCCAGTAAGAATTTACAGTACCCCATCCACTCATCTAGGTTCCTCTTGAATAGTGTCATAGAAGTGCTCTGTTTCACATGAATTGGTAGCCTCTTCCAAAGACATGGCTGTTGCTGGGAGATAAATCTGTCCCTCCAGCATGTCCTGTTTAAGTCACAGGCCATATTTAAGTCCCTGGAATGGGTAGCATTGGACACATTTGATTTACAGTAAGTTCATTAAGTTTGGGTCTTTGGTTGCTGTGTAAGCCAGGCATAAGTCTCCCCTAAGAAGTCTATATGATATGGAGTATAGTGACAGGGAATTTAGTTGGTCAGTGTAAGGCACATGCTGGAGCCCTTTGATTTTCTTTGTTAGAAACCTCTGAGGTCTTTCTAATTGCTGCAGGTGCTTAGTACAGCACATATCAAAAGGGGCATTATACTCAATTATGGACCAGATAAGTACTGAGTATAAGAGGTGTTATAACTTCTTTTGCTCTTGAGGTGATGGCTTTAATAATCAAGTGATCTACGTGGAAAGCTTTCCTTATAATGGTGGACATGTGGTGGTCGAAGTTAAGGTCACGGTCAACCTGTGATCTCTTCTTTCTTTGCATTCAGTCTGAGACTGTGATTAATACACCAGTTGTTGGTTTGTGTGAGACCCTGCTGGAGTATACTGACATCATTTGGGGATTCAACAGCTGCACCTAGTTTGCAGTTGTCTGCAAACTTGGTCAGCCACAATCCTTTAGTTTTGAACTGAACTTCTGAGAAGTATATACCAAACAGTAGAGGGCCCAGCACTGACCCCTGTGGCATCCCACTAGTTACAGGTCTGCTGGTTGATGTGGTGTCACCCACTTTGAGAGTGTGTGTCCTGTCTGTGAGCCAGTTGGCAACCTATCTTACAATGAAGGGGTTTACATTCAGTTTGCTAAGTTTATGGCTAATGCCCGAATGTGGGATTGTGTCGAAAACTTTTGCCAAGTCGAGATATGCTATGTGCAAAGATTTGCCCTCATCTATGGCCTTGGTCGCACTTTCAAAGAAATTCACCAGATTTAACAAGCAGGATCTGCCTTTCACAAAGCCAAATTGGGTAGGATCCAGGGTTTGGAGGTCACCTATGTCTTTATTTATGAGGCAAGTAATGATACATTCCATGGCCTTACAGATGAGGCTGGTCAGGCTTATGGGTCTGTAATTCCCTGGGTCTGTTGCTAGGTCACCTTTGTGGAGGGGAATAAATTATATTATGGAGTTTAACAAAAAAAAGGGATATCAACCAGTACTGCCTAAAAGGGCATACATGTGATGGAGGAGATTGATTTTAATTATGATCTATAAACTCAGTTTTATTTCTGACAAACATTGCTGTCAAATAATGATATCACTCTCTCACTCTCCTAGATACAGCAACCCCTGAGCTGATTGTGCTAAAAAAGGGTGATGCAGGGACTTTGCATCCTGCAGAACAGAATTCTGTTTAATTCTATACGTTTTTTTATAAGTTAGAATGCAAGTTAGGAAAGTGAAGTTATAATAGTCTTGTGTCATAAAGGTGACTCGTAACTGTAAGCACCACTTATCCCATCTAATTTGCCCCATTTTCTTTCTCGATTTTAATTGCAAATCATATGTTTTCATTTTTATTAACCCTTTTTATGGCTTACTAAGTTAAGAATCTGCATGGAGCCACTGACTACAGTGTTTAAAATTCAGCTTGTTAATTTAGTCTTTGCAGTATTTTTTTGTTTTTTTTTGTGTGACAAGCGTTGCTGTCTATAGTAATTTTAAAAAATCTTATCATATTTTTCCCAATAGGAAGGAAAGAAGAAGTTTGACAAAGAAAGTGAAAAATATTATACAATCTTAGAGAAGCACTTGAACTTGTCCTCAAAGAAAAAAGAATCGCAATTACTGGAAGTAAGTATTGCAGTTAATAGTTATCTTTGTAAATGACTGAATTCTGCTAAAAGGGAAATGGCTTGTTTTGTGGTCAACTAGACACATACGCACTGTACTTTGCAAAATTCAAAGCATGTCATTGTTTTATGTAAGATAATGATTCTATTGTCTTGTGGTAAAACGTGTGGCATTTTGTGTGGTAATATCAATTACAGGATTGGAGAAACACTTTTGCAATAAAACTTCAGTTCATATAGCAGTTAACATTTCATTTTGAAGTTTTGCTACTACACACCTTAAAGAATAATTTAATTACACAATTCAGTACATATAGACTTGCTTTTACTGGTGCTGGTTAAATAAAGATTTTTGAAGGCATGAGTGTATGTCTCCATCATGAGATGTGTTGGCACCCCGTTTAGGATGATTTTTCTATGCCTTCAACCCACTAAGTATCAGGTGTATCACGCTGTGTTTGCACATCCTCACTTTGGATTAACTGGGTTACAGAAAAGTGAACGAATGTTGTGTAAAATGAATGGTGATAGCAGTGCTGTTACTTTGTCCCATATACACCTCAGTCTTCTGTCCTTCTGGTGATACAGTGTACTACTGAGTACAGAGGGACATGCATCTCATATGTTCATATTATGTTTGGATAAAACATCAGTTGTTTTGTGTTACTGCTTGGCTACTGGTATCTCATTGGCTACAGATCTAAGGCGGTGAGTCTTAAGTAATTTTTGACAGCTCTTGCAGCTATTTAGACAAATTCTTTGCAGCTATATACTTTATTTAAAAATAATAGTATAACCCCAGTAAATCAAACAGGACATTAATAAGACAAATAAGAATGTTTTGTAGGGGGTATGCCCCCACACGCCTACATGTCTAAGTATACTTACTCTGAGATTCCTCTGTTTATGGAAAGGGAAAATTCCATATTATTCTGTTATGCAGTCATGCTGTCACTGTCACTGTTGTCATGACAGCAATCTATACCTCTGCAGACCCCTGCACCCACATACCCTCAAACCTCTACGTATAATAAGTCCACACTTCAAAACAGTGCCAATGGCAGGACATTTCCCAACATCCACTGCTACGTTACTCAAATCTAACATCTACCCCATGATTAATGAAAGGGACACTCAATATAACTGAACTAATTAAATGGTTAAGAATCAATCAAAACAAATAGATGTATGTGGCTCAATTATAATACATTGAATAAGCACAACTATGCATGATAAACTTTGAATAATATCTGTACATGTGTTCCCTAGCATATGTTAATTTTGCTGTAAATTAACCTCTGTATTTTCAACACACTGTGGTCAGCAGAAGTGCAAGATCAACAGTCCCCAAGATTGGGGAATATGCCCTTTTTCTGGGGATTGAGCAATCTCGGAGACAGTATATATAATTAGCATGGGGTGTGGGGGGTACAGGGTGATTTGTCTCTTACAAAAAAAACATGTTTTTTCTTAGCATGGAACATGCCTGGCAATATGTCAACGTTAGCTTAAATGTATAAAATATTGCTAAGTAAGTATGTAAAATTCAGTGCAACAACAAACAATCCTAAGATTCATTCTGAATAAAACTGACAATAATCGGACTGTTGGCTCACTCACCCACTTGACTAACTTATCCCCACACACACTTTGCGTAGCCAGTCAGGCTCATTTTGTTAAATACAGCTTAAAATTTCACCAGATTCTACTTCTGTTGGTCCAGTGATTGACTCACTCACCTATCTACCTAATCTGTCACCACATACCTGTGCTTTACAAGTCAGGCCTGTCATGCTAAATAGGGCATAGGATTTCACCAATCATACTCCTCTCTTACCATTGCTGGAGTGTTCAGATGTAATTATAAAACTGAAATTGCAAATTGGTACCTATATAAATTCTGTGTTATGCAAAAGAACACTTAGATATGAAGAAATCCTCACGATGCCAACAATACTCATCTTGAAATAAACATATATTTCTAGTCAAGAAGGTTGTATCTGTAGGGATTTTTTCAAGATAAGGAGCAATACAGTAGGTAAAATGATAGTTCCCCAAAGTGGTGCATAGAGGTTTCTCTTTAATATGGTACAAACAAGCTTATTGAATATGTATAGGCAACAAAATCATGAAAATCCCACTGATGACTATGTTATTCCAAAATATGTCAATAAAGTATTTATGTAAAATGACATCATGCAAAAACAACTCTTGAAAACACATTTTTTCTCTCTATAATTGATTATCACGTTGGCATAAGATAGAGCCATATTTTCTCCTGTAGCCACTCCACATATTTGTTGGTGTAGTTCACTTGCAAATAGAAAACATAGTACTTAAAATTATCTCAGCTAATGTACAGAAAGTTCCACTTTTGAATAAGTAACCTTAGTATTCGTACATAAACAAATTAATATTTCTGTTCCATTTTCCAAGGGTATGCAAGAATATAATGATTGCACATAATTAGTTCCCTAAAGATGCCAGGTGTCATGAGGATAACTTCTAGTTTTCACTGCAACATCTTGAAATACTCCATTCAAATATCTCCTAATATATATATTCTGTGTTTGAGCATTTAGAAGCCATACTTGATGTGAATGGTGGGTGTGTAGCATATATAAAAAGAATCAAATATTAAAATAGTCATAAAACTCCAAGGTTGCAATATTTTTATACAACAAGTGTACCAGTTCTAAATCTATATAGGAAAGCTAAATCTATACACATCTGTTATCTTTGTTATAACTATCAATATAATTTGTGAAAAAAAAAATAGTTGTAATCAGTCTTTTCTACCCATAAACACAATGCCAGCACTTTTATCTGCCATTATATATCTCAGCTAAGAATCACTGTTTAACTTATTCAAAGCCTACATTTCTTCTTCATTTGAATGCTAAATTCTCTTTCTATACTTATTTCTTAGTAACTACCTGAATGCCTGTTTGCAAGTTTTTTTCTGATGTAGAGGGATTTAACACTGGATTAAATATATTCTTCTTTCTTTATGTACAATTTATCTGGAAAAAAATATTCCTCATTTAACTTTATAATATATCATTTAAAATTACATGTAGTACTGACTAAATCTGTTCATTTTTTTTTGGTATAAAAGTTAAAACACATTTTAAAATTGTGTGTTCGGTATCGTTAAAGATATAATTGTAACAAAATTCTCTACTAATATAATATTAACTTTCTGAATAGTCGGTTGATATTTGCATGCAAGAGAAGGCTTTTCATAACTTTGGCTCTCCAATAACTATAATTGTTGTGTACATTCATACTCAGTTCTGTAGATGGATGAAGCTGCAATTATTGAACAGCACTAGCTGAAGATGGCTAAATTACTAATTTTGTCAACACTTCTCCAATTGATACCAATTCCAGCAGCAAATGTGCCAATACTCCTCTCTGTGGTTGCTTCACATGGGTTAGAATAAAAAAACTTTTTTTGCTTTCAGATTGGCTAATATCATCACTCAGATCTTACTGAAAACTTCTTAGTTCTTGTTTTTCAGCTGCTTGACAAGATCTCCTATGTGTGTTGTCACTTTGGTTTCTCATTTCTGATAATTTGTGCAAAAGTCTCATTCCTTTTGAGACATTGGTGGATTTTCTAGTGCTCCTCAGTCATTTCTCTGGAATGGAATAGACTTTTTGCTGTTGCACTGCTTCTAGTCTCTATTATACTTTATATTGTATGTGCTTGAATCTCTGTCTCATATTTATGGATATTTGTAAATGTGTCATACCCTTCGAAGGTGTTGAAAATAATCTTTTATGGAGTGTCATAAACTGCCAGTGCCATATTTTTTAAGCTGACCAGTCTTGATTTCATGTTGTTTAATAATAAGTTCCATGAACTCACAACCTGCCTTATCAATTAGGTGAATTAAGTCTGTATAAATGAGGTTTTGTTTAATAATACCACTGATTAGTTTAAGCATGTACAAGCCTTCAGGAATTCTTTTGACTTTAACGCTTTCAAAAAGGCTCTCTCCCATGCCAAGGACTTATATTTCTGTAACTTCTTCTAAATGACAGAAATAGACTGTTTCACTGTTGGAGTTTTTACACTAATGATATTGCTTATGGAGGTATTGAATAATGTGGAAGATTGAAATACAGTAGTATTGTCTGGTTCATTTTCCCATATAATATCCCTGAAGCATAGTTGTTAGCATTACTTTCACTAGATTTAGATGTACCTGCTAACATAAATGAGTACATTCTGTAATCTACAGCTGTGGTAGAAGAATCTCCATTATTCTGTTCTGGCAAGAGTCTTTAGTAATAATTTGAAGAGTGAGATGACTACCCAGGCTAACTTACGAAGAGCGTGGAGAGTCCATGCATAGAATAAAAGCAAATTCAAACAGTAAAACCAACAAAACTGCTGATAAACAGATATTGTATGTATATCAAAAATACATCTATTTTTGGACCAGAATGGACTACACCCGGTGAACTGCTGTAGTGCTTTCATCATTTATCTAAAACAGATTTCCTCAGAACACAAGTGCAAACACAATACTTTCATATGTTTGTCTTTTCGACGTTTCCCAGTTAGGGGTCACCACAGCGGTACTCCGGTCCAGTAATGATTGGCAGTAGATTTTTATGGTGCCGAGTTGCCAGCCTGACACCCAACCTTCAGCGAAGGCACACCCATTCATGCATGTCTTTCGGAGTCCACTCGACCATGGGGAGAACATGCAGACTCCACACAGAAGGCACTCTAGCCGAGAATCGAACAGGAGAACCTCTTGCTGTGAAGCAACAGTGCTACCGCTGTACCACCATGGCTTTGTACAAATCTATCCACAATCAATTAGGACTAATCAAATCTCAATCATTCATACTTAACAGACATTTAATATAATTTGCCTCATTTAAATTTGGAAGGAAAAAAGTGCTTTCCTCAGCAATTGTGTTTTAAAGTAAAAGTCACTGGTCCTTTGTAGCTTTATATGTGTTATCAAACAGAGCAGCAGTCTTTCTTGAAGCGTATGTTAAAGTCACATGAAACTGACATTAAATATTTTGAATAATGGTGCTGTAAATAAAGGCATTGCTGTAAATATTTTAAATGCTTTTCTTTAAACCACAATATAAATAGCTTTATTCTTGTAAGGCAGATAACTATGTATTGTATTAGGAATGGTTCCAACAGAATTATTATTTGATTAATGAAGCCAGTTATTCTGTTAAAGTGGAGTATAAGAAGGAAGACCATGACCCTGCTGGTCAGAGAGGTTTGCTTCTTGTAAAATAGGAGTATGTGTATATAGAACAGAGGCCTTGGGTGAGGAGCAATTCACTAAAGAGTACTTTGAAAAACATTTGGATATGTTGCTGCAAGGAATCCACAATTTGGGAATCTTCTTTACACTGTGGTGGAACGTACACAAGAGATTGTGTGTTTTTGTTGGAGCTTTAACAGAATGGGTACTTTATGATGCTTCCTTTAGCATAAAATAAAGTAACATGGAAATGTTATTTGAGAAGAGTTTACACCCGCATTTTGTATTGTGTCCAGTAAGACTAAGATGTGTGCGGCATCTGTACATGCCATTATATGTACCATCTGTGCATACCATTATATGTACCATCTGTGCAAACCATTACATGTACCATCTGTGCAAACCATTATATCTACTATCTGTGCAAACCATTATATGTACCATCTGTGCTTACCATTATATGTACCATCTGTCCATACCACTATATGAACCATCTGTGTATGCCTTTATATATACCATCTGTGGATGCCGTTGTATGTATTATGTGTGCATACCATTATATGTACCATCTGTGCATGCCATTATATGTACCATCTGTGCATGCCATCATATATGCAATCTGTGCATGCCATTAAATATACCATCTGTGCATACCGTTATATGTATCATATGTGCATACCACTATATGTTCCATCTGTGTATGCCTTTACATATACCATCTGTGCATATCATTATATGTACCATCTGTGCATGCTATTATATGTACCATCTATGCAAACCATTATATGTAAAATGTGTGCATACCATTATATGTACCATCTGTGCATGCCTTTATATGTACCATCTGTGCATACCACTATATGTACCATCTGTGCATACCATTATATGTACATTTCAGTCTGTCTTTTTTATTGAGTGCTGATAAGCAAAGTAATTTGGTTGAAACAATGTTTGCTGACAGTGGTGTTTCCTCTTATCTCCTCTGTTGTGTGACCTCAGAGTGGACATATATGTAAGTGCGGGGGAATGCGGGTGCCCTCCCCCTTGCAAAAAAACATACCTCAGAGGTTCATTGAAAGTTATTTTGAAAATGTTTGGTGTAGATCAGCACTCGGTGGAAGAGTTGTTGATTGATGGACATGAATCTATATACAGTAATGTGATGTTTACAAAAAAGTCTGTCTGCACATGCATGTTACAGTGATTAATATGGCAATATTCTCATAGTAGTTAGCCTGATCACAAATATTAATTGCTTATGTATAATATAAATGGTAACCTGGTGGGCTAAACTAAGATGTTAGTTCCTCACATAGAGGTTCATTTGAAGGAAGACCTGTAAGCATGGAATTAGGGAGTCTGAGCTTGGCTAACCTGTGGAATTTAAATTGTGTCTTATACCTTGAAGAAGCACCTGTTTTTGGAGCTTACTATAGGGGCTGAGAGAGGCCTTCAGCCTTGCACTTTCCACGGTACATTGGCAGAGAGAGGCCTGTAGCCTTGGACTCTTCGCTGGATTAAAAGACAGTCTGTACCTTGGTACAGCTATATAGGCTGAACAATGTCATGTAGGTACTGTTGTTTGCTTTATTTTGAAACCGCTAAACCAAGTAGTGTATCATTTTAGCTTGTGGGGTATTGAATAAACTTGAATTCCACATGCACACACACACACATACACTTTATTTGTTTTCTTGACCAGGTTACTCCCATTAGGTCTATGAATGGTATATTTTCAGATGTGGCCTAAGGTGGTATTCATACCTCTCAAATTCATACAGCATGAAAATTGGACAAAGCCTAAAATAATGAGGGGACAAAAGCTCAAAAATAGGGACAGATTTTAAATATTGATCTTATGAACTTAGAAAGTTGCTAGAATAACAGGATTTGTGTTAACATGCATTTTCTGAAGCATACAAACTCTGAAACTCAAATTATGTCATTATTTAGTAACCTCAGTCCTCAGTGATTTGCCAGAAAATCACAAATTTTATGAGGAACAGATCAAAATGTGAGGTAAAAATCAGGACATCAGGACATTCTTCGAAAATCTGGACAGTTGAAGTTGATAGATATGGTAGTATTTATGCCGACTAGGGGGAAACTTAGGTCAATGGCGTAATTCCCCTACTCTTTCCTTGGTGGTGCTGTTGAGCTCTGAAGAGAGGGAATTAAAATGGATGAGGTGAAGAAAGCAACAGCTATTTTTAAAGGTAACATTAACAGTGACATGAAAGGTACTAATGAAGGTTCTGATGAATGCTGTAGAACTGAATGAGAATTGGAATAAAAATAACTGAGTTATTACCTTGGCGATTTTCCAATACACAGCAGATGCTAATGTATCCAGAGGCAAAATTTAGTTACGTGCAGTAACTGATATTTGGCCCAGTTGTGGGAAGGAAATTCCTCTGCTTCAGTTACCAATGTGAGAAAGTGAAGATATTATTTAACTGTAGCTATGAGCAGACAGCATTGCTTTGCATAGAGGAACAAGGAAGGACAAGTACTTCCTGCACAGCTTTGACAGTAAGACATTCCAGCAAAAAAGTGGAATGTAGGAGGAAGGAGCTAAATTTTAATTATATTAGAAACAGTCTTTCTAAAGAATTTTGGTTATTGTGCTTCAACCTTTGGGAATTTCAGCATTACAGATAAAGACACTGATTCAGTTAGGGAGAGAGCACTGAGCCATTTTTTTTTTGACATTGGAGAATGAAGCAACATGGAAAAATATTTGTTGAATTATCTGCAAACAGCAAACAAAAGAAGAAGAAGTGTTATTCAGTTTAGGCTGACCTACATAACTGAAAAATATTTAAAAATATTTAAAGAGTTATATAATGTGGATTATAGTGTTGATAAACTGAGAGATTTAGGACTTAAGCATGGAAAGCTTTTGTAGAATTCTTAATGAAAAATAACATATAGTTAATTTGCCAAATTAGTTATGATTCACAGTTTGAGGGGAAGCAGTCTTTTACTGGGACCATCAGAATAGTCATTACTTCTGCAGAGATACAGGAAGTCAGGTTAAGGACTCTGAGAGAAAGTATGTTAAGCAAAGAAAATGGACATTTAAGGAAAGACTGTGTAGCGTTACGTACAAAGTGTACAAAAGGCAGGAAATTTCTAGAATATTTGTCATGAATATTTGGAAAAAAAACAAGTTTTGCAGTTGTGATATTGTGCTACCAGTGCAAAATAATGATAATATGTATGAAATTGATAATACAGTTTGTAGGAACAATGATTGCGCTAATGAACCTGATGAAGGTCATGATATCTATGGAGGGGGGAATAATGAAACTTCATTATGGAGTAGATATTTTTTTATAAACAGAGAGGAAGAAGAGTATGACTAATGGAGAAAAAGTTCAGCTGGGTTAGAGTATCTACTCAAAAGAAAAAGCTGGAAGATAAACATTTTAAGCATAAGCCTAAACATTAAAGCATTCGAGTAAGTGTCTTGTCTGTTAATATTAAGTTCAGTAATATGGAATACAGACTTAGATTGATTGAAATGCCAAAATACTGACACATGCTTCTTACAGGACATAACATAGCTTAATGTAAGTAAGATAAAAATGTTGACATTATATAGGAATAGAAGATTTTTTGGTTGTTTAGTTTTGAATAATGTTTAAGGGTAGCTATTCTGTTAAAAAAGTACACAATTAAAAAAAAAAAAAAATTTTTATTAAAAGAGTGTTTTATTAAAACAAATTGTCAAACTCAAGTAAAAAAGATCTAGCAAAAAATGTAATGAAACCAGAAAATGTTTATTAAGTGATTGTTTATCTTAATATTGTCACTTTAGATCGTGCTGTATGTGTACTTCAGGCAATATTCAGAAGCATTCTGTATACTGAAAATTTCATAGAGCAAGACACTTCATAGCTGCTTTTCCATGTAAGGCTAGCAAATCACCCATATTCCACAGTTTAGATGGTACATTATGACAGCAGCATTACAGGTAGCAGTCACTTTTGGAATTACAGGGAAGGGGCCAGGCTAATATACTCAAATGATCAAGATGTCCAAACTTTGGAATAACATACTTTCTGTAATGAAACGTCATACACTCAGTGACTTTAAACTAACCATAAAATGTTATTCCTTGATAACAATGTATGCCTGCTATGTTCACCTCATAAATAGAACTCAGTTTGCCAAATAACTTGCCCATCAACTGAACTGACCAATCAATATCTAGACTACTAAAACCTCTCCCCATTCCCATTTTCCACCCAATAAATATAAACAGTTCTAATGTGAAGAGCTGTTGGCATATGAACTACTATCTGACTACAAAAACAGGTAAATAAACAAATAAGTACAAAACCTGTACATTCTGCAAATACTTGTTTCTGTATTTTAAGGTTCAAGGTTCAAGCAATAGAAATGGACCTCAGTAGAGATCATTGCTGGCCTCTATCCACCCATTCTGTGGCCCAAAAAATTTTCACAAGCCACAAAGCAATTTTAATTTTGAAAGATCCCAAACTGTTGGATTGTTTTAACTCCAAACAAAATAGGTTCTATCTGCTACCCACTCTATTCTGGAAGAAATTATTCCTTAACATTGTGAGCATAACCTTACTAGTGACAATTTTCTGGTTGTATCTGTTGCACTTGTTATGATTTACAAAATTTATTCCAAGCAAGTAACCTATTTCAGGACTTTTCAAACTCTTAAAAATACATATCACATCTCTCTGCAGAATAATACATATAATTAATAATGATTTCATTCTTTTAGGTAAGTGGCCTTTCTTAGTATATTTTATTTATCTGACCATCAGTCTTTAACTGGTTATTATTAATTTTTTCCATATCCTAATAATTTGGTCTGTCATCAATAATGGTGTCATTTATGCTGTATAGGTACCAACATTTGTGCTTCTCTTTTCATGTCAGAATTGAAGAGCTTGATATTTCTCCACAGTGGCAATAGTAACTTTAAACAAATTGGTTGTATAACGTGTTTGACAGAAGTGAAAGTTGTATAGCGTCTGACATAGCCAATTGTAACTTGACTGATGAATGTCCTTTTCAGAGCTGCGTAACCCCTATTTTCATTAAATTAATCAACTCTTACTTTAGAAAGTGTTTTTTTGGATCTCACTGCTGTCTAAATGTGTGTATAATTACTACTGCTACTACAAGTACTTGTTTTGATATTTTGTTTCTCTAAATCTGTCTGCAACTTGTGGAACTTTTCTCCCCAGGCGTCCTCTGAAAAGGGATGAATATCTAGTCCGACTTTTTCAGTCAAAAAATGAAAATAAATAAGTAAACACTACAAGAAAGTAAGGTAGCGTGCATGAGGTTCATAGATGTTTACTAGGCTAATGACCACAAGGGCCTTTTTAAGTCTAGCCATGCATCCCAAATCTCTGATGACTTCTGATACCCTTGATAAGTGTAAGCATGGGCCTGGGAGATGAACCTGTTACAGGTTACCTGTTATTATTAGAGACGTAGGTGCCATGAGGCTATATGCATACATTGCACAGTGAAGCTTTTAGTTAGCTCCATTAAGCATAGTGTGGATATGTGCAAGTGTCATTAGCACTGTCACAAGCAATGATTTGCAGATTAGTGCTAGTTGGGTATAATAATAAAATGCATTTATGGTAGACGTTGAGAGGCAGTTAGACCAAATTCCTTCACTGCCTTAACAGCTAGGCTACAAGGTCCATTTTAGCATAATATTAACCTTGGTTGCCATGTTGTGGAGACTGCATTAAGATGGGGAAAGTCAGGAACCAGGATGTCAGTTAAGTACAGACTAGACTTTGCTATTTGTATACTGGAAGAAGATAAGGTGCCTGGTAGTGTTATGTCTTCACTATACTGAGCAGCCATGCTGGATTTCAGCAAAAGAGACCAGCCAGTACATATCAGTGAAGTAAAACAGGTCAAACGCATGACAATTATATGCCCAGCTGTAGGGAGAGGGATAATACTATGGTAGGAAACATATCACAAAGGCATGCCAGTTCCATGTCTAGCTGTAGGGAGCACAATGTGGCCTATGTGCACCAAGAGTAAGGCATGGGACAGAGGACACACTGACCAATGTATTTGAAGGCATGGCTATATATGTAGAAGGTGGGAGGAGAAACAGAATGTGCATAGCATTACAGCTCAGAAACACAGTGATGTAGGACAGTAGCCAGCAATACTGTTCCATTTTTATGTTGGCAGTGCAGGAATGGGGGCATGGTCAGAACACAAAACAGACAAGTAACATTAGAATCATTTGGGAGACAGGGCTTTGCACATACATATGGGTCAGCCAAGTGCAGTCATGTGTATATTCACTTACTGACATGTAACCCACAGGTATGCATGTCTTGTTATGGGCCCACAAGGGAGACAATGGCAGAAAAAGTTCACCACCCATCAGTCTTGAGGTGCTACTGCAGACCCTGTGCACACATGGCATGTGTATCCTTGAGGTAAAACCAGCAAGGCATTCTAGGACAAAGTGTGGCAGGAAATGGTGCTGGAAATGTATGCAGCAGGCAGCAAAATAGGACTGTAGTATAGTGTGGTGAAGGATAACTGATATGCTGTTGCTTGCTAAGACCAAGGCATGAGTTTATTTCCAGGGACATGGCCACAACAGAAAGTGGACTACCCACACAGTAGTGATTCATAGAGGTGTAAGAGTTCCCAGCATCTGTGTCTGGGGATATTCTGCTGACCGCTAATCCTGGTGGTGTCCTGGATATTGGAGATGAGGTAGGAATGACTGCCTGAGTATCTGTACGGAATGTAGCAGGTTGATAATAGCAGATGCATTTTCATGTTGTACAGTGACCTGCATGTGAAGGGGACATATTCAGCAAAACACTTATGCATGACTCTTCTCCAGGTACACCTGGGCTATGATAACAATACTATGTGTCCACATGCTGTTCACTGATTTTATCATGCACTGATATATATATATATATATATATATATATATATATATATATATATATATATATATATATGCCTTTTCTTTGGGAATTTGAAGCATGTGTGCACATCTACCACTATATCTATGTGTAGATTAGAAGTATGAAAGAAAATATACTATATATATATATATATATATATATATATATATATATATATATATATATATATACAGTGGCACAGCGCATAGTGCTGTCATCTCACAGCAAGAGATTCCCACGGTTTGATTCTGTGCTGGGGTGTCTTCTGTGTGGAGTCTGCATGTCCTCCCTGTGTTCATGTGGGTTTCCTCCAAGAGCTCCAGTTTCTTCCTACATTATAAAGACATGTAATAGGTGGATTAGACGCTCTAAATTGGCCATAAAGCTGCGAGTGTACATGTGAGTATGTGATCTGGAAGAACTGTTGTGGCAGGGCTAGCCACCCAGCCCTATAAACCTTGGATCTAGATGACTGTCACTGCTGAAGTGATACTCTGACCATGTATGTAAAAATGGGAAAAAGAAGCTCAGGATAGAAGGATGCATATGTATATATATATATATATATATATATATATATATATATATATATATCTATATATATATCTATATATATATATATATGTGTCTACCTGATAACACCGACACGCCAAAACACTGACAACAAAATAACCGACATGAAAACACCGAAAAAAAACCATTCAAAAACATGAAACTTCACATGCCCGACAAACCAAAATCCCGACAAACAACAAAACAAATATCTTTCCCAAAAAGCACACACATAACACAAGCACACCAAAAACCTTACAAACCTACACTAAACCTTACATACACAACTATCTATGCACTAACCTTAACCCAAACCCTAACCCTAAGGTCCATCACTATCGCACACATACCTTACCCGCACCCTAACCCTAACTCACTTAATCTGCCCCTAACCCTCAAGTCCATCACTATCGCACACTTACCTTACCCGCACCCTAACTCACTTAACCCACCCCTTAACCTAACACCCTGATCCTAACGTCAATCCCTATCATACACTTACCTTAACATGTCAGTGTTCTCATCGTAGGGATTCTCAGCTGTCGGTCTTCTCCGTTGTCGATCTTGCGGTGTCGGTGTTCTCGTTGTCGGCGTTCTGCGATGTCGGCGTTTTCAGGTAGAGCCATATAAATATATATATATGTGCACATACATTACAATCAGTGTTTTAGAAACTTTGTAAACTAGACCCCAAAATAAGAACTGTGTTTCAGACTTTGTGATCAACAGACATCTTAACCTATCAACATATTCATTGTCAGAATTTTCTGATTAGTCACATTATTGAAAAGTGTCATTGGTATTCTGCAGAAAAAAAAACTTAATAATGCTACCAATTTCAATTTTTTGTGTAGTCATACAGGCAATCTCTTTTTTTTCTGAAGTCATTGAAATAATTGCACTTGAGCATGTAATTAAGCTGTTGAATAAATTAAAACAATCAGAGCTTCTGGTATAGAATTGATACCTAGATTGATAGTGCAGTCAATTTCATTAGTGCAGTTAGTATTACAAATGGCAGTGCTTTTCTCTGTGTGTGTGTGTGTGTGTGTGTGTGTGTGTGTGTGTGTGTGTGTGTGTGTGTGTGTGTGTGTGTGTGTGTGTGTGTGTGTGTGTGTGTGTGTGTGTGTGTGTGTGTGTATGTGTTAATTTCTTAGACTTTTCCATGGATCTTAATTGTCCCATGTAACCTCCTCCTTTAAACCTTAGAAATTCCAGATTGCCTAAAAATGTAACTAAATGGTTCTGAACTGTCTTCTTATGAGTAGTGTAAAAGTTTACCTACATTTTTTTAATCATTCTTTTATAATCTTACTGCATTAAATTTGTGTTCTTCTAGGCTTCCATTCTATACATCTCAACTGCCCAGATTTTGGCCTCATATTTTGTGGTCTGTTCCCCATAAACTCTATAATTTTCCACATTTTTGTGGCAAATCGGTGAGGATCAAAGTCACAAAATAATGACAGGCTGTGATGATTCGAGGTACTGCCAGCCATGCCAGGAAAAGTAGGGCAGTGGATGTATGACTTGTGCCAGCACAGCTAGCTGGCATTTTGTAAATAATTATATGTCATTTGTATATCAAACTGATTTGTACAGATGCTTCTGCTGAAAATGAATGTGTGAGGTTTGCTTGTGTTAAAATGTATCAACAGTGTACCCTGCTGGATTGAAAAGAAATGTACATGTGTTATTGTAACCGAGTTAAATGTATATATTTTAATAGAGGATAGCGGGACAGCAGAGGTTAACCAGCTAGCTTACTTTTAGAAAAATAATGGAAATGGAAATGAGGTGTTAAACCATTAAAATAGCACACCACAGTGCTGAATAGGACCAAAGATGGTGGGTCTGGTAGAAGCCTTTGTTCATTAGCTCAGTAAAAGAAAGGAAGCCCCAGGGACATTTAGATGTGTATGTTAGCCGTCTATAGTAAATTCCTGTCTCAGCTTCAAAGGAGGATACTGTGAGAACCTAAAGTCAGGTGACCAGATGAGGTCATTCTGCAAGCCATCTTGGATATTATATTTTACAGGGAGTAATCTCTGAGTATTGAGTATTCTGCTTTGGGGAGCCTGACTAGAAAGACTGCTCACATATTTAATTGTGCCTTGCTCTATTAAGTAAGTTATTAGGGAATAGTAATTGTCAAATGATTCAACCAGGAATATAGTGAAGCTTAGTTTAGAGATTTGTATAAGTATGCCCATCAATGTTATTTTCAATATTTCCAGTGATTTGAACTGTGTGGTTTATGATAAATATATATTCAGCATTTTCTTGGTCTTCTATTATTTATTATTAAATATATTTAAAACTTTTATTGTGGCTGGTCCTTGTAGAAAGTATTTAACATTTGAGAGTGCTTATATTTAATTGGTGACAATGTGTGTGGGCCGCTCCAGAAGGCCTAGCTGTCTTGATTAACTACTACCATTTGTATTAATATTAATATTACTCAGCATAATTGGACACCCTTTAAGGGCCTTAGAGTAGCTGATTATGGAGTGCCTGGTGGAGGTGATATCTACCTTATAGTCTGGGCAGAAGGGGACACAGCAGGTTAATCTGTGCCAGCCTTTCCCAGGTCAGTGTATGTTAAAAATCAAATCTCACAATGTGTGTGTATCAGCTACCTAGAGCAGGTATACCAAGAATTGTGCTTACAGAGAGTGTGTTGGAGGTCCTGGCTTGGACACTTGGCTGAGGACCTAACTCTACAGCTGTACCAGTGCAGAGTCTTATTGGGGACTTGGAGGGAGGCAGGTAGAGATATCCAGACCCCAGAATGAGTGTGTTCCCTGTGTGCTTTTAAGGGAAATTGTAGTTGATGCAGAGAGGTCTGCACCTGGAAATACTGAGTTTATCAATTTGTATTCCAAGTGCACGCCCCTGTCCAGTATCACTGGTGAGGATTCAGACTCCCTGGTTCCTGGCCCAGAGTGGGAGCGTCACAGAGGGTTCTGAGTTTCAGACTTTATATCATTCAGAAAATGCATGGTAACACAAGACCTTTCATTCTAGCAACTTTCTAAGTTTATAAGACCAATATGTAAAAGTTGCCCCTATTTTTGAGGTTTGCCCCCCCCCGCCCCATTATTTATGGCTTTGTCCAGATTTTTTTTTGCTAAGAGGTTGAGAACTAATCTATATATATGTTTCTTCCTCATTAACAGTCATCCTAGTATCTACTTTGCTGCCTAATTCTTATTGCAGTTGACAAAGTGGCCCTTTTATATTGTGTAACTTTTTTTTTCAATCAGTTCTTTTACTGAAGCTTTATTTTATGGCTCTGTTCTGAAGAAATGTCATGAAAGGTTGAAAAGGTCTTTGCATTTTAGTTAATAAACATCTAATTTCACTTTGCCCTCTTCAACACCTCTGTAAAGTAGTTTGAAAAAATGTGAACTCAGAAATGCAAAAATACTGCCACAGCAGTGCTGTGATGGTGACTGTACGAAGTAGCAATAGCAATCCTGACTAACATATGATTGCATAAAGCCTGCTAAGCTTTGTATTGTAGTTCACATTTTCTCCATTGTCCTCAAGAATATTCTATGTCTTTATGCAGTTATTTACTGTTTTCACCCACAACAGGAAGTCCAAGGCAATTCCATTGTTAATACAGCTACAAAATCTGTGCCCTGGTGTTTACAGTTAGAATTAAAGACAGAACATGTATTACTAACAGTGGAATGTACTCCTAACAGTATAATAAGTAAACAATTACTAAGGGGTTTACTGGGGACAAAGTATGCATTTCACCTTAAACTCGGGTGTCATCATAAATTCCTCAGAGGACACTGAGATCCTTCAAGAGGGTTTTTCCAAAGCAAATAGCTGGTGTCACAACCATGGACTAGAATTAATCCCAAGAAATGTATAATACTTTCCTTCAGCAAGCATTATTTTCCTTGTAACTGTCACATTGACAACACACTCCTGAAAGTTGATCCCATAGTTAGGGCTCTGGTTGCCTATTTTGGCAATAAACTGTCCTTTGATCACAATGTGTCCACTATTGCAAGGAAGACTTTTTTATCACACAGCTTATATATGTAGGTGTAACATCCAGGGCTCTAATCATTCCACTGTTCTCGGCTCTCATTAGGCCAATTTTTGAATATAATACCCTTTTCGGTTTGTGCTTGTCCAACCATTTGTCACAACTAGAACAACCGTGATGCTTTCTCACTTAAAAAGTTAACAGCATTAGTCATAAAAGCTATGCAGACCATCTCAAACCTTTGTCTGTCTTCTTGGTGTCATATAGGTTAGTAATAGACAACCTGTACCTTTTATGTAGAACATCAACGGTCCCTATCTTGTGAAATCTATTACACATTCAGAACTTCAGTGGTGGTGTAAACAATCAAAAGATATAAATATGTTTTGCATCATAAACAGGACATGTCAGAGGAATAAGTATCCATCACAGAGAATATTTATGGAACCACCTTCCACTTCGCATAAAGCAAGGTAATTCTCTTACTCTATTCATACATATACTGTAACGCTCAAAACTGGAAGGAATGATGAGACCCAGGTAATGTATTCAGCCAGTAATACTTTTTTACAGTTTAATAGTATGCATCCTTTTCATGTAAAAAACAAATTAGTGAAAATTCAAACTACGCAAATTAAGTAGCTTACAGCTTAAGAAGATCTTATTAATACCTTATTGGAATCATTACATGAAAGGTTTATAGATATATATATAGGTAATTACTAGGCCTGCTGCCTTTGTAACAAAAAGTTCAAGAAGTAATGGATGGTAAGGTTAAGGAGAAGGTGGGGTATGAAAATAGTAAATTACATAAACGGCAATTCAAAGCGCGGAGACTGAATCAATGTAATGGTGTAGGAAGCGCTTCACCATTACATTGATTCAGTCTCCGTGCTTTGAATTGGCGTTTATGTGACTTACTTGGTTTGTCTTCATAATGTGTATTGGGTATGAAAACAGGGTTGATTAGGTAGCATCTATGCAGCTTACATATTCAGCCCACAGTAGGGGTATTGAAATATTATGAGTAATGACTGGAAGATTTTATCAGTTCATCTCAGTTCATCCCAAAGTTTTTTCTATATCAGGGAGTAAACCTTATTGTATTAATATTTATTGTAGCTACATTGCTGAGGGTCCTACCTTTTTTTTGTGAAGCTGCATAAACTACATATAAAGTTATAGACTGGTATAATTGCAACAATGAATATGTGGTGAATATTAAAGTATGAAATACCGTAATTATTTTTATGGTGGTAAAACTAATAAAAAGTTAAAATATATGAACATAATTATGCAATATGAATAAAATGAGACCAGTGCATAATACTAACACACAAAAGTTGTGCAGCATTTAAAAGTTTGTTTTCTCAAGCAACAGATATAGCAAGCAGTAGATTTGGGGGTGGTGATTTAGAATATATAGAGATATAATGGCAAATAAGATTATAGAGAAATAAATTACCCAGTTTTAATGGGATGGTTAGTTTAAAACAGCATTTAAAAGGAAAAGAGCAATAGACAATGAAATATTATTTTTGAATGTGTGTTATGTACTAAGCACTTTATTATTTTTTGTATGTCTATTTTTTAAAATGTGTATGTAAACAAGCCATGTGATTTTGTTGTGTCAGTTTTCTTTAGTATATAAGCTTTGTATTTATTGTGTTCAAGCAGTCTGTTGAGATCTTCTGTGCAAGACAAAAACAAGTGCTTAATTGTATTTGAAGCAAAGGATTGATTACTTTACCTGGGCAGTATATATTTTTTTGTTTTTCAAATAAGGCAAGGCATAAGCTTTGTTGTTTCTATTCAAGCGTAATTTGGATGACTGGATGGGAAACCCATAAATTCATCCTTGGTTTAGCACTCTTGTCCGTCATGAATAGGGGCAGCAAATAAGTGTTCCAACAAACCCTTGCTCTGCCCAACTCTGTGTTACATAAACAAAATGGTTAAAAACCACCATTGAAATGTAAGGCGAGGCTTCTTAAGATCCTCACAGTTTGATAGCCTAGTAAGTATCTATGAACCTTAGAAGCATAAACACTGGCATATGTTACAGTTATTGTAGATAGCATCAAACATTGTAGGCAATATCTTATTGGCCATCTCACATTTTAGCAAATACATAGAGGAAAGAGATTTCTCAAAGTTGAAGACCCAACAACCTGGAATTACCTCCTCACAGAAATTGGAAATGAGCAAGCTCATAAGGATTTTTCCAAAAAGCTGAAAAAACATATTCTAGAAGAAAGCACTTGCAATTGCTTTAATGACAAAAAACTACAAGTGTTACTGGTTACCACAATGCTGCTTAGAACTGCTTCTATGTCAAGTCAATTTTTCTCTTAGGAAAATAGCTCTCGCTATTAAAAAAAGTGAAACTTATAAAAAGTTGTACACACTATAAATATTACCGCACCTTGAATTGATCCAATTTTCCTGTTACTTTTTTACCTATCTTAATATGTTTACTTAAACTAGGACATCAGTGGAGCTCAGTACAGTGCTGAAAAGGGTCAGTTTACCAGTCTACCTGCCTGATTATCAAATTGCAGTACACGATGTAAAACAAAATAAAAGCAGCATGTACAAACAGCTGAACATTCTAATCAAACAATATTACAGGCAACATGAAAACACTTTGTGGAACCAGTACTTAACAGTGAAAGTGTTTACAATTAAAAAAAAAAATCTATCTATATATATATATATATATATATATATATATATATATATATATAAAAATATATACATATATATATTTTATATGTATATATATATATATATATATATATATATATATATATATATATATATATAAATATTTTAAACAGTATATATATATATAATATATATATATATATATATATATATATATATATATATATATAATATATATATATATATATATATATATATATGTGTATATATATATATATATATATATATGTATCTATATATATATATATATATATATATGTATATAGGTTTACTATTGAAACCTTGAATCTGCATAGGTCGACCGGTTACATAGTTGACCCAAAGTCCTGAATCCACAACAGCAATTAGCCATGTTGAAACTGAATACATTGACGCCCATAGTTCAATGTATTCGACATAGCAGGAGGTGACATCAGTCACCCATGCTATGCACCTTATGGTACCATGACATTCCATAGTCAACGGTATATTACTTTACTATTTTGAAGGGGAAGCCCCCTGCACCCCCCACACCCCCTGCAAATTATATATACCAACTCCGAGATCACACTATCGTGAGGAAATGGGTTAATTCCCTGGTCTTCACTGAACTGTGATCTCCACTCAAAATTCTGAACTTAAATACTCAAACTACACTACCCATTCGATGTGGTGTAGTCGATGGTTTGGGTTCGCAAAACAGCCCATTGGAAAATTGTATTTTGACAGTATCATTCTTGATCGAATGGAGTTTGCAATGGTGAATGTAAGCATATATATATATATATATATATATATATATATATATATATATATATATACGTATCTCGGGTCTATATTAGATAAATGAAAGTTTATCTTACCGAATGCTGACATGATCGAAAATCCCTGAAAATGAAACTACAGTTGTGGGAGGCTGTGCTTCCCACATCCACCTCTAAATATATATTCCAACTCCAAGATCACACTACAGTGAAGAAAGGGCAAATATTCCCATCTTCACTGTACCGCGATCTCACAATTGTGGTTTCAGGTTCCGGGATTTTCGCTCATGTCAGCATTTGGTAAGATAAACATTTGTTTATCTAATATAGACCCTATATATCAATATATACAGACATATGTCTTGCTGCTGTCTGCCTCGCTACCTTAGGGTCTGATGGATCAGTAATAATCACTTTTCTTTAAATTACATTTGGTTTTATATTGTTATTGAATAAAACATTGCTTAACTTATTAACTCGTTATCCTTATAACTACGCTATATTTTTTTTTCTTCCAGGCTGATTCGCAGATTGACAAAGAATGGAAAAACTTTTATGAAGCTTCTTTAGAATATGTTTTTGAAGTTCAGCAAGTTCAAGAGAAAAAGAAGTTTGAGTTTGTTGAACCTGTAAGTTGTTTCATTTTTTTTTAATAAGTGATACAAACTGTATTTTTTGCTAGCTACATAAAAGATTACCAGACATAATCATCAAGGTCACTTCCTAGCTAAGTTCAGACTTTGGAGCATTTGTATATAAATTAGAATGTTGGTATTGCCTTTATAACACCACCATTATGTTTGCTCCTTATTTTAACATACTTAGAATGTGGTTAAGGAAGCTAAACAAGTGAAATCATTTTATAGACATAGATAATTTTGTTTTTTATTCGAGTGAAGGGTAATTTACCTTATTCCAACTAGGCAACATTTTTTTTTATTATTGATACCGTCTAGACTTGGAAATCAGCAATAGGCAGATATAATGTATGGAAGAATCACCTCAGACTTCACACCGGGTTGACAAAATGGGAGTGGTGCTTCCCATCCCCTCTAGTTCCCAGCTGCTGAATCTGTTTGCAGAAGGAATGCTGAAGTGCCTATTTTTAAGCACATTAAATCATTTATCAAATTAAAACAGTACATTTTATTTCAAGTTGTAAAAGCATCACTGTCAATTCAAGCAGAATGGACTCCTGATGTTAAAAAGTTGGTTTAACCTTGTGGTGGTGCTGCGGTAGCGTTGTCGCCTCACAGTAAGACGTTGTCCTGTTCGATTCTCAGCTAGAGTGTCTTCTGTGTGGAGACATGCATGAATGGGCGTACCTTCGTTGAAGGTTGTGCGTCAAGGCCGGCAGCTCGGCACGTAAAATCTACTGCCAATCATTAGCGGACTGGAGTTCCGCTGTGGCAACCCCTAACCAGGAAAAGCCGAAAGACACAACAACAACAACAGCAGTGATCCAATTAACATACCATGCTTGTAAGGGCAGTAAATAATTAGAAATTACTCTACAATTATTTTCCAGAAGTCACCTGCTTTGAGCAGTCAAGATGCTGTACTAATATGATTGTACTTCACTGCAGCCTTAATTGTTTGCAACTCCAGTTTACACTATGCCAGAGTACTTGTAGCAGCTCCGTGTGTCTAACGAGATATGACATATCAGAGGGGCCTGCTTATTTGATATGGCTAGACCGAAACAAGCCATAATCAAACCATAAAACATAACCTCATATTGTTGGTGCTATGATCCCAGTTATTGTCATTAGGAGAAATATATAATTATCGAACATGGGATGGGTAAAGCCAGTCTCTTATCAAATGGGACAGGTTATTTCAAGCACAAAAAGGGAAATTGTTTAGGTGTAAAATGTTCTGCAATGGCAGGTAGCCTATTACTTACCTGTAAGTCTAGAAACTGTACCTGACAATGTCGGAGGATTCATTTGTGATGTATTTAATCAAGGTCAAGCAAAAACCCAGATATGAGTAAGATGAAGTTCCTGGATATATACATGGAGCAGTAATCCAGTCTGATGGCTTCTGCTGACTTTATCAGGGAGAGGGGGGACTAAATGTATAGGTGGAAGAATACTCACTTTTGAGATAGATATGCAGTGTTTATATTTTACTTGCTCATTTAGATGGGCTTCAGACAATATTTCTGATATCCAGACTGATGTGTATAATATAGTTGAATTAATGGAGTAACATACTTGTTTTCATTAATGCAAGCACAATAAAATGAATACTTTTTAGTGCTTTAGAAATTTGAGCAAAGCTGAACAACTGACACAAACACTTGCTCTAAATTAAATACAATTACCTAGTTGTCCTTTTCCTAGACACTTTCATACTTTTTAAATTCAGCATGTGAAAGAATTTCATTGAGTTTATTAACAACCTCAAGTTGCTGTGAAATATTTAAGTTTACTGAACATCACACTCAGTCTTGTCAACCAGCTGTGATCAACACCAACATTATAAATAGTGGTACAATGTTCAATAGAAGTGCTTGCTTTTTTCTTTGCACTTTAAAGTTGTCTGATTTCTTCCCATAAATTCATTTATGCCAGTATGTGATTTTTGTGTTAAGTGCAACCTAAGGGCTATAAGATATGACAAATAGCATATACGTCTTAATTCAAGCAAAATTTCAGCCCTGCGCCTTTGGCAAAAAAATGCATTTAATCAGTATGGGTCCTTAAAGGTAACTCTGTTAAACTGATTACATGTTCTGTTAACATTCTTCCTCTTCTTAAAAATTAAATTTGGTGATTTGCCTTTCATTTTTCACTTTGCAACTTTTTTCATAATGCTTTGCAACTGGATAAAACTTGGATTCATTTATGGACATCTTTAGTCTTCATTATTTATTTTAAAAAGTTATGCAGTGCTGAGTTTATGGCAATTTATTGTAAATCTAAAAAAGAAAATATCATTTTCCCTGCTAGTTGACTTTCTCGTCCTTCCTGTCTTGCCTGTCATCATCTCACCATTAATCTTTTTTTTTTGTCTTTTTCATATGTCAAGAAATCTTTTTATTTTATGACTATCAGAGTTATTAAATACCATCTAACTCTAAAAGAGCTGAACTGGCAATGAGCTATTCTGGTCCATTGAAGTTCTGTTATTAACAAGGATAATCATTCTTTGTTAGGATTCATGTTGAATTGATGAAGTTATTTAGAGGGAGTGCTGATAGTACTAAACAGTATCACTGAAAACTACTTTCAGCAATACACAAATGAAGCGTTTTACCCCCCAACCCAACTTGAATACTTACTCTGTGCCACATAGCAGTTCCGAAAATTCAGTGAGTGACAAAAGTGTTTTTCAGTGATATTTATTCAGTCTATTGGCATTCACACAAGTCATATACTTGTCAGACTTCCCTTTGTTAATTATGGAGACCATATTAGCAACATTTTATGCTTTCACTGGATGGGTCTCCTTGTAAAAGATAAAAGTTAATTAATTATTTGTTAGTCACCTTAAAAAATAAAAGCTTATAAGCTAGCTAATCATTTTTGAAAGCAAATTGATTTGGAAGATCATGAGGATTGCTTTATTTGTTGATTGTATTATATTACAATTTCTCTGGCTGTACTTCAACATTCCAATACTACCTCTTTATTGAAACTTACTACTCACTCCAATCCGAGTTCAACTTAGGTAAACCTCATATCTACCATCTCTATTCTTGTAAGGGTATGCCTCATACATGTAATTGACCCACAGTTACAGAGGTTATACTGCTTGATTCAGTGGGTTAAATTTGTATACAATTTCTATATGTAGATAATGAAGATCATGATGTGCTTTTAGATTTTTATATCCTAATGCTTTATATATCTTAATGTATCAGTACATTTAATACTGTGTTTTTTGCTTTTTAATATCTTAATTTATAACTATATTTACTACCATATATGTTTTAATTACTTGTGGAGCTTTTATCCCCGGGCCACTGCTTTAAAAGGGCTTTGACCCAGTCGGACTAACCCGGTCAACAAATGTCAAATAAATAAAAATAAATTATTTAGTATTCAGACTTTTTTAAACACCTTTATTAAATTATCACTTGTAACACAGGCAAACACATTTATGTAAATGTAATCAAACCATATTAACAAGTTCATATTTAAAAATATTGTACACCACATATATTGTTACATGTCATGTAAGCAAAGCAACATTACATACATTTTTCAGTTCCTGTCCTCTCTTAAGCCTCATTCCTTCTGCAAAATATTTTTTCTGAATGTATTGTTTCCACAATTTCCATTATTTTTCTGTGTAATTTACTCCTACCATTTTTTAAAGATACCACTTCCTGTTCTTTTATCTATGTTACAATATTCACTACTTGAAGTATAGCTGGTGTAGATTTTATTTCCATTTTCTAGTAATTGCTTTTTTGGCAGACACCACAACAAGCCCTTACTATGTCTAGGCAATTCAGATCCTGTATCCCAGCTCAAAAAAAAATTTCCTTAGATACACTCATTTGTTTGCTCAGTATTCCTGACAGAGTACTCTGCTGGGAATGCTTAAAGTCTGCCAACTCATTACAATTTGAAAACTTATGCTCCTAGGTACCTCTTTTTTTCCTGATTACACCTCCAACATTTGCCATCCACTTGAGGAAAAATTCTTTGGAGTCTAATAAAATTATCTGAGCAAACACTTTCAGGCAGAAATCCTAAACTTTCTAGATTCTGATGCATGTTTAGGAGCCATGCATATGTCCTCCTATTGATTCTTTGAGAATTGCGTATATCAACTCTCTTCTCATTCTTCTGATTAATTTCTGTAGTTATTGTGCAATAGTTTGCATGCCCTATTAATCATCCCTTTTTTAACAGTAGCTTCTGCTCTAGATTCATTTAAAAACCCAACCAGTACAGATCTCTAATTAGGATTCTCATATTCCTTTTCTCTTTGTCTATACTCTGAAACCAATCCCTGATAGGGAAGGCAAATAGTAGCTTGGAATCCAAATGTCTTATTGGCCTCTTCCCATTTTGTTACCTTTCCCTATCTAATTATTTGCTCCCAGTGCCTTGGTTCCTTTACCAGCTTCTTCCAGTAAATTTCAACCACCTCTTGCCTATTCCCTGTACTATCAGCATAATCGCCTTTCTCCATTTCCATGTTGGCTTAGTTCTTAATATTCTTTCTGCTACTTTATTAATATAATATTCTGTATTCCTGTTGTTCTTCTTCTTAAGGAACTGTGTCCAAAATCCCATTTGTTCCTTATTTCTTGAATTACATCCCCCTACCGCTTCATTATCATATCTCTTTACACATTGAATTGTAGCTTTCTGCTTGTTTTATGTCTAGGAGCCTAAACCACATAGCTTTAATATATCCCTTCAAATCAGATAATCCTAAACCTCCTTGTTCTATTGCAATGATCGACTTATTCCACTTGACTCTTGCCCTCTTCCCCAAACAAATAAAATCCTTCAACTCATCTCCTCTGGTTGATAAAAAAAGGCCAGACCTGCGTATAAAACTAAAGCAATTAAACACATTTTTACTGCTTGTATCTTACTATCCATATCCATAGGCAAGAGCTATGTTATCTTTTTTTAAATCTCTTCTCACATATCCTTAACTGCCATAACAGAATCCTTTTTAATGTATACTACTAAATCCTTCATTTTTATCATTTTTTTATTTTTATTATTTTATTTTATTTTATTTTACATTTGTTGACCGGGATAGTCCGACTGGGTACATGTCCATTTTCAGTGGAGGCCCGGAGAGAAAAGCTCCACAATATTAAAATTAATAATAATAGTAACATTACAATAATGTTTAAAGAGAGCAAAGGAGATAGATACAATGCAAAGGTGATAGATACAGTATATCATATATAGTTCACCACAGTAGGAACACTAATACGTATGCAGAAAGTTAATAATGTGAGAGAAGAAATAGAATCAGTACACAAATTTAGAGCACATTAGGGCAACAATCGTATAGAGAAATTTTAGACTCAGCAGGCATAACTGTACATTAACATATAACACATCAGATGGTGGAGTATCTGCTTGCTGATGGTCTGCTAGCTAAGAAAAGACCATAAATGTTAAAATGAGTTTTCCCACAAGTTCCCACAAGTTTGGGTGTTGCTGAACCATTTCATGTGTAGGTCCGTAGTTTATAGCTACAGCTTTTGTTTTATCTTCATTAATTTTATATCCCAACAAAACCCGGAATTGACTCAGAATGCTCCACAGCACTGAAATGCACTTTTCTGGTTCCATCAGGTACAAAATAATCCAATCTCAAATAAAAACAACTTTTTTGAACACCATACCAATTATATCTTTAAATTTCTGAGTCCCTTGTTTTCTTTGCCAGTTCTAAATGTAATGCAAATAACAAAGGGAAAAGAGGACACCCCTATCTATTTCCTCTCTTCAGACACAGCTTATCAGACATAAACCCTCCCACTTTGATTTTTGTCTCTGATCACAAAACTATCCTTCTAATTAATCTTATTATTGTATTAGGAAATACATAAGCCTTCCACTGCCCTACTCATAAAATCCCAGCTTACTCTATTGAATGCTTTCTCTACATCAAGGCCCACCAACAACAGTGGTATTTTCTCACATTCTGCTTCCTTCTAGATCTTCATTGTTCTATTAATTTTGTGAAATATTTGCCTCCCCTCCACAAAACAAAATTATCCCATATCTATCAGTTACATAAGCACTGTATAATCATGTTGTAAAATTGAAATGGGTCTATCTGAAGCTGGAACAGATGGATCTTTACCTATCTTTACCATCTTTAGGTATTACAGCCACCATAGTTTTTCATAAATTTGTTCAGAAATCTACCCTCTTTTGTTGTATTTTCTCTTCTAGCCCCACAGATATACCCACGGTGATGCAAATCAAATTCCAATCCCCATCTATAAGTAATATTCTCTGCTGAAAGCTGATTATTACTCCAGAATTTTTAAGCTCCATAATAGCAGCTTTAGGTGGAATATAAATACATGCCAGCATAATCCTCATCCCTTGTGAGTAACCCCTTACTACCACAAATTTGCTATTATTATATTTTTTCCCTCTTCTGTCACTCCTGGAGCTCATCTAGTGAATTATTTTTGTATTCCTGCTTTTTGTGGCAAGTGTAATGTGTTAATTTTCTTGTGACAGCCCCAGGTGCCTCCATATGTTAATCCTCGCTTTAAGTTTAATTTGGCTTCCCATTGAAATTCCGAGACCCAGAAAAAAACTGTAAAGCTATAGGAGAATAGCAAATATCAACAGTTTCAATTCTCTTTTAAAATCTTTTCGTTGTTGTTATTATTGTTGCTCTTCATCGAACGGACGTTTCAGTGAACTTTTGCCCATCATCAGGAATTTGCCCTTTTCCCCCATTGTAGTGCAATTTCGGAGTTGGTTTATTTAGTTAGGGGGGTGTGGAGGGTGCAGCCCCCCACTTGGGTGGGTTGTACATTTTTTGAGTTTAGTGACGGGTGCTAGGTTGGATGGCTGTTTTTTTCTTTGTGAAAAACATCACTGAAACTCCCATTTGACAAAGGGAGGATTCAAAAATTTGGGGTTGACTAATAGTGATTCGCTAAGTAGGTGTTTTGATGAAGTGGTATAGACCCTTTTATCTATATTTGTTTGCATGTTTTCAAACATAACTATCTTTTACTTGATGTCTATAAACAGTGTTATACTTTTCAGTTCAAAATTCAAAACTTTATTGATAACAAAAATGTATGTCATGAATACAGGTACTTTAAGTTCTGCATAGGTAATGTGCAGTCACACCCATTACCTCTTACAGATGTCAGTAGGTCAAAATCAGAATAATATCACATAACTGTCATGCCAACAGTCACTATCTTCCCTCATAAAGCAGAGCCTGCAGTCACTACATGTGACCTCAGTAATGCAGCTGCTCTGTCACAAGGCTGTACACCTACACATTTACTGAGACTTTTGTCATTCTTTCATAGCATATTGTCATTACACCTAACCTCAATATTGCAGGAGCTCTGTCACAAAGCCCTACGCCTACAAGTTTACTGATGGTTTTATATTGTGCCTATCAGTGTAGTGCCATGTTCTGATAATTTGTTCACTGAAGCTGTGTATTTACACTGCATTACTGTGGTTCGCTATCAGTATACTTTCTGCTACAACTACTTTGAGCTTACATGCATACACATTTTTACATTTCCCCTGTATTCTCTAGCTCTGACTTACTGTGGTCCTTCCTCCATCTCTTTTTTGTATATTAAGTGCTACCTTTTTTGCGTAAATAGAATTTTATAGCTTAGTAAAGTTTTTTTTTTCTTTCTGTCATTTCAGAGCATGCAATCGCTACATCTAACATCAATATTGCAGGAGCTCTGTTACAAAGCCCTACACCTACAAGTTTTACTCAGACATTTGCCATTGTTTCATGTAAGCATATTTATCATCAAGACCTTGCTGCTTATTAACTTTAATCATTTAAATATATTCTTACTCTGTGATTGAAAGACTCTGTGAAATAGTAGGACCTTTTCCTAAGTTGGCCACTATCTCATTTTGTTTGACCAGTAGACTATACTGCATATGCCATGTGTTTAGTCTCAGGAAATGACAGAAAACCTGTTTTACATGCATGTCTTTGTTAATTGCTTTTTTTCGGGCTATAAAGTGATTGTTCGCAGTTATAAATTGACCTGAGGATAGGAAGGCCGCTACACAGCTTTATTGCACTGCCCTGCCCTGCCCCAATTCCACTCTCCTCCTCTTACTCTAATATTATACTTCCTACATACACATTTCACTTGTGACTCTTATTCCAAAGCCTTCCACAAATTACCTTACTGCTTCTATACATACACTTCTGTTTTTTGTTTTCTATTTCCTTTTCTCTTTTTAATCATTAGCCCCATTCACAAAATTCTTTCTCCCTCTCATACTGCTTTGCACTTTATCCATTTATAATCACACACCCTCCCTAATACGACCCATCTATTCCACATTGTATCTTTTCTTTTCCCAAATAAACCTTCATTTTTCTTATTTTTGACTTCACCATTATAATCTAGCCTTTAATGCCCCTCTATTCTTTACATTCTAGAGAAGATACTACGACAGCTTACCTCTCTTTTTTTTTAGAAAACATTCCTCTCCTTACCTATCCTCTTCCACCTCTCAGAATCCATCACTGAATCACCTACTGTACAGCAACCTTCTGTTTCCATCTTCATTGCTACTTTCCCAATAGCTGACATATATAAAATACAGATTCCTGTACTTAATAAGGCTACTCTTCAGTGTATCCTCTATTGTTCTACTTCTACTATGCCATCTGTCATCCTACCAAAACTAAATAGTATTTTACAATATCTCTCCAACATTGTCCCAACCACCTATCCATACTTCCTCTTTACACTCTCCGTACATTGCACCAAACCTATTTAATATTGTACTTCACCTTTATTCTAAATATAGGGTAATTAATTGCACTTCAGCTGAAACTAAAACAAAATTAAGCTCAAACACCCTTTTTAATAAGCAAGTATGCATTATTCCCCAATATACTAAAATCATTCTAGGAGGAGATATTCACCCTAATCCTGGCCCTATGTATCACAATGAACACAAAGACAACTCTGCTCCATATGCTTCTGTAACCCAACAGCCAATCCCCAACCTTGGTGATATAATTTTGGCTGCAATAAATGTTAGAAGTATAACAAATAAAACTGCTGAACTATATGCCTGGATTACCCAACATAAGCCTGATATTCTCACTGTAACTGAAACTTGGCATAAATCCAGCATAAACAACTCAGAAGTTATACCCTCCTGGCTATAATATCAACCATAGTGACTGCATAAAGAGGAAAGGTGGTGGTATTGCTTTAATATTTCCCAATACCTACCACAGTTCCCCTTACTACAAATCGACACCAAAATTCAGTTCAGCAGAACTTTGTATTGCTTTCCCCAAAATAAGTTTAAACAAATATGTATTACTGTCCTTTATATCCCTCCTGGCGACAATACAACTATACTGAATGATATCCTACATCGTATATCCTTAACATTTCCACAAGAAAAAATATTACTAGGTGATGTGAATATCAATTGGTTGGACATAAACTTTAACTCCCCTACATCTAGCATGAACTTATATGGTTTCCCTCAACTAATTAATAGCCCCATGCATTATAGCAAGACATCGAATTCTCCATTAGACTGGATCCTATTATCAGACCCTAGCAAATACTCCACCACAGGTACAATCTCAGACATTCTCGGTGATCATCTCCCAATCTATAAGACTAGACATCTCACACATCCAGTTAAACAGCATATTTATAAAACAACATGTAACCTTTCCAGGTTTAACCCAGAAATGTTCATTACTATGCTATCATCTATTAATTGGAGCTTCCTAAAATTCCTCCCCTTAGACGATGCTGTAATTGAACCCAGTACAACTTTTCTAAATATCCTAAACAGCCTTGCACCTCCTAGAAAGAAGAGACTGAAAACAAATAATGTAATTCGGTTATCCAAAAAGAGTAGAATGTTAATGCAGGACAGAGAAAAAGCATGGAAAGAATGTCAACAATATAAAACACCTCAATATTTTAAAACCTTCAGAATACTTTGCAATCGTATTAAAAAGCGAATAACTAAAGACATAAAACTGTACTGACAAAGGGGGTGGGTTAGTGGTACTAGACTTGGATGAATATGTTAAGAAAATGGAAGACATTTTAGCAAGTGAAACATACACTGAAGTATCGAAAAATGAGCTAAATATAGCTTATGCTAGAATTCGTTCTATTTTTAATGAATTGTTTATTGAAGCAAGGCTAAATGTAGGAATTGCTAATTTTCTTAATACACCAGCACCAATAATACCTACTATCTTTCTTTGGAGTTCCAAAGATCCACAAGTCTATCACTGACCCCCTATGAGACCATTAGTGGATGCTAGAGCCAGCATTACTTATGCTTGCTCAAAATGTATTGACCATATGCTTAAAAAATATGTAACCCAACAAAGTCAAATTTGTAAGGATTCCTGGACCTTTTTGACCAACTTGAACAACTTAGAATACAGGGATGATTTTAATTTCCTTACAATTGATTTGAGGGACTTATATTCTTCCATCCCACACAATGAAGGTATAGAATGGGTAGGCTTACTGCTACACAGGATGGGGGCCCCACAAAGCGAAGTAAAACTAATAGAAGAGTTGTTGGATATTGTTTTGTCCAATAACTTTATTACTTTCAACAACAGATACTTTTTACAAAAGATAGGGGTTGCTATGGGCTCCCCCTGTGGTAGCAGTTTTGCCAACCTAGTTATGGCATTTTGGGAACCGGAACACATTTTTGGAGTGATCCACATTATGGAACAGATTAGTTTTTATACTCGCTTCCTGGACGATATATTTATTTTATTCAAAGGAAACAAAAATGAAGCCTTGTCCTTGGTTAACCAGTTGAATAACACTACTGACTTTTTAAAATTTACACAGTTTTAACAGTGATAGAATATCTTACCTTGATATAGATCTAAGAAAGGACAGGATAAACAAATGTTGGAAAGCAAGTATATTTAGAAAGGAAACTTATTCCAGTACATTCCTATATTATAGTACTTGCCATCCATCATTTCCAAAACGTTTCGTAGTAAAAGGATAATTAGTAAGGGTGGCCCGAATGGTCTCAGATGAACAGGATTTTTTGGAGGAATGTAACAAACTAGTAGAAATGTTTAAAAAGAGGGACTATCCGGATGTATTATTGGATGAAATAAGTCAAGAGGTAATAAAAAAGAGAATTTTAGGTATGTATAGACCTATTTTAGTCCCTAAACCCTCTAATATAGGGTTAGATAGTGTTATTGACCAAGAGGGCACTTTATTGAATGAGCTACCTAGTAAACCTGTGGACCCATGTACTCTTATTCTCACATTTTATATGGATAGCTATGATTTTTTAAACATAATATGAAAGAATTGGGAATTTATAAAAACAGACCTACCTACTGTTAAAGAACTACATGATTTTCCTAAGGTAGTCTTTAAGAAAGGTAGGAATTTGAAGAATCTATTAGAAACTCATAAACCTATTAACTTGAGTACAAAACATGGGGGCATGTATAAATGTCATATGTGCCCATATTGTAGATACATAGAGGTAGGGACAAACTTCTCTATCAGAGGGGTTAGGTATACTACTAAACATAGGTTTGATTGTAATACAAAAGGAGTGGTCTATCTTGCTAAGTGTCATAGCTGCCCTGTCTTCTATATCGGAAAGAATGATAGAAGATTGAGGGACAGAGTATATGAACATTTGTATAGCATTAGAAATAACAAACTAGGCAATGCCCTAGCTAGACACACTCACTGTTTTCCTAATCATGGTTTTATGTATAGAGCTGTAGAATGTTTAACCTCAGATGCTAGAGGTGGCCTAGTACATTTGTTACTTGAAAAAATGGAATTGCTTTGGCAACTACGTACGTTTGCATGTCTCTATCCAGGTCTTAATGAGATGTATTCTATCAAATGTATTTTAAAACTGAAAAGTCTTTTAAGATAATCACAGCTATATATTTTTAAAGCAGTTTTTTAAAAAAACTTTTAGGGCAGAAATGTATATTATTCTACATAGCAAACATTTTATGACTTTTACATGCTATGCATATCATATTATTTTACTAAATATAGTTGTCCCAGTAGGAGAGATGTATGAGTTATGCATCATTAGTTTAACTGTTTTAGTTTGTTTAAATTACATGTTTTTTGGAGTGTGTACATAATTAAAGTCAGAAACCCATTTATAGGTATGGTTTCTGACTTCTATAGTTTTCGTATAGTATATTAAGTATTTTATAAGTTTTTAGAATGTTTTTAGAATATTTATAGATATATAAATTATGATTTAAATTAATAAATATGTTAGTAGGTTTTAATTAATTTATCTAGAAGTAGATATAATTCATGGTATGTGTGTTTAAGGCATTTTGGCTTAGGCTCTGAAGGTATGTATATGCATTGGTTGGTGTTGATCAGCTGTTCTAATTAGTAGGGTGGATCAGCTGACTGATGTTCATGTTATATACTGTGTTTTGAATATTTAATTGCATCTGAAGAAGTCTAGCTATCCAGCCAGACGAAAAGCGCTTTATGGAATAAAAAGTTTGCATTACTAGCTTGGAAGTTCGTGGATTTATTCTTTTTGTGGAACAAAAAAACTGTACTATAATAACTTTCAAAATAATACTAAACAGAACCCTAAAAAATTTTGGACAATCTTACATTCCGGCTAAAAATTTAACCCAAACCCCTCTTCCAATAACTCTCCACAGGAAACTGCAACACGGTTCAAGTCTTATTTTAGAGATAGTGTAGCATCTCTAGCAAAGGATTACTCAATGTCTAATCCCAACCCTGCCCAACAGCCACATATCACCACATCCACTTTCACCTTCAAACCTGTGCCCACATCTTATATAAAATTACTCTTAAACAAACTTAAACCGTGCTATTTTTAAGCTGATGACATTTTAAGTGAGTACCTAAAAATAGCAGCCAACAGCATTGCGTATCCCTTCTCAGTCCTTATAAATATGTCAGTCCAGGAATCCCACATTCCCTCTCTCTGGAAAAAGTCACACATTATATCTCTGCACAAAAGAGGAAATTCAAAAGACATGAATAACTTTAGACTTGTATCAGTTTTATCTTCCCTCACCAAAATACCTGGAAAATGTATTCAAAAACAATTGCTAGACTATCTCCTGCAGGAAGAACTCCTAACCCCTACACAACATGGCTTCCATCCTTCCCATAGTACTATCACTGCCGTACTAACCTATATATAGATATATATATATATATATATATATATATATATATATATATATACACACACACACACATACTGTCAATAAAGCTAGAAGTAATGGCAAACTAGTCTCCTCCTTATTTCTAGACTTGTCTAAAACTTTCAACACAGTTTGTGACTGTTGTTGTGTGCCATTCAGTGGGCACAAAGCCTGATGCGAGGCTATTATTAAACATGGTGCTTAAGTCTATATAAGTCTGTTGTCTGATTTTTCTCTCTAAATATACCATAAGCCTGTTTTTTCTTTACTTCATATTGCAATTCCTGTTTTCATTACACTAACTTACCTTTAATTTCTCTACAAACTGTATAAAATTTCTCTAAATATTAAATGATTTGTCATATACCTTGTATTGACTTTTAACCAATAATTTCTATAAATATTAAGTGATTGTCATATACCTTGTATTGAGCCTTAACCAATGTTTTTATATTATGTCTAATTTGTTGTAATTATATAAACTGCATATGTTTTTGTATTATTTTTGAAGATTGTAAAAGTACTGTTCTTAAAATGTTTTGTAAGAATTTGGAGCTTTTCTCATCAGACTTCCACTGAAAATGGGTTTCTAACCAGTTAGACTTTCCTGGTAATCAAATGTCAATAAACAAATAAACAGGCTCACTGAACGACAAACAAAATTATTATGTGTAATTTTGTGCTTCTAGTTATTACATATATTGCATTTTGATATATTTCACTTTCTCACCGAGATATACAGTCAGGCAACAATTGTAGCTCTAAACCTTGTGTCTTGAGCTGTGAATAAAAGTAGCTCTAAACAACATGTTTTGTGCTGTATATAAAAATGGATAGTCTATGAACCCTCTTTTGCATCTCTCAGTAAGTTAAAAGTTAAAATGGTATCAAAATGCATACAAGTGTTCAAACCCAAGCAGAGATACCATTTAAAATGTTATTTGGCTTGGTGTTAGAGAGGTGCATTCATTTTGTTTTCTCCCTGTCAATGTAGGTGCAAATTTCACATTAAAGTATCATCTTAGTGGTACCTGCATCTGCTCAGTTATAGGCTGGATATGAGGAAGGAGTCTAAGACCTCAAAATATTTGGTTTAATCCATGCAAGTTTTGTCATGTGCCCTGGCTAATCATAGTGATGTATTCCTGATGTTGAGAAGCACAGAGCAGATAGGGCAGGGAAGACCACGAGTCTCACATATTCAGTAATGTTAGGGCAATGAAGTGCTTGTATGAATGAATTTCTTTGTTTTGGGGAGCGTTGCCATTAAACAGAATGCATTTAATATGCTGGTGTGACATTTAAGTCCCATTTTATAAGTTTTTCCTAAACCACAAACAAATTGTTATTGCAGTTCATAGGATGGGGTGCAGCTTTTGGAAGAGTAAATTAAGTGTAGGTCTAATTTTTTCAGTCATAATTTGTTGTTAAGAACTTCATAATTCGAGTCAAGACATATCACCACAAACAGAAAAAATGCAATCAAGCATCAAATAAACAACAAACAAATGACATTTCACAACCATTTCTGAAAAAATAATTGTAACCTGTCCAGATACACTTACTTATTCATGACTAAATTTATAAGTAAATATGCTACAACATTCAACCCATTTTGCCATATCTATTGCTTGATTTGACAATTTGATCAATTTATAATGATTTGTGAGAAGCAGTCAGATGCATCAATGCATACTTTTTCCAGTTAGTAAACATAAATGATAGAAGTATGGCTATCACTTTTCTGATCTATACAAATTCTGTTAACACTAATCTAGAAGAAAGTATATTAATAGCAAAGATCTACAATGTAACATTTTTGAAGGAAGCTAATTGTGCTCACAATGCCCAGGCATTACTGTCCCAGGTTCTGTGTCATAACGTTTGCATCTGAGGACATAGTGCATTAAATGTAAGTAACTGGCCTCAGTATTATGATAACGCCAGCATTGATTACCATTAGAAATACTCCATTTAAAGAGCTCCGCTACTGTAAATGCCAAAGATATAAATGTTTTGTAAAAATAAATCTGCATAGCAGCTGCCATCTTGGATATGTCTACAGCTATAAACTCATTCTTCTTCTGAAAGGTGATCATCTAATATCCTATTCCATTCTGCTAAAGTATCAAACGAAGACTGAGAAACATTTCCCTTCAAGGGCTGATAAATGGTTTCTAGTTTGTCTTGCGCCATGGTTATGTTGTGTAGAATATATTTCAGCTGTGAAACTGACTTTATTTAAACATCCCTATTGTTTCATAACCTAATCAAGGGGACACTAGCTCTAAGATGAAAATGTTGCCAGGATTAGGGGATATGAGTGTGAAAGGCACATTCAGTTTGGTTTCATGTACAGAAGTACATGTACTCATTGCCATATATCCTACATATAATAAACCCCAACCTACTCCCAGTTATCCCGCCACACATACATGCCATCCATAACAGAGACAAAACAGATCCACATACAAGTGCTGGTTATGAGAACATGATCTCCTTTCCTTTATGTCTTCCTTTTGATACCAAGTATATCCTGCTCTAACCAAAATGCTAACCCTTTATGGTCCCAGATTTTTTTAGGTTGGAGTGAATTTCAGAAAGGGATGTGATAATGGTTCCATATAAAGTCTTGAGGTTTATTCCGCTTCTTCATTTGGCTATAATAAGAAACAATGGTTACTTTGCCATATCCCAATAAATATGGAACTCCAAAACCTCTATCTTTATTGGATACATACATCTGTTTCCTCCCAATCCTGAGTTTCTTACCATCCCATATATAGACAAATATTAATTTCTGCTCTATTTCTATATATGATGAGAAAGTTACATGTAGAAGATGCTGCAATATAAACAGTATTTTGGGAAATACCAATATTTTATTGTTTGAATTCTTTGAAGAAAATGTAGATGGAGCTTTTTCCACTTAGGAATAGATATCTGCAATTTTATTAGTATTGGGAGCATGTTAACTTTGGCTTATCTAGCATATGCAGAGGCTCAGGCTTATCTTCTTTGGGACCGTAACATTTAACTAATAATAAAAGGCCTTGAGGTCTGCCCATTTTTGTTACTAACAAATTCCCCAGCCATCCAAAATTACCTGAGTCACTGGCCACCCTAATTCTTTCCAAATTAAAATGCAAATCCCTTCTGGATGTTGTAGCACTAGAAATAATCTTTTGCCTTTATATTTTTGGAAAGCTTAACCAGCTAATTTCTTTTTAATTTTAATCTCTTGTAAGAAAGCCATTTGCCCTTTGAGTTTTTCTAAAAATGTTGTTAATGGCACTTGCTTTAATAGAGGAAAAGGTACCCTTGTCTGGTAGTTGGTGCAGAGGTTTAACGCTGAAATGTTAGCTTCTGTGGTACAGGGTTTGATTCATGCAGCCCTCGCTTGCTTGCTGTGTGAGTTTGAGCAAGTCAATTAACCAAACATCACTCACAGTTCACCTTTAAAAAGGGACTGTTTGTCCAGTGGGCCTACCTAGTCAACAAATGGGTATTATTAATATTATTGGCATTTCAAGAAGAAAACAGAATTTCTTGATCATTTGTCCCATTTTCTGGATGCACACTTCTAGTAGTAACAACAGAATGTTGTATATTATGAACAATTTCAACTGGTTTGATTTTGTTAACCACAACACAAAACTTTAAATAGTACAGAAAGCATTTTGTCAAATGAAATGAACAGAACTCTAGTATAATAAATTGAAAAAAGTATATAATGGACTACGAGACAAAAGAACAGATCCTACTTACCTCTGCCCATATGATCCAGTCCAGCTTCCATTTAAGCAGCATCAGAGATGTAAGCAAAACAAAAATATGTAAGAGGAGGAAAAAGTCCCTCAAAATATCTTGCCCCCAAGACTGAACAACATCTGCAGATGAGTTCATCAATTTGCTTAGGATAGTGGCACATCAGCCTGAACTTTACTTACCAATTTACCAACCTCACCCAAACATGTTCATCTCCCCAGCATTATATTCCATTAAATACAAGACAGGGATATTACAAACACAACTGTAATTGGCTAACCACAATCAGGTCCCTTCTGTAGACTGTTGAGAAACTGGTATATTTAAGTCAATATTCAAGCTCTTAATGTGGACCCCAATGATGATTCTATTTCACAGATTTCCCTACTGATATTTCAGAAGCAGAGAATATCATGTTCACACTGTCAGTCTCTTGGTTAGCAGTAGAAGTACCCAAGGGCTCAAACCTATTTTAACCTTGGAGTGATTTTGCAGACTGACCTCACCCCACCTGCTTTTGCATGCTATGTTTGCCCTTCTCAGTTCTCTTATCTAAATCCCTACCTTTTAGCTGTTGTTGTTTTTGGTGAGGGAGATAGAGACACATCTTTCTCTTTTCTTCCCACTCTGTGCACAATTTTTGTTATGTTATTTTTTGTGATTTCAGCATAGGATGGCTTAAATGTAGCCAGGCTCCCACAAGGAAAAAAAAAATTGCTTTGAGTTTGCACAGGAATTTTACTACTGTATAGAGTAACTGAAAACACGAGGTTTATTTTATAGCCCAACACACAAAATTGCATTAGATGTGGTCTAATTTGTTTTCTATTTAGGTATTATGATGTACAGTAATCAGAAGTGACTTTTACCATGTCCCCTGCCAACCTCTTTGAGTTTCCTCAATTTTTTGCTATTTTCTGGATTGTTTCCTGATTGTTATAATGTAGCACTTTATAATGAAATGCCTGGTAAGTTCACATTCCTACATTTATGATTAATCAGGAGAGCCCTTTCAGTTACTGGTGCTGTGTTGGTATTGAGTTCTTTCCTAACAAAGGTGGTTGGGCCATGCCTAGTGTACCTTCTGGTAGACCTGTTATGTGTAAATTGCTATGTCTGGCCCTGTTTTCCTGATCATCTATTTTAAGTTCAGATTTTTCAGTACTTACCTGCAGTTCCTTACCTCACTTCAAATGTACTGTTGGGACAGCTCAAAGATCTATATGAGCAGCCTGTTCTTAAGCAAGCTTTTACCCAATTTTAGTTCATATATCCTCATGTGAAGTGGGCATATTTTTTATTTGTTTTACCGTGGATTTCAGTAATTTTTTCAGTGAGGTAAGTGATGTTATTATTGCTTTTAGCTCCACCATTACTGGGCTCATGGTGATCAGCTTTTTGCCTGTATCCACACAGTAATGCAACCAAAAAAAATGCAGGACCAAGTCTCTTACATTTCATCAAAGACACTCTCCTTTCTACTCCATTTAGTAGGGTGAAACAAACACCCATTATTGAGTACAACTCCCTGTTCAGCATGTACCTCGCAAAGCACATGCAGCAGCTGGAGAGACCACAGAGGTTCCTCACCAGGAGAATCCAGGGCCCCAAAAATCTACCATACACAGATAGGTTAAAAGCCCTATCCCTCTACTCAGTTTCATACAGACTCCTCAGAGGTGACCTCTGTCTGGCTTACAAGGCAATCTCGGCCCCCACCTTGATGGGACTGCTGCATATCCACAAGTCAAGCTCCACACAAGTAACCTACACGTGCAGCCTCGACCTGGTCTGTAGCATCAATAGGACTTGTTGGTGGGACAGATTTGTGTCCCAGAGACTCCCCCGTCTGTGGAATACATTCCCTCTCCATGTCAAGCAGAGTACCTCTTTACCCCTTTTTAAGCACAACCTGGATAACTGATGGGAAACAGAAAATACATCCCTAGGATTCCACCCATGTCCCTGCTGGACAGGGTTATCGGGTGCTGACTTGTCTAAACATAGCCTAATCTCTTGGCTAGGCTTATAAGGGCCTCAGGGCCAATAGCCTAGTAACTTGCTATGATCCTGTGAACACTAAGGAGTCAAGCAATGTGCGTATCACATCTGCTGCAGGGCTTCTACATTTAGAAATTCTGTCTTATTGAGTGATTTCAGGGTAGCTCAGGGGAAATGGGATGTAACTAAATTTAATCCTACGTGATTTTTTGGGTCTATATTAGGTTGCCAAAATGATATTCCGGTGAACACCTATTCATCGACCCGTAATCGGCGAAAATCACTTCATCTATTTGCTGAATTTTCTAAAGACAAAGAAATAGTTGACCAAAGCACAACGGACAACTACAGAACTTTGCCCTTTTCTCCACTGTAGTGCAGTCTTGGAGTTGGTATATATAGTTAGGGGAGGTGTGGGGATGAAACCCCCCACTTGGGTTGGTTTAAGTCAACTACAAGTTGGTCTGTTGTGCTTCAGGCAACTATTTTGTTGCCCTTTGTAAATTTGGCCAACCACTTTTGCGATTTCTTCTGATTAGGGGTTGACGAATAGGTGTTCACCAGAATAGCATTTTGGTGAACTAATATAGAACTCATTTTTTAAGAGTAAACCAGCATGTCTGGGTAACAAGCAATAATTAACAAGACGTCACCAGAATTAGCACTGTTCAGTCAGCAGGAGAGCACACTACAGGGGAACTATATGAAGATAGTTGTATTTTGAGCACCTATATACAGAGCAAGTTATTCTGTTCCTAGAAAGGGCAAAACAGATGGATCAGATCTTCATCGTGTTTCACTGTTGCAGTCATGACTGTAGGGTTCTCCCCTGCCGGCAGGCAGTCCTCGGTCGGCCAGAATCCCAAAGTCTGGGTCCGGCGTCGGCTGCTCAGCCATGCTCCCTGATGTCAGAGCACCAGGAGTACAAAACTGACAGCCGACGCCATGTTTCCCAGTCTTTCTTGCCGTGCGGTGATAGCAGTTCGCAAGTGCCGGTCGGCTGGCTCATGACAATTTCTTATAAACGTACTTCAGTTCGAAGACTTTCTTCTCCTACTCAAAGCTAAGTACCCTGTTGGGGAAACTTTTTTCTTGCTCCAGTCCGATGTCAGAAAAAGTTAATAATTGTATTTCATGTGGGAAGCAAATACCTCATAAGGATTTTCATTCTTACTGTATTCCTTGCTTAGGCCCTGACCACGACGTAGCTAGTTGTCGGTTTTGTGCTAGATTCAATCAACGTACGATTAAACGAAGGTACAATTTTGCATTTCATTACTTCGGTAGGTGTTTTAATTACAAAATGTCATCGGATACGGTTCCGGCTACCGGAGTTCACAAACGACGCAAGGATAAAGACAGGCCTCTGAGGTCCAAATCAGACGATGTTGTACAAGCAGGGCCAGCTTCAGGTTCGGCCGTCATCAGTGAGGCGCTTTTGCAGCCCCTGTCGTTGGCCATTTCGGAACCGATAGCCGAAATGGACTCCCACGAGGAGCCAACTAGGCATTTGAATATTTCTGTTGAAGGACCTTCGGACAATGCTCCTTCGGATGGGTCCTGAGCTGCTGTGCAGGTACCGGCTTCCGAAGGGGTTTTCTAGCCTACTCAGCTTCTAATAAAGGCAAAGCCAAAGACAAAGGCAAAGACTCCTTCCAAATCAAAGACTGCAGCCCAGGCCTCTTCTGATCCAGCACCCAAGTCTCAGAAACAGTTACTTAAGATGGCGGAGGACTTACTTACTATGATTAGGGGTTCACATCCCCCTCCAGATAAAAGGCCAAGGCAGGAAGTGTATTATGACTCCTCTGATCAGGCTTCTGTTTTTTCAGTTTCTTCTTCTTCTGACCAGGAATGTTCTTTCCCTCCTTATGAGGTTTCTGATGCTGAGGAATCCATTCCTTCAGCTTCTCCCCCTGAGGATTTCTCTTTTGGGGAAACTTTGCATGAAATGAGGGAACATTTTCACTGGGAAGGACAGGAGTACTCGGAATCTAAGAAAAGACTAAGGGATTTTCTTCTTCTTCCCCAACATAGACCCCTGGCTATTCCTCCTATTTTGGATATTGTGGATGATGCTTTTTCGGAGGCTAACTTAACTCCTGACTCTTTTCCTCCAGCTCCTGTTAAGCCAGACAGATATTATAGGGTTCCTGATTCCCACCAGTTTTTATACAAGAACCCTACTGCTGATCCTGAAGCCATTTCTCAGGGCTCCAAGGGGGTTACGGCCACTTCTGCTAAAAAAACCCATTCCCACTGAGAAGGATTCCAGATCTTTAGAAAGATGGGGCAAAAAAGTGTACACTTCAGCTACTTTATCTATTAGGGCTTTAAACTGTCAATTTCATATGCTGAAATACCAGCAATTCCTTTTGTCTGTTTTGAAACAAAAGCTAACTTCCATTTCCGCCTGTGCAGATGATAAGGAATTACATGACTTAATGCATGCCACTGAACAAGTTGGGAAGCATGGTTTACACTGTGGATTTGATGCCTTAGAGGCTTCCTGTAGGGCTGCTGCCTCTGGTACAGTCATTAGAAGGCATGCTTGGTTAAAGGAACAAAACTTGCCAGATCAAGTAAAAGTTAAGTTATTGGATGCTCCTGTTCAGCATAATGTTTTGTTTGGATCTAAGGCTGAAGAGGTGATAAAGAAGATGGAGGACAAGGTAAAATCCATGCAAACGGTTAAGGATTTATTACAAGTACAGCCACCCAGATTTAGTAGGAATTGGCCTACTAAAAGTTGGTCCTTTCCCAATTCAGACAGGCCTCAGAGGGGTAGATACAGACGCTCCCGAGGAAGGCCTCAAACGCAAGCCTCTTACAGACCGAGACAGTGGACTGCTTCCACCCCTAGGGGAGGAGAGGACAGGCCGCAAGCTCATAGAAAATAGGCTGAATGACTCCCTCTGTTGGGCTGCAGGAACTTCTTGCCTGGAAGCCTCTCTCGGAGGAAAACTTTCTCTTTTTCACCTAAATTGGACTCATATAACCCAAGACAAGTGGTTCCTGGATGTGGTTTCCAGAGGTTACAAATTCCATTTTCATACCCTACCAAGACCAAGCGGATGGCCAGATCTACCAAAACATCAATGGTTAGAGGCCTTAAACCAGGTGGAAGCCCTCTTGGCTATGAAAGCCATAGAATTGGTTCCACTTTCAGAAATGGGACAAGGTTTTTACTCAAGGCTCTTTCTAGTCCCCAGAAAGCAAAATTCATGGAAACCCATTCTGGATCTGTCAGTCTTAAACACTTTCCTCGAAATACCAAAATTCAAGATGCTTACTGTACAGCAGCTATTCCCAATGCTGACCAAAAATGCATGGATGGTAACTTTGGATTTAAAGGAGGCTTATTTACACATTCCCATCAGGCAGGAGTGCAGAAAATACCTCAGGTTCAAGGCCGGATCGAGGCATTATCAATTCTCTGCGCTGCCCTTTGGATTGTCTACTGCATCCAGGGTCTTCACCAAGTGCCTGGCTCCAGTAGTAGCTTATTGCAGACTCAAGGGAATTCAAATTTACCCTTATCTGGACGATTGTCTTATTCAGGCAGACAGCAAGGATGTCTTACTCCAGCATCTAGAATTTGTTCAGAAACTTCTCAAGTTCCTGGGATTCACTGTCAAAATAAAAAAGTCAAATTTGACACCCTCGCAACAGATAACTTTTCTGGGTGCTCTTCTAAACACAACAACCCAGATGGCATTTCTGACATACGAAAAACAATTACATCTGGCTTCAAATTTCAAAATCTTGGCAACATTAACTCAGCTATCTGCAAGGAAATTCCTGCAGGCTTTGGGTTATATGGCCTCCTGCATACTTCTCGTACCATATGCAAGACTACATATGAGGAAAATACAGTGGTACCTAAAAAGTGTATGGTCTCAGCATTGCCACAGTTTAGACATACAGATCACTGTCCTGCCTTGTCTTCAAAAGTAATTCCTTTGGTGGTCCAAGGCATGTACTCTAAACAAAGGGAAACCCTTCAGTCTGCCTCCAGGCAGTCAGATACTAACCACGGACACCTCAGATTATGCATGGGGAGCCCATTTGCAGGGCAACTGTCAGCAGGGCCTTTGGACAAAGGATCAGAAGCACCTGCATATTAATTTAAAGGAAATGCTAGCCGTTCAGAACGCTCTATTGGCATTCAGGAATCTTCTACAACCAGGGCAACTACTGATACGGACAGACAACACCACAGTTATGTGGTACATAAACAAGCAAGGGGGATCACATTCCTATCCCCTTTGCAGACTAGCCATGAATCTATGGAACACAGCTCTAGCTTGCAAATTGGAACTTCAAGCTCAGTTTCTACCAGGGAAGCAAAACTTCCTGGCAGACAGTCTGAGCAGAAACCTGTCGGACCCACACAAATGGATGCTGGACACCGAAATATTCAAGATGATTACAGCAGTCTGGGGATGTCCTCACATAGACCTCTTTGCATCCCACCTCAATCATCAACTACAGATTTTTTGTACCAGGACATTCCACGAACTAGCTTGGAAAGTGGATGCTCTATCATTCAGTTGGAGAAACCTCTCGGGGTATGCCTTCCCGCCTCTACCCCTTCTTCCACGGGTGTTATTAAAGATCATACAGGACAAGCCCAAGATGATAATTTTGCTGGCCCCAAATTGGCCTCGACAGTTTTGGTACCCAACACTGAAAAACCTTTCTCTGGACCCCCCTTGGGTTTTACCACAGTCTCCAAACCTTCTGTCTCAACACCAGGGTCAGGTTCTGCACTCCCATGTAAAAACTCTCAACCTGGCGGCCTGGTTAATCCAGGGTCTATGATTCATTCTCTCCTACCCAAGCAGATTAGGGATGTAATTTTAGAAGCCAGATGGCCTAGCACTAGAAAATCTTATGCAGGAAAATGGAAAAGATTTTGCACCTGGATGCAGGCTCAGGATTCGGACCCTCTTATTCCTGACATTTCTCTGATTTTACTTTACCTGACAGACCTCTTACATAAGGGTCTCTCTTTTTCTTCCATAAAGATACATGCTTCTGCTATTTCTGCTCATTATAATACAGACGCTCCTATCTTTTCCCACCAGCTCATGAGACAGTTTCTCAGAGGAGCTAAGAACTTAAGGCCCCCTTGATCTCCACCCATTCCTGCCTGGGATCTCAACTATGTTCTGGAAAAACTCACCTTACCTCCTTTTGAGCCTGCTGCCATATGTGACATCAAGTTTTTATCTTGGAAGACAGCCATCCTGTTAGCTCTGACCTCTGCCAGGAGGGTTTCAGAGTTGCAAGCCCTTATGGCTGTGGAACCTTATATTATTTTTCATCAAGACAGGGTGTCTTTAAGGACTAATCCTACTTTCATGCCTAAGGTGGTTTCCAAAGTGGCTTTAAATCAAACTATTCACTTGCCAACTTTTTTCCCCAATCCTCAAAATAAGGGGGAAAGGATCTTGCATTCCTTGGATGTACACAGACAACTACGTTTTTACCTGGACAGAACCAAGGACCTCAGGAAATCAGAACAATTGTTTGTTTCTTATGCTTCAAGTTCCCAAGGTAAAGCCATTTCAAAACAGACCATTTCAAAATGGATTGCTCATGGAATCAGATTTTGTTATTCACACCATGGAAAGCAAATCCCAGGGAGTATAAGGACTCACTCTACCAGAGCTGCTGCCACTTCAGCTGCCTTCCTCAGGGGAGTTCCTACCAAAGACATTTTGGAAGCTGCAACTTGGAGTTCAGTGCATACTTTTTCTAAGCACTACAATCTACCTCTCTACTCTAAGTCTAGGGCAGGCTTTGCTTCTGCAGTCTTGCAGGGCCTTTTAGCCGCCCCTCTACTTTATGACCACCTCCCTTTTATTCTGCTTTGGGATTCAACCCTACTATCATGACTGCAACAGTGAAACACGATGAACATAGTACAGTTGTGTACACTTACCATAAATGTAGATGTTCGAGTGTCTTCACTGTTGCAGTCTGGGTTACCCTCCCTCCTGTCCCCTCTTATTTTTTTCTTTTGTCTGGTTCCCTTCTTCACCCTTCTTCTGAGGTGTATTTGCAAAGGGTATGGGATCTTACTCATTTTGGAACTCCTGACATCTGGGGCAAGAAAAACTGGAGAACATGGCGTCGGCTGTCAGTTTTGTACTCCTGGCACTCTGACGTCAGGGAACATGGCTGAGCAGCCGACGCCGGACCCAGACTTTGGGATTCTGGCCGACCGAGGACTGCCTGCCGGCAGCGGAGAACCCTACAGTCATGACTGCAACAGTGAAGACACTCGAACATCTACATTTATGGTAAGTGTACACAACTGTACTTTTTTGACTGAGCCAGAATCCGTAGATTGTGTCAGAAATAAATTGCAACCCTGAAGGCTCCTGTCAGTTGGCAGGACATATTACTGGTTACTTAGTCCACTCCTGTGAGAAAAGCTCCCAAGTCCATCAGACTATCTATCATGGTATTAGCTTTAACAAGAGTCCACATAATTTGTTTGTAGAGGTGTGTAAAGCAATCAAAACTGTGGTCTGTCCTGCCACCACCCTCCTCATTTCTTTCATAACAATGCTCCCAAAATCTGACAAAGTCTCCGACTCTTGATATTAAGACACATGTCCATACAATTGCTAACAGTTTTCAGCAGCTTCTTCATTTGCTTATTTCTGTGGCCCAAGCAGACTTTGTCAATTGACAACACTGATCTCTGTGATGCAATAACAAAACATGATGTAGGTGCAGCACATGACATGCTTGTTAGTTCTGAAAAAAAACCTTTGATTCCATCTGCTAGGTCTACTTGTAGAAGACAGTATTTATCTTTGATTTCCCACCGAAATTTCTAATGACAATGATGTTGTTTTATAGTAGGTCTCATGCTGAGGTGTTAACTAATAATTATATATCTAAGCTATTCCCTTTACCAAGGGGCATCTAACAGGGGTGCACTGTTTGTCTGCCCTCTTCTTGTTGACAGTAGTGCCTGTTTATGTTCTGTACAAACAGGACCTGCTGAAAGGGTGGCTATGTGCAGCTTTGGAAGGTAAATGCTTGTTTTATGTAGATGAGTGTTTGCTCTTAACTTGAACCCATGCATCTAACATCCCATGTAGTTACTGGCCTCAGCTAAATGCCTTGAAAACAGAGCTTCACAGTCAGTGTTAACACTCATTTATGCAACTATGCTTCTCTGTATATGCATGGAGTCAATGTCTTCCTAAGTATTTTGACATGGGCCTGCATCTTACCTCTGCATGTGGGTAACTAAAAAAGGTTTGGCCACTTTGGAATAACTTATTTGTTTGGATTAAAATATTTTATTTTTATTTTTGCATGACTGCATTCATGTTGTTGTCTTTCGGCTTTTCCCAGTTAGGGGTCACCACAGCGGAACTCCGGTCCGCTAATGATTGGCAGTGGATTTTCACGAACGTCGAGGTGCCAGCTCGACGTTCAACCTTCAATGAAGGCACGACCATTTACACGTCTTTTGAACGCCCACCCAACCGCGGGGAGGACATGCAGACTCCACACAGAAGGCACTCCCTGCACTCCAGCCGAGAATCGAACGGGAGAACCTCTTGCTGTGAGGCAAGAACGCTACCGCTGCACCATACACATATTAATATCACATTCTTTCCTCTTCATCCTGCACCCTTCATTCTCTCCCTCCCTTCCTCCCTCCCTCCTTCCCTCTCTCCCTCCATCACTTCTGTAAATAAATAATAGTCTCCCCTCTAATTCCTCCAGCCATGTACTCATTTTCTTCTAAATTACTTTGTAGTCACTTTGATGCCCTACTGCATTGGATTCATATTGCTTATTTTATTGAATTTCCAAACTTATTTTTCATTTTTTTACAAATTTTATTCTAATTTACTATGCAACATGTACGTGATATCGCTATATTTATGTTTTATTCTACTTGTATTTTGAGTTGGTAATATTTTGCCATTCATTTTGTTTTGTTAACTTTTAAGAAGCGTTTCTTCCCTGAATGTACTGTAAAGGGACTTCTGCTCTGTCAGGCTTTCCCAGCAAACAAAAGCAAACAAATAAATAAATATACAGGTAAATTAATATCTGAAAACAAAGTGAGATTTTCCATTTGTAGCTGAATAGCCATTGTGTAGGTATGTTTCTTGCCCTTACTGTTCTGTGTCATGTAACATATTTTTGATAGATGCACATAACCATGGGTGGTTAAAATTCATTCATACATATCCAGTGGTTCTTAGGGGCATTTTTATGCTTTGATGAGATGTGGAGACTGGCATGCCCCATGACTGAAGGTATGCACAGAACGTTCTATTGTACAGTCCATTGTTAACTAAAGGGTGATAACTACCCTCTCTATTATAGATTTAAGGCAAATTTATATGTATTAAAATATCACAGCATATGACCAGTTTTATAATTCTCCCCCAGAATCTCTACCTTCTTCATGTACAGTGACAATCGCTCATGCTGTTTGGAGAAAGACACACAGGTATGTACATATTTATTGTAGCTGGGGATATGTACACTGCTGTGGGCAACCCACAGTTAACCACTGACAATGCAAGAGTATATAATGGACAGATTTGGAGAATTTTGATGGGAAATAGGAAATTCACCCCGGGGATCATGTCTGTGGCTCTGCTTGACAGGGGCACAGGAAAATAATTTTCTTGGGTGGCGAAAGCCAGGGTACCTTTTTCGCTAGGCTATATATAGGCCCTAGGGCCAATGGCCTAGTACCTACCTATGAACCTATGACCCTATGAATGCAGAGATATGCATCTTTTGGGATGCTGATTTATTACTTCATGGTGAATTTGTTTTATTTTCCTTCAGCAACTAAGGATGAAATATTCCTTTAAAAAGAAGGAAGGAAGGACTGGAAACCACTGGAGATATGTTTGTGGGATGCTAACTTTATTAGGGAGAAAGAGGGTGGCTCCAATACTGAATTTTGACCCTTTTAGGTAGCATTATCAAAGATCTTTCCAAAGATGGGGTTTCCTCTAAAGGAATCTGAACTTCACATTGGTAGGTCATTCCAGGGTTTACACAATCAAAGGAGGTTTTCAGGAGGGTGGATTAATGGTGTAAGTCATTTGTGGTAAGGACAAATATCAAATCACAGTTGTACCCCATACTTACTATCTTTAAAGGTGTGTTTGTGTATTTGTAGGGGGGTACTATATTTGCAAGCAAAGGGATGAGACAGGATTTAAAATATGCAAACTATACTGTACTGCCTGTGGAGATTCAATCTATGATCTAGAGCTCAAATTTTAGAGCTGTTAGAAAGTGTATACTGCTTGGAAGGAACTTATAATGGTAGCAAGTGAAAAGGTATTAGTTAAAAAACTGATACTAGTAATATTTTACTTCAAACCATGTGATGATTTATAATTTCTCACTTTAAATAACAGTGAAATTAGGAGTGATGAAAATGAGAGACTGTCACCTTTTCTTTCATTAGATTGTGACATAACAGTCTAATAAGTCACTCGGCTGTTCATGACCCTTGTAAGAATGGGTAATCCGTTAAGGGTTTTTTGACTACAGTATGTGCAATCACAACTTTATGTGCCGACGTTTAATATTTAAGAACATTGAAGCAGTCACATCCTTACTTTTCTGAGTGGCAAATGAATGAGTGAAATATTTAAAGCAGTAGACTCTGTAACAAAGGTGGTATCGTCTGAGCTGTAGTACAATTTCATTACAAGAAAGCTTCCCAGGTGTAAAATTGATGGATAAAAGATCTCTTCTGTTTTTAAGCTTGTGAAGTTTGATTTAGCATTGTGCGTGCATGCTATTCAATGCTGAAATCACACTTTTATACTACCATTACTACATTATTCATTTTATCCACCTGTGGACTTCCCTATATGGACTCAGTAGTCCAGTATTCATTTTGTATGCAGCTGATGACACTATCATTCTTTCAGCTCTGCCAGCCTGTGCACATCCTTTTGCATGGTTAATTTAGTTATCGTTTTGTTGACTGGGTTAGTTCTACTAGGCTATTGGGCCTCTTTTCAGTAGACACCCGAGGTGGCATTTATACTACTAGGGGAAACTTATCTAGGGCATTGGGGACTTCCCCTTCTCTTTTTATTTGGTGGGATGGCATCTTTTACATCTACATGAGCTGCTATCAACTCATGCTTATTGGACCTCAGTTTAACATCACATCTAAAGAATAAGAGACTCAGGAGTTCAGCATTCACCTTATACTACACTGCAGCATCAAGCAATCGACCCACCAGGTATAGGAATGGAACTCACACTGTTCTGCACTAAAGGCGAGTGTGCTACCCGGTGTGCCACTGATACTTCATTCCTAAGTGTCCTCTGTCCTGAATTTCATTTACAATTATTTTATCACGCTACTTTTTCCCTCTGCATTTTGTCTAGAAACAAAATCACTCTGGACTTCAATGCAGTTCATCCGTTGTCAGGTCCCACTTGTAAACTTTAACTTTTTTCTTCTTGTAATGAACACATTTCCAGTATGCTTTGTTGGTTCACTGACACATAAACTATTTTATTTTTCTATAAAATTATGACAGTAATGTTTTTTCTTAAATAAAGCTTCTGTGATTTACCTTAAGATTCTAGGTCAAACCTATCCATCACTTTGATGAATTTTCAGAAAGAATCAGACCTGACTTTCCAGAAGTCTTAGGTTTAGTCTGTTGGCAGTCTGCTCCTTATTTATCACTAGGTAACCTTTAACAGAATCTGAAATGTTACTGTTATGCCACTATGATGTAAAAAGTTGAACAACAAATCATCTTGTTTGCAAGACTCAGTATTATTTAGTGATTTATATACTTCTGAGAAATGGCAGTATGTATAGTAATATGTGTTTCTGCTCTTGTATTTGATGTCTGATTGTTGAAAGTTGTATTTTATACTGCTAATACTGGTGTAATTATAGTGCAGTGAGACGTTTTATTAAAGACATATTTCTGAAATGTCTGTGCTCAGTGCAAGGGATAGACAAAGCTTGAATACGGAGACAGAATATTAATAGATTGCTAGAGAGGAAAGTAGACAAACTGATATGAGACCGATAACCAGGAGTAAATTAATAGCAATGTGTTTATGGTGTGGAGAATAGCTGTTCTTCAATACCGTAACTTTTTCGGTTATTTCCTAATTATCTATTAATTAATTTATATGCTTTTAGTTTATATATCAGTGTGGTGGTTTCTACACTAGGCTTAGAAAGTCTGCCCCTTCTAGTGGAGTGTATCAGGTAAGTGTCAAAGACCTAAAACACCCCAGGATGTAATACTCTTACTTTATTGCCTATTTTTCCTTTGCCATCAATCCACCATGGGACTGACACACACACACACACACACACACACACACACACACACACACACACACACACACAAACTGCACACACACACATACACAAATTGCACACACACGCGCGTGCACACAAACTACACACACACACACACACACACACACACACACACACACACACACACACACACACACACACATGTACACACACACACACACACACACACACACACACACACACACACACACACACACACACACACACACTCTTTATACTTCTAGTACTTAAAGCCAGATGTATTGAATGGAAAAGAGTAGGTTCTGCATTTGTGATGTGACATAGCAGATGATGCCTGGTTCACTACCTTTATCCTCAACTAGTACATAACTATGCACTACTACTATGAACATCATGAGTGCAGGCAGTGCAAAGCGTAAACATTTACTCAGTCTGGGATTCATAGAAATTCCCTTTGCACAAAAGTGCCGTAACATTACTGTTGATTATATAAATTAAGGGAATGCAAGTGATGAGGCCCCTTTATGGAGGTGAGGGACTTTTCCACAATAAACATATGAACCTGAAATTTTGCTTTGAATACAATTGCTAAAGTCAAATGACATATGAACTCTTGTTTGTCAAAATCACAGGATGGTGCCGTGGTGCAGTGGTTTGCATTGTTATGTCACAGAGGTTCGGTGGTTTGATTCTCAGCTGAGGGTGCCTTCTGTATGGAGTCTGCATGTCTTCTCTGTGTTTGTGTGGGTTTCATGTGGGTGCTCCAGTTTCCTCCTGTGTTATGAAGACATGCATCTAGAGCATTTCTCCCTGGGCCTCTCCTGAAAATTGGCTTGTTCCAAGTTGGACTTTCCTGGTAAATAAATAAAATATCATAGAACCCTTCTACAGATATTTATGTCCTGTTAAACATTACATTTTCTTTATTTAATTTTATATATTTTTCTGTAGCATATAAACTCCTGCCTTATTTGAAGTTAGAGCCAAATGAGCAAGTATTTTTTGCATTTTTTTTGTCAAGAACACTAGCTTTCTTTCACTGTTAATCCTTACTTCTGGAGCATTGCTGTGACCAAGGATTAGCAACGGTATGTATACAGTCTTACAGCATGTTAATGGTAGCGTTGTATCCTTCTAAACAAAATGGTAATGTGATTACTAGGGAAAAAAGTCAAAGTACCTGCAGATTTCTTACAGGTTATTTAATTCAGGTAAATGGAGCACCAGACTGTGTCCAAAGTCTTGCTTTGACAAATCCATTGTACAGTCATGCATATGATCATGTCAGCAATATAACAATCTGATACAATTTTGAACTGTATGAGACAGACAGATAAGTTTCTAACTGTGAAATACAGACACACGCACACACACACACACACACACACACACACACACACACACACACAAGCACGCACGCACGCATGCACACACACACACACACACACACACACACACACACACACACACACACACACACACACACACACACACAAACTTATTTGCAGAATGTGCAATACTCCATGTGAGTACTCACATCAACCAAAATAAGAGAAGGGTTATGACCTCATAAGCAGTACCTACGTTGCTAGGAAACTGGTTAGAGTGCAAACCACCTTCATAGCAGCTTGCTTGATGGATTATCTAGTTAGTTGTCACCCAGGTAGTGGGGAACCTCTACTGGTAAGGAATAAATGTAGACAAATGGAGGAGTCTTAATGGCCAACACAGAGCACAGAGGCAAAAAAAATCCTAGAGAAAAACTGATGGTTTTGCCTCTTGTCTGTATGGGGTACTAGACTATGCAGACAAGTCAAAGTAATGCCATACTGTGGCAGTTCTATTTACTTTCATTCAGGATTACTGAGGTACACTATGTATATTTTTTATTTTTATTTTGTGAGCATGTCCGTGTATATTTTTGAACCATTGTGGTCTAGATGTCATACCTCTGAACTGTCACATGTTATGAGATATGCCATAGATTTTATTTGTATAAAGTAATTTTGCGTAACATTTAAATCATAAACAGGTCATTGGTATTGATATTCTGTTGTATATAAACAGTGTAAACTGCCATAATTCCTTCTTATGTGCTTTCTGATTCCTTTTGTGTTACTTGTCACACAGAGTGTCACTTATTTTGCTGAAGGACGGCTGATGTGAGCCACAGTACCTGTAGTACAGAGTTTGATTCCTCCAGTCCTGGCTGATGTGAACTACAGTAACTGTAGTACAGAGTTTGATTCCTCCAGTCCTGGCTGATGTGAACTACAGTAACTGTAGTACAGAGTTTGATTCCTCCAGTCCTGGCTGATGTGAACTACAGTAACTGTAGTACAGGATTTGATTCCTCCAGTCCTGGCTGATGTGAACTACAGTAACTGTAGTACAGAGTTTGATTCCTCCAGTCCTGGCTGATGTGAACTACAGTAACTGTAGTACAGGGTTTGATTCCTCCAGTCCTGGCTGATGTGAACTACAGTAACTGTAGTACAGAGTTTGATTCCTCCAGTCCTGGCTGATGTGAACTACAGTAACTGTAGTACAGTGTTTGATTCCTCCAGTCCTGGCTGATGTGAGCCACAGTAACTGTAGTACAGGGTTTGATTCCTCCAGTCCTGGCTGATGTGAACTACAGTAACTGTAGTACAGGGTTTGATTCCTCTAGTCTTGGCTGATCAGCTGTAGAGCAGGGTTTGATTCCTGCAGTCCTCATTTGTCTGAAGTATGACTTTGAGTCACTTAACCAAACATTGCTCCCAGGTTGCCCCTGAAAAGGGACTGTGTGTCCAGTAGGCCAACCTTATTAACAAATGAGTATTATTATAGCTCTAGGCATCATCCTCCAAGCAGTCTGATAAAAAATAGTAAACTATGATGTTCATCGTGTTACCCTGCTGCAGTCATCACACTTGGGTTATCCTGCCGTCAGGCGGTCCCGCAGTTGGCCAGAGTTCCAAAGTCTTGGTCCGGCGTCGGTTGCTGTCGCTTCCTCCCTAACGTCAGTGCGCCAGGGGTATATAAGAGGCATCCGACGCCATTTTCTTCAGTCTTTCTTGCCGCGTGGTGCCCGAAGCAGAAGCAGTTCACAAGTGCTGGTCGGCCGACACCTGAGATTTTCTAATCGAATTTCAGTCCGAAGTCTTCAATAAAGCTAAGTACCTCGTTGGGGAACCTTTTCTTGCCTCAGTCCAATGTCAGAAAAAGTTAACAATTGCATTTCTTGTGGGAAGCAAATACCTCATAAGGACTTCCATTCTTACTGTATTCCTTGCCTAGGCCCAGACCACGATGTCACAGGTTGTCGGTTTTGTGCTAGGTTTAATAAACGAACTATCAAACTCCATTTTGACTTCGCACGACATTACTTTGGTAGGAAATTTAATTATATCATGCTGTCGGAGCAGCCGACGACTGGCATGCATAAAAAACGCAGGGATAAGGACAGGCAGCCTAGAACCAAGCCAGACTCCGAGGCCTCTGCTGGGCCTGTCGCCGGTTCTCCGGTTTTCAGTCAGGTGCCTACGCAGCCCCTGACGACCGTGGAAATGGAACCCCAGACAGCTTTGGATTTTCAAGCGGAGTGTACTAGGCCATCGCAACCATCTTCATTAGGCCCTTCCGACACTGGAGCAGAATGTGATCCCGGTGCAGTAGAAACGCCTTCGGTTTCAGAAGGTGTCTTCAGACCGACTGCACTCACCATTAAATCTTATGCTAAGCAAAAAACTCCATTAAAACCAAAAAAGACTGTACATCAGTCTCCTATTCAAGGCCCCATGCCTAATAAACAGATGCTTAAGATGGCTGAAGATGTGATTTCCCTAATCAGGGGTTCCCATCCCCCTCCTGATAAAAGGCCAAGACAAGAGGAGGACTATGCTTCCTCTGACCAGGTTTCTATTTCCTCAGATTCTTCTGAGGAACAGGATTACGCTTTTCCCCCTTATGAAGATTCTGATGCTAAAGACACTATTCCCTCAGCATCTCCCCCTGAAGACTACTCCTTTGAGGAAATTTTACGTACCATGAGGGAACATTTCCACTGGGAAGGCCAGGACTACTCTGATTCTAAGAAAAGGCTCCGAGAGTTTCTTTTACTACCCCAGCACAGACCACTTGCTATCCCTCCAGTTTTAGATATTGTGGATGATGTCTACTTAGAGTCTAGTCTAAATCCAGACTCCCTACCTCCTGCTCCAGCCAAACCAGACAGATACTACAGAGTACCTGACACACACAAATTCCTTTATAAAAGCCCACTGGCTGACCCAGAAGCAATTTCCCAGGATCCCAAAGGGGCTAAAGCTTCTATGGCTAAAAATCCTGTACCCTCTGAAAGGGATTCCAGAGCCCTAGATAGATGGGGAAAGAAGATATACACCTCAGCTACTCTGGCTATGAGAGCATTAAATTGTCAGTTTCACATGCTGAAACATCAGCAGTTCCTAATGTCTCAATTAAAACAAAAACTGAGCACACATTCTGAACAGTCTGAATTCAAGGAAATGCAGGATCTGTTGCATGCAGCTGAACAGGTGGGCAAACATACTTTACAATGTGGATTTGATTCATTGGAAGCTTCCTGTAGAGCAGCTGTTACTGGGTCTGTCATACACAGACATGCTTGGTTAAAAGAACAAACCCTACCTGAACATGTTAAAGCAAAATTATTGGATGCACCTTTACAGCAGGATGTCTTATTTGGTGTCAAAGCAGAAGAGGTTTTAAAGAAAATGGAGGATAAGGCAAAGCAGAAGAGGTTTTAAAGAAAATAGAGGATAAGGCAAAGTTTATGCAAATGGTCAAGGATTTTTTACAGGTACAACCCCCTCGTTTCAGCAGAAATTGGCCAACAAAAAACTGGTCCTTTCCAGCTTCTAACAGACCACAGAGGGGCAAATATAGACGCCCAAGGGGCAGAGGTCAGTCACAAGGCCCTTACAAACCTCGCCAATAGGGTGCCACAACCCAGAAAGGAGGTGAAGACAGGCCCCAAGCTAGCAGAAGACAAACACAATGACTCAACCCTCCAACTACCAAGCAAATCTCTCTTGGTAGCTCCCTTGGGAGGAAAATTAGCACTTTTTGCAGACAACTGGCACATCATCACAAAAGACAAATGGGTCCTAAACATTGTCTCACAAGGAAACAGATTCCACTTTCATACCTTGCCAAGGATAAAAGGAATGCCAAACCTGCCACCAAATCAATGGGCAGAGGCACAAAAACAAATTACAGCTCTCATGGATATGAGAGCCATTCAACAGGTACCTATGCAGGAGCAAGGGCAAGGATTTTACTCAAGACTCTTTCTAGTTCCCAGAAAGGACAAAGCATGGAGACCCATTCTGGATCTTTCAGTTCTGAACACCTATCTGCAAGTACCAAAATTCAAGATGCTAACACTACAGCAGCTTCTTCCCATGCTGGGCAAGAAGGCTTGGCTAGTAACGTTGGATCTCAAGGAGGCATACCTGCATGTCCCTATCAGACAAAATTGCAGAAGATACCTCCGCTTCATTGCAGGTTCAACCCATTATCAATTCTCTCCACTGCCTTTTGGCTTATCTACTGCACCCAGGGTCTTCACAAAATGCCTGGCACCAGTAATTGCATACTGCAGACAAAGAGGAATTCAAATATACCCATACCTGGACGACTGCCTTATTCAAGCAGAAAGCAAGGACATTCTTTTAAAACATCTGGCATTTGTCAAACACCTTCTAAGTTGCCTAGGGTACACAGTAAACGAAAAGAAAGCAAAACTAGTGCCCTCACAAAACATAATATTCCTGGGTGCCAGCTTGAATACAATGGCCCAGATGGCTTATCTCATGCCAGACAAACAACAACAGCTGACTCAATACTTCAAAATAATGGCAACAAAGACCCAACTCCCTGCAAGAAAAATTCTGCAGGCCTTGGGATTCATGGCATCTTGCATACTACTAATACCATTTGCAAAACTAATATGAGGAAATTACAATGGTACCTGAAAAGCGTATGGACTCAGCACAGCCACAGCTTAGAAACAATGATACCACTCATTCCCTGCCTTCAACAGGAGTTTCTATGGTGGGCACAGGCATGTCACCTCAACAAGGGTCAGCCTTTCACATTACCCACATCCAGGCAAACTATGACAACAGATACAGCGGACTATGCCTGGGGAGCACACATGGCAGGACAGTGCATTCAGGGCAAATGGACTACAGATCAAAGGCATCTGCATATCAATCAAAAGGAAATGCTAGCAGCACAGAATGCCCTAACAGCTTTCAAGGACCTCTTACACCCAGGACAACTAATAGTAAAGATGGACAATACCACAGTAATGTGGTACATCAACAAGCAAGGGGGCACACATTCCTACCCTCTATGCAGACAAGCAATGACCTTGTGGAACACAGCACTGTCTTACCAAGTTCAACTACAAGCACAATTCCTGCCAGGAAAGAAAAACACATTGGCAGACGACCTAAGCAGAAACATCATGGATCCCCACGAGTGGAAACTGGATCCACAAGTATTTGCAATGATAACTCAAAAATGGGGATGCCCAGACATAGATCTGTTTGCCAACCCCCAACACTACCAACTACAACAATTTTGTACAAGGACATTCCACCCACAAGCTTGGAAAGTGGACGCCCTCTCATTCAGTTGGAAAACATTAACAGTGTATGCCTTCCGTCCACTGCCTCTTCTAGCAAAGGTGCTGCTGAAAGTCAGATTAGAGAGGCCACAAATGATACTCATTGCACGAGACTGGCCACACCAGCACTGGTACCCAATTCTAAAGAACATGGCCCATGGCCCACCATGGATTTTACCACAAATTCCTCACCTGCTCACCCAGCGAGACAATCAAATTCTACACAGCCAGCTCAGGACTTTAAACCTGGCTGCATGGCAAATTACCTAAACAATCAACCAACACCTCTATCCAAAGCTGTTATGGATGTCATTCTGGAGGCCAGGAGGCCCAGCACCAGGAAAACCTATTCAGACAAATGGAAAAGATTTTGCACCTGGAACCAGGCTAAAGGCCAAAATCCCCTTGATCCAAACATTCCTCAGATTCTTCAATATTTAACTGAGATGTTGCACAAAGGACTTTCCTTTTCATCTATTAAGATCCACGCCTCAGCAATTTCTGCTCATTACAACACGGATCCTCCTTTATTTTCACATCCACTCCTAAGACAGTACCTCAGAGGGGCTAAGAACATAAGACCGCCCAGAAGAGCACCAACACCTACTTGGGATCTGAACTTTGTTCTGGAAAAACTTACACTGCCGCCCTTTGAACCAGCTTTCTCAGCTGATTTAAAGTTTCTTTCATGGAAAACTGCCTTGCTGCTAGCAATAACTTCAGCTAGAAGAGTCTCAGAACTACAGGCCCTAATGGCAGTGGAGCCTTTCCTCATTTTTCATCAAGACAGAGTCTCTCTGTGAACTAACCCTTCCTTTATGCCAAAGGTGGTATCCAGTGTGGCCCTAAACCAAACCATTCATTTGCCCACCTTTTTCCCAAATCCCCAGAACAAAGGAAAAAGACTCCTGCACTCTTTGGACATTCACAGACAATTACGTTACTACTTGGATAAAACTAAGGCTTTCAGAAACTCTGACCAGCTCTTTGTAGCCTATGCTGCAGGATCACAAGGAAAAGCTATCTCAAAACAGACCATTTCAAAATGGATAGGACATTGCATACATTTCTGCTACATGCATCATGGGAAACCTGTACCTGCTAGCATTAGGCCCCACTCCACCTGGGCTACAGCTACATCAGCAGCCTTTCTCGGGGGGTGCCAACCAAGGATATTCTGGAAGCTGCAACTTGAAGTTTAGTGCACACCTTCACCAAACACTATCACTTACGTCTGTATTCTAAGACTAGAGCTGGCTTTGCCACTGCAGTTTTGCAGGGCCTACTAGCTTCTTCTAACCCTGTTTAACTCCACCACCCATCCTTAGCTTTGGGATTCAACCCAAGTGTGATGACTGCAGCAGGGTAACACAATGAACATAGTACAGTTTTGTACCTACCATAAATGTAGATGTTCGAGTGTTCACCCTGCTGCATTCCAGATTACCCTCCCTCCATCCCCTCTGAACTAGCTGGACTTATCCATACCTTTCTATCCTATACAACCTCTGTGGTGTATTTGCTTGTGACTGAAAGTATTGTTTTATTTTTACTTATATATTTTTATATAGCAATATGTATTGCCTACCTATTGGGGGCACCTGACATCTGAGGCAAGAAAAACTGAAGAAAATGGCGTCGGATGCCTCTTATATACCCCTGGCGCACTGACGTCAGGGAGGAAGTGACAGCAACCGACGCCGGACCAAGACTTTGGAACTCTGGCTGACTGCGGGACTGCCTGACGGCAGGATAACCCAAGTGTGATGACTGCAGCAGGGTGAACACTTGAACATCTACATTTATGGTAGGTACAAAACTGTACTTAATACCTTCGCATAGGGTAGAACTATAAGGGACTCATCTTATCTTTACTTCTGTACTGTACATGTCTGGCACTGCTCTTTCTCTCTCATTAAGTAACAAAAAATAACTCATGAACACCTCACTGCTGTCTACTTCTTTCACAAAGCACAAGAAAGAAAAAGTAAGAGAAGTTAGTTCTTTATTCTGTAACTTCAAAGTGAGAGCAGGCTGAGTTAAATAGAAGGATGTCAGTTTTCAAGCATATTATGCATAGATGCTTAAACAGACAGCATCAGGGTAGTAATACTGAGTATGCTGTACCTTGATGCATGTATTGCACAATACTGATAATGTTTAACATATTGCAACTTTGGTGTATGCTCCACACCATGCTAATAATACTTAGCAGGTTGTAACCTGATGCATGTACTGCACCATGCTGATAACACTGAGAATGTGGTAAGTTGATGTATATACTGCATCATGCTGATAACACTATGTGGTAACTTGATGCATGTACTGCACCATGCTGATACTACTGACATGTGGTAACAATGCATGCCCTGCAACATGCTGATAATACTGAGCGTGTGGTGATTTGATGCATGTACTGCACCACGTCTTAATACTGAACATGTGGTAACTTGATGCATGTACTGTACCATGTTGATAACACTAAGCATCTGATAGCTTGATGTGTACACTGCAACATGCTGATACTATTGACATGTGATAACTTGATGCATACACTGCGACATGCTGATAACACTGAGAATATGGTAACTTGATGCACACACTGCATCATGCTGATAGCACTGATCATGTGATAGCTTGATGCATGTACTGCACCCTTCTGATACTACTGACGTGGTAACTTGAAGCATACATTGCAACATGCTGATACTACTAATGTGGTGACTTGATGCATGTTCTGCATCATGCTGACAACACTGAGCTTGTATTAGATTTTGTCAAAAAAAGTAATTTTTAAATATTTTTGTATACTTTTGAAATTCATTGGGCTTTTCAAGTTTTATACCAATTGTAATAATCCTGCTGAAAAGTAGTTTAGTATTTTTATCATTTGAAAATGACAAGTTATTGTCCTGTTTAGTTTTGAATATTTGCTTTGAAGATACTAAATAGCCCTTTTCCACTTTTCAAAATAACAGTATGTTGTCCTTGTACGGTTTCAGCTACATAATGACTTTATTTACAGATGAGCAGAAAAAAAATGGAACACAAAGAAAATGTTCCTGAGAAAACCTGAATAGAAAACAGAGTTAGCTATTTTATTTATCATAACAAAAGAAAGACTACTTTTAAGTCAGCTGCATAAGCAGGTACTCCATTAACTCCATTTAACACATGATTATGACTATATTCAAATACATGTTGACTGTTACATAGATTACTACCTCAGAGCCGTGCCTGAGCCTGAAAATGATCTACATGGATCAGTGCTCTTCCCCCATCAACAAATGTATAAATAAATTAATACATACATGCATACATAAATAAAATAATTATTTTTAATGTTTCTGCAATTTCACTTGCAGCTCACGTGTCTGAAATCTTCATTAGTAATTGCTAATTATCTTGAACAACACTGATTGTGCTGTGAAACTTTTGAACAGACAGAAGAAACTGCAGCCTGGGTCCCATCATTTATTCTATTAGTCAGAAACTAACAGGCACTAAGTAACTGAAATGATCAACTGTGTTCTAAGGGAAAAACATAAAATAATGAGAAATTAACAATGTAGCTAAACTAATAATCTTTAGTGGAAAATGTAAAAAGATCTGCTAATTTCTGATTTTATAAATATTGCTTAGTAATGATTTTAACCTCTTCTAATGTTTACTTATACAGTTATTAAATAAGAGAAACAATAGGCATAAAGTGCCAGGTGTTCCATTTGTTAAGCTCTGTCTCCCTCTTGTGGCAGTATGAATACTGGCAGCTGTTTTTTGTTTTGAAATGAATTGTAACATTTCTTATTTTAAAAGCAAGTAATCATTTCAGATGCCAATTGGATTCAGGAGTTTAAAACAAGCAAATATATTTTAATTAGTATAAATTTAATACTGCACTTCTTTCCCTTAGCTAGCATCTGTATACTTTTTATTTCCGATTTATTTTCACTAAGCTGTGTAGTGTTAAGTGCTGCAGATTCAGACATTTTTTAGTTTGGTAAACAGTGTAAACTGTATGCACACATGTTGCATCAAAGGACGATTTATTAGGAATATTCTGTGTGGAGTCTGCATGTCCTTCCCGCGGTTGGGTAGCATTCGAAAGACATGCGTGCGTAAATGGGCGTGCCTTCGTTGAAGGTTGAGCGTCGAGCTGGCACCTCGGCATTTCATAAAAATCTACTGCCAATCATTAGCAGACCGGAGTTCCGCTGTGGCGACCCCTTACCGGGAAAAGCCAAAAGACAAACAACAACAACTGATGTGACCTATATACACACATCATTTTTCCAGTTTTCTTTGTTTCTGAACCACACTGCAGTGTCCACTGTAAAGAGAATGCTTCTAAGGAGATGGGGTATCACACTCCTAACAGACATCCACTGCCTCCCAAAGGTGTAGTAAAAGGTTTTGTCAACAGCAGGAAAAGGGACGTTCATATGGAAGTAAAACAGCAGTGGGCTGGTTGGTTTTTCATATATCTGTTTTCATCCTATTTAATCTAGTCTTCTTACACGTAATATTTCAGGCTTCACAGTAAATGTATGAAACATACGTATGTATACAACTAAACTGTTCACAAGTAATATTAACAACAGTAACCAAATGTATGTTATTTTAATGGAAAATAATCAACAGTATAGATTCAAGGAAGAAAATGACAAAATCTCAGTTTGCAACTTGTAATGAAAGTAAAACAGACCTTCATTACCTAAGCGCCACTTACGGCATGTTGATATACTTGGTGTACCTTGAAATCCACTTAACCTAATACAACATCAATCTTTAAAAACTAGTGTTCTCTGTAAAGACCACTGTTGGGTGGGAGACCAGAAGACAGAACAAGTGGGTTTTATTCTGGTGAGGTATATGATGTAGTCTTTACTTTTCAAAATACAATGCATCTCCTTAAAAAAATGTGATTTATGGTGATTGTGTTTCACATGGTCTTACTTGTTTACTTTCCTTGTATTGAACAACAGAACCAACGTGCTGTGAAGCGTTTGGATAGACAGAAAAAAACTGCAGCCTGGTTTGTGTATGAGTTATGGAGTTTGAATTGTGTTATCTATTTTCTGTGCTTTTTCCCCAGGCTTAACCATCAATCTGACCCATAATGTGTACAGGCTGTATGAGCTCCTCATTCCCCTTGTATGTCACTGACTTTATTCTGGGTTGTCCTTTTGCTAAACAGTGACAGGGCTGTGGGCTGTCTTTAGTGGTTAACAGCACTGAAGAGCTAAGCCTGAGCCATGGATGTACAGTACCCCGAAGTGATAATGGGCACATACATTTCCATATATGTGATATTCTGTACAGTTATCAGACAGTTATTGGTACTTTCCTGTAATCAGTATCCCAACAACTCATGCCACCCACCTTCTGCTACTCGGTTTCTCACCTCTTGCACATCCCCTATAGGTACTTGTTAAATCAGTACAATTAGTGATGGAGGCAGACACCTTGCATTTTTGTTTATCATTTTATACTTTTACTTTAATTTCTGATTGCTTTTATTTTTATTTAGTGCTTTGATTTTGCTATCCTTTTCAACAGTATAAATGCTAAGCAAGGTTTCCTGCTGAAGTGAGTTTCTAAACTTGAGAAAAATCTTTATCTGATAATAGCAAACATATTATGTTTGCACCAACACACTGAATTAGCATACAGGCTTCAGACTCATTCCTCCTCCTGTTCTTAAAGGTTAGAAGTCCCCAGTATCATAATCAAAGGTGTGTATCTACAACTATATTTAGATAACTTTTCCTACTTATTGTTATGACACAAAGAATGTAAGTCTTTCACTTTCTAAGCTAGTGACATTCGTATTCTTCCTCATCTTCACTGCTGTCTGTTGCTAGTTTTGCATTTTATATCAGGCACCTCCTAAAATATGCACCAGTTTGCTGTTAGTAGTGCAAAGATGCTGTATCAGGATAGTGCCAGGTATGTACATACCACTTCCCATTACTTTGAAAAGTGCATGCAAGCTAGGGCCAGGAAAATTAAAACCAAAACCTTTGAGCCACTCCTGATGACTGCCTCAGTGATGTTCCCTCCCAGTCGACTCTAGCTTGGTGATGGCAAATAAACGCGGCTGATTGACCATGAAGTGGGGCTGATGACTGGCAAACAGTGGGGAGAAAGACAGACAAAAAATAAATACATTTCCCTGTTCCTGTTAAAGGTCCCACTATCCTCATTGGTGAATTATTAATGTGAGGGGCACAAAAGAGCTACAATAGCTGCAAGCAGCAGTGGGTTCTCTCTGTTACAGTGCTACCCCATTTTGCATATTGCAGTATCTGCTGTCTGCAATGAGGCATGGTATGGGTGTGATCCACCAAAGGCCAAGAATAAGAAACATCTCCCATATTCACCCTCACTTACCAATAGCGCCACTGCTGCTCTGAGCCATAAAGTTTCCTTACATAGAAATATAATTTGATATCAGATGTAGGCTAGAATCTATGAGTACTTAATCTGTGAAGTAATGCATAGTGCAATACAAGGAGTAGCTCCACTAGAGACCTTTAATATTAGTTTAGTATTTGATAGTATTATCAAAGTATTAGTTTAAGGGTGTGTACACTTATGGAACCAGTATACACTTTTTACTTTTTATATTTTTTCCCGTAACAGATTTGTTTGTTTTTCAATCGAATTGTATAGGTTACAGATCACATTATAGGTGGGAAAAGTTTTGAAATGATTTATTGTGGTCTCATTTTTTATATCACAAAAAAATCTAGCATTTTAACAGGGGTGTGTACACTTTTTATAGCCACTGTATATATATATATATATATATATATATATATATATATATATATATATATATATACATATGCATACACACACCACATGTATACATATATTTATGTATATATATATATATATATATATATATATATATATATATATATATATCTACACACACACGTGTGTGTGTGTGTGTGTGTGTGTGTGTGTGTGTATATATATATATATATATATGTATGAATGTATAATGAATTTATCTCTATTTGCTCCATAAAGAAAAGTGAAATATAAATAAGCATTCTGCTCTGTCATTCTCTGCCACTGCTCCTATTTATTTAAATTTTCTACAGGTGTTTTTCCTCCACGTCCTTGTTACAGGCAACAGTTGATTAGTTTCTCCTTACACAGCTCTACATTGTTGCTCGAGGAGGCTGTTTAGCTGAACGTGGCCTTTCTGCCATGTACAGTCATTATGCCATTCAGAGATTATTTTGATTGTGTATTAATGAGCTGCATATTGAAAAAACACATTCATGAAATATTGTAATAATCCAGGTTCAGGTGTGGGATTCCACAGTAGGTAGGTACACTAACAACCTGTCTACTGTCAGTAGGGTTCATAGGTTCATAGGTTCATACTAGGCTATCTGCCCTAGGGCATTTATAAGCCTAGCCAGAGTGTGTTTGGCTTTCACCACCCATTTTAAATGAATTTTGCTATGCCCTTTTTTGAGGTTAGTATACTGTGCCTCTGTCTAACAGTGACACAGAAGTGATACCCGGGGTAAACCTACGATCTCCCATCCACTCATCAAGATTCCTCTTGAAGAGAGTCAATGAGGGACTCTGCCTAACCTGGACTGGGATTTTATTCCAGAGTGAAGGGAGCCTCTGGGTTTTGAATCTGTCCCTCCAGCATGTCCTATTTATTTCAGTGCTGAGGTTCTGGGGTGGTGGATTCTAGGAAGTGGGAGGGATGACGTGGATGACGGAGGTAAAGCATTCTACAAATAAGACATACACTAAACATTTAAATTTAAATAAAACAAATCATTTAATCTTGAGCACGTATTGCCCAGCACTCATAAGATTGTGTGATGCAGTCACAAGTGAACCATTTTACAGTACGTACTGCAGTTACAGCAGCTGCCGTACTTTAGCCTTTGAACAGTAACATCTGTGATTTCCCCTTTCTGACTTGTTCAGCTGCATTTCTGCAGTGAGCCAATGAGAGACCTGCTTCCTGGACTGTATCATTAGTGGAGTGGTCCAGTCACTAACACTACTGTCACTCGCTCCTTGCATGTAGGATGCACAACTGAAGTAAGAAGAAGGTTGGCTGTCTTTTCTGTGGCTCTATTAAATAAGACTTTCACTAAAGAACTTTAAAGTTAAATGAAAGAAGTCTGACTGGACAATAGGAAGGCATACAGAAAACTGAATACATGAAAACAGGAGGTATATGTGCCAGCAATATTTAAACAGCAGATGAGTTCAGATTTGCAGAGAGACAACTGTATTTCAGTATTTGTTGCACCTTTAATGGTACATGAAACAAGCCAAAAAAGAGCAGCAGTGCAGTCTGGAGACTGAATGAGTCAGAGTTCCTGGTTATAGTATATATGAAAGATTACACAGAAGATTATGATCACAACTGGCTTATTATATGTGAAATGTGAATGGCAGAAAATTCATCTTGAGAACAAAGCTCGTGAGGTGAATCTTGGCATCTGTTACAAGAACACATAGCAAAGGGTTATGATGAGAGACTTGATCATAAATCTTTGTAGTGGATGGAGCATTATGTGCTCCATGTAATACTTCTTACAGAAAAAAAGCACTTAGTGTTTTTCTGGCTGTCAAAGCCATAAATCACTTAGTGATTGCTGACAAAAAGAGAGTGTAACACACTCATAAGTTAGAGAAAGTCAGGGACACATTAACAGCACAGAGAGCAGGTAGAAAAAGATGTTTTCTATTCTGCCACTGTTGCTTGCTGATCAGGACTGGCAGAATTGATTGCTTAGTGCGGTACCTAGTCACAACAAGTTAAGCAGGAGGTATTAACAATAGTTAAGTTTGGGTCCCACACTGTAGCATGCTGAACAGATATGCCTTTTTCTGGGTAACTAAGTGTAATCCATGCAATGCAAATGTATTAACCACAAATTTGGTATACAGCTTCATAAGTGGAAACAAATTGTGAATATACTAAACATTCTGTGACTGTGACGGAGGAATGACAACGTTTTGCCATTAAAATACTGTCACTTCCCCAGGGTATGAATTTATGCTTCATGCCCTACCATGCTTATGAAGTTTTTATTTAATTTCAGAGGGGCCAGGTTCTATTTCTCCCCCTTGTGATTTCACTTTTAGTGCCTTGGTCTACAGCATTGATTTCGTAGTCCAAATTACTTCTAAAGGTAATAAAGAATAAACCACATCTCTTTCATTTACTGGCCTTCAGCAATTAAAGAATAGTGTGACATCTGAGTACATGTAGCCTCTTTCATGCGGTGGTTTCTGTAAGAATATCTTAGAATTAAAGCATAGTGTATACTGCATTAAGAATAAGTGGAAGTAACTGCAAAATGTAAACCAAGTTGTGCTTTCCCACTGATGACTCATAACATTTTATGTATTCTACATAGTAAAGTTGTGAAATGGTTTTGTAATACACTTTCATGCGAAACTTTAATAAATTTCTTTTATGTTCATAGGTTCTTGCTTTCCTCCAGGGATTGTTCACATTCTACCATGAAGGCTATGAGCTGGCACAGGAATTTGAGCCCTACAAGCGTCAACTGCAGTTCAACTTACAGAATGTAAGAAGTAACGTTAATTGGATTTCTGATTCATTGTAGAAGTAACACTCAGCTCTTGGCATTAGAGAACTAGACATTTTTTATTCTGTTTTAAATGGAGAGTATATTTCGGCAGTGCTTGCGAATGAGTATAAATAATTGGATGCATCACGTTATAAGACTTACTTAATGTGATAATTTCTGATCATTTTTTTTCTACGGACAAGAAGCTGATTTTGCCAATGCAGTGCTGAAAGCGCTACTTTACCTCAGAGTCACTTTTTATTGTTCTTGAAATTTCTCAAATTACATTCTGTAATTAGAAGTGCAGAACAAAATCAAGCCAGTTTTGGGAGCTACTAGGCTAGTACAGTCACCTTTTTGATGCATCCCGGAATGTGACAAAAACAAAATGCTGAATGGTTCATGAGGGACCTCCATTACTCTGAATGTTGTCTACTATTATGTACAAACTTCTGACAGCCTCAGAATGTAGCCTTGCACATTAGAAGTGTGTCGTCATGTACTCCTACATGTGTTTGCATATCATGTACTTGGGACTGCAGATCTCCACATAAAATATATAACCAATGTGCTAAACCTTCCAAATAAATACCATTTCTCATGTCTGTGTGTAACTCTGTTTCACATAGTAAAATCAAATTAATTTTATTTAACTAACATTTGTTAATGGGATAGGTGAACTAGTTTGGGGGACCTTTTTAGTCATGACCCAAAACATTGGCAGGCAACATATAAAATAGAAGAGATGATAGTACATATCATACTATTAAACTTATGCTAATATAACACAAGATGAAATACGGAAAGATTATATATGTTAAATATATACATTTGTTGTGAAACAAAGGGTAAAAAGCAGAGTATGCAAATGTCTTTAGAACTACTGGTGCTACCTAATAGTATATTACAGTATCTGTAAACCATTTGAAATACTGCAGCAGATTTCTTAGATCTATATTGCGGCTGTCAGTTACATAATGCACATAGTTGTTAGCTCTGGTATAAAGATGTGTTTTCAGCTTTTTTTTTCATTTTATGTGCATTACTGCACATGACCTTAACATTTTGAGGATATGAAGACATAACTCCAGTGATAAAAAAATCCTGTTCAGAAATGTATGTAAATGTTATTTCTGATGGAATGACAGTGGACTTGTGCTGCATTCCCTGACTTGAACAGAAATCAGATATCTGCCTCAGTGGAACCCATGTATAATGTATATCAAATGAAACGCACATGCACAAATGCATGAACCACTGAACTTAAAATTCTCTTCCCCTGTATGTGCCTAATATAATTGACTGCAGTGAGATCATCTTAATAGCTTGCATATATACTCCACCTGTCACAGACCATACATCAGAGGGTTGTTGTGTCCACCGTG
>NC_056735.1:924252239-924334739 GCF_019279795.1 Protopterus annectens
TAGGGGTAGCTGTTTTAATGGTGTCCAATTACAATGTTTAAGTATCTCTATAAGTTTGCTGGGGTTAAGTTGTTTTCTATCTCTTATTTGTAGCAGAATGGGTTGTTTAGTTGGGGAAGTTCTCTTTCTGACCAGATAAGTGGGATAATGATCACTGAGGCTGTCTGGTAGACAACCTGATTAGGGGTATAGGGCCGGCCTGTTTGTTAAAATCCAGTCTAGAGTAGAGTGTCTGTTTGAAAATTTATTAACCTTGGTGGGTGATTGTATGAGTTGAGAGAAACCATGTAGGTTAATATAGTTTTTGTGTTGTGGAGAATTGCAATCTGGGCAGTCTAAATTGAGATTGTCCATTGTATGTGTTTCCTGGGGTAGGTTATTGCTACACCAATGTAGTATGTTTTCCAGCATTGGGATGTTATCTCCCGGTGGCATGTAGAGACCTATAATTTATATATTTTTATTGGTGTTGATGTTTAGTTTGGCAAATATTATTTCTACATTTTTAGGTTCTAAGTTTTTTTCAGCTAGCAAATCTATAGAGAGGTGATTTTTAAAGAGAAGAGCTATACCACCACCTCTTTTATTTATTCTGTCAGAGCATATAATGTTGCAGCCTGGTGTAAGTGTTTCATTACTGTTGGTTTTGGGATTTAGCTAGGTCTCTGTAAGTAGTGCCATGTCTGGTGAGTAAAGACAGAAGTTATTATGAAGCTCATGAATTTTATTGTTGATGCTTCTTATGTTCCTATTCAGTATTAGAATATCTGTTTTATCTCTATTGGGAATGATTGATGGCTGATTAGTTTTGATTTGAGAGCCAGGGTGAGGGTCTGAGGTTGAGGGATTGCTTACTGGGCTGGGGTTTGGATGTATGCCCCCACATAGAGGTAGCCTTGATGCTGTTTGGACAATATATTTCAAGAGTTTGTTAAAGTTTTTGTCATATTTCAAGGAAATACTGGGTAAGTTTGGATAGCAAGGGGATGGGAGTTTAGCTTTGTTAAGATTGTGTCATTAATGACGTGCTACCTATATAGATGTTACCTGGATTGAGAGGAAGGGGATGAGTGCTAGATGTGGAGTGGAATTTGACTCTGTCAAAAAGCTTAGGCTCCACTTATTGGAAGTTGCAGTGCAAACTTGCTGAGCTCCATTGAAGTGAATGAGTTAATCAAAACCAGTATTACTCAAACTGCTAGACATACAAGCAGGAGAACCAAGAAGGTGGAAAAGCAGTTCAAAGGATAATATAGTATCTGGAAATGGTGTTAAAGTGTACGTTTCGTCCATGGAGTATAAATGGCTTTATTACATTGAGTTAATTGTGGTTCTGGTTATCCCATGACTTATCTGGTGATTGATTGATTGATTGATTGATTGATTGATTGATTGATTGACTGTTTTTTAGAGGATACTTAGTGGCATTGAGATCTCCCAGAACTGACTCCGTGTGTGGATGTTGCTTGCCTTTTGTTTCTTTCTAGCTCACTTGCAGATTATATGGCAGAACACAGTGACCATTTTATGGATTTCTGACTTTATCCAAAGATTTCCAAACTTGAAATCCCAACCATAAATGCACCTTTAGTTTCTTGGAGTGTTATAAGGAATATCTAATCTCTGTTGCATAGAGAGGTGAATAACTGAATAAAATTCTAGTATGATTTCATTGCCCCAGCATACATGAGAGTCACTAAAGAAGAATATAATTCTTATCTTACATTCTGCAATACCTATTGTTTATTTGTAACTTTAGAGGCAGAAAACCATAGCACAAACAATGTTAGCGTTAGTGATTTCTTATTTGTGTGTGTGTTCCAAACTGTGTACATATTTTGTGATAATGTTAGGGTCAACCACTGCTCTGTGTAGCTAGTCGAGTTCGAATGATCTTATAATGAAATCTCACGCTATAGTTCTTCTATCAAGATATGCTAATGGAGCCACATCCTCCACTTTCTTGTTTAGGAAAGTAAATGAATGCATAATGCATAATGCTACTCCCTCCTCTTTTGACTAAGATTTCATGTGTGTCCTTACACTGTTATCTGGATAAATAATTTACACAGCTATGTTCATTTGTTAGACATGTAAGTCCAAGTCACAGGGTCAGATGTCCTTCAAGAATGCAACTGCAGTCATAACATGTGGGTTGTCCTGCCTCAGGCAGCCCTCAGTCGGCCAGATTCCAAAGTCTGGGTCCGACGTCGGCTGATGTCGCATTTCTCTCCGACGTCAGAGTGGCTGGAGTACATAAGCATCAGCCGACGCCATTTTCTTCAGTCTTTCTTGCGTAGCGGTGCCCGAAGCAGAAGCAGTTCGCAAGTGCCGGTCGGTCAGCTCCTGTATTCTACGATACCGAAGTCATCAAAAAAGCTAAGTACCCCGTTGGGGACCTTTTCTTGCCTCAGCCGATGTCAGAAATTACTGAAAAAGTTAACAATTGTCTTTCTTGTGGTAAACAAATACCTCATAAGGATTTCCACTCTTACTGCCTCCCTTGCCTGGGCCCAGACCACGACGTCTCGGCCTGTGTAGCCTGTGCTCACTTCAACAAGCGCACTCTCAGGCGCCGGGCGGAGTTCGCTGAAGATTATTTCGGTGATAATTTTGCTTACACCATGCCGTCGGATCTTCCGACATCGCAAACTCTCAAAAAGCGAAAAGACTGGGACCGACATCCTCGGTCCGCGTCTACCACCGACTCCACGCCAAAACCTAGCGCGAGTGCTCCGGTTCCCTCTGAGACGGTCTCTCCACCGCTCCGAACCGAAGACATCGCATTACCGACGACTCCGATTCCAGACATTACTCCGACGCCAGTTATAGATTTTCCTCCGGATACCGAAACCGAGGAAATGCCCGAGACCATTGCTGTAGACAAGGTCACTCCTGCACGTGGAGCTGCCAGGCCCCCTATGGCCATGTCTATTAAGGCCTACACTAGGGCTAAGGCAGCCAGCAAAACAAAGCATATTACTTCTAAATCCTTACCTCAGCCGACTCCAGAGACACAAATTATGTCCATGGCTGCTGATTTGATTTCCATGATTAGAGGTTCACAGGCCCATCCTGAGAGAGGATCCCAGCCTCCTCCTGATAAAAGGCCCTGGGTTGAACCCTCTGACCCTACACATTCAGATGAAGATTCTGAGGGCTCTGTCCACTCTGATAGCCAGGAAGAGCTCTTCCAGACCTATGAGGACTCGGATGCAGAAGATTCCATCCCCTCGGCCTCCCCTCCTGAGGATATTTCTTTTGGGGAAGTTCTGCACACCATGAGGGAACATTTCAAGTGGCAAGGTCAGGAATATTCTGATTCTAGGAAACGCCTTAGGACTTTCCTTAAGAAACCTCAGCACAGGCCCTTAGCTATTCCTCCTGTACTTGATGTTCTGGATGATTTGTATTCTGACTCTAGTGCTACCCTGATTCTCTTCCTCCTGCTCCAGCCAAGCCAGACAGGTATTACAGGGTCCCAGAAACTCATTCCCATTTATTCAGGGCCCATACTGCTGATTTGGAAACTATTTCACAGGGGCCTAAAGGAGTTTCAGCCTCCACCTCAAAAATCCTTTGCCCTCCAACAGGGAAGCTAGGTCATTAGAGAGATGGGGCAAAAGGTTTACACATCCACTACCTTATCTATGAGAGCTTTAAATTGCCTTTTTCATATGTTACAATATCAGGATTATCTGTTAGAAGATTTACAAAAAAACATTAGCCACTCCTGATCCTTTAGACAGGAAGACTTTGCAGGAAGCTGTACATAACACTCAGCAAGTAAGCAATCACTTCCTGCAGTGTGGATATGATGCACTGGAAGCTTCATGTAGGGCAGCTATGACAGGGGCAGTCATTCGTAGACATGCTTGGTTAAAAGATCAACCTCTACCAGATCATGTAAAAGCAAAACTTCTGGATGCACCTTTGGAAAAGAACAAGCTTTTGGTGCAAATGCTAAGGATGTGTTACAGACAATCGAAGAAGACGCAAACTCACTCCAGGCTGTGAAAGACTTCCGCCAGGTGCAACACCCAGATGTAGTAGGAATAGACCTTCAAAAAACTGGTCCTTTCCTAATCCAGAAAAGTTTCAAAGGGGTAAGAACAGGCGTGGCGAGGAAGAGGCCAATACAGAGGCCCTTACAGGGGCGACAATGGCAGCCAGGAAACCAAAGAAGTGGCGCAGGGGTTTCACCTGCCCCACAACCACAATCTCAATGACTTTCCTCTACTACCGCCTACCAGGGAACAGCTAGAAGCTCCCTTGGCGGAAATTATCTCTGTTTGCAGAAAACTGGCACAGACTGACAAAGGACAAATGGATTTTGGACATTATAGACCGAGGGTACAGGTTTCATTTTCATACCTTACCAAGAAAACAAGGCATGCCAAACCTACCACAAAATCAGAGGGCAGAGGCTATCAAGCAAATCACTCTGCTGACTCGAATGAAAGCAATAGAAAGAGTTCCACAACAAGAACAAGACCAGGGTTTTACTCAAGACTGTTCCTTGTTCCAAGAAAAGAATCTCAATGGAGACCAATACTGGACTTGTCCGCATTAAACACCTTTCTCATAGTACCAAAGTTCAAAATGCTGACTCTACAGCAACTCCTTCCCATGCTGGGCAAGGGGTCGTGGCTGATTCCTCTGGACCTCAAGGAGGCATACCTGCATGTCCCTATCAGACACAGCTGCAGAAGATACCTCAGATTTCTTGCAGGGCCAGAGCATTATCAATTCTCAGCATTGCCATTTGGCTTATCTACTGCGCCCAGAGTATTTACAAAATGCCTGGCTTCAGTAATTGCTCAATGCAGGCTCCAGGGTATACAAATTTACCCGTACCTGGACGACTGCCTCGTACAAGCGGACGACAAATTGATGTTGACAAAAAACCTGGATTATGTCATACGATTACTTCAAGCTCTGGGATACACAGTCAACTTCCAAAAGTCAAGACTGCAGCCATCCCAGCAAATAATCTTCTTAGGAGCCAAACTAGACACAGCCTCTCAGATGGCTTACCTGACAGAAGACAAGCAAGAGAAGTTAACTCATTACTTCAAAGGTTTAGCAAAACTCACCCAGATGACTGCAAGGAGATTCCTACAGGCCCTGGGTTACATGGCATCCTGCATTCTCCTGGTTCCATTAGCAAGACTACACATGAGAAAGCTTCAATGGTACCTAAAAAGCATTTGGTCTCAACACAGCAACAACTTGGAGACAATCATACCACTCATTCCATGCCTACAAAAGGAATTCCTATGGTGGGCCTCAGTGAGCCAGGCAAACACAGGTATGTCATTCAAAAAACCACAGATAACACAGACCATGACTACAGACGCCTCAGACCTTGGATGGGGGTCGCACATGGAAGGCAGGTGTATACAAGGACAATGGTCTCCAAAGGAAACACATCTGCATATAAACCAAAAGGAAATGCTGGCAGTAATGCATGCCATCGAGGCTTTTCAACACCAACTCCAGCAAGGCCATTTAATGATACGGACAGACAACACCACTGTGATGTGGTACATAAACAAGCAGGGGGGCACCCACTCTTACCCTCTTTGCAGACTGACAATGCAGCTTTGGGAGAAATCACTGAACCTAAACATCCAGTTACAATCCCAGTTTGTTCCAGGAAAAGACAATGTGTTGGCGGACAGCCTAAGCAGGAATTTCACAGATCCACACGAGTGGAGGTTACATCCGAAGGCCTTCAGACAACTCACTTCGACATGGGGCAAGCCAGAAGTGGACCTATTTGCCTCTCACCTCAATCATCTTCTACCAAAATTTTGCACAAGGACATACCATCCAAAAGCTTGGAAAATAGATGCCCTCTCATTCAACTGGAACTCCCTAGCAATCTATGCATTCCCACCTCTGCCACTGATGACCTCAGTATTACTAAAGATCAAAGCAGAGAAGCCCAAGGGAATCATAATAGCTCCGGACTGGCCAAGACAACACTGGTACCCACTACTACGGAGCATATGCCACACCAGGAGGTGGGCCCTCCCCCAGTGGCCTCTACTTTTGAGTCAACACAATTTCGAAACACTGCATCCAAATCTTCTGACACTGCAGCTAACAGCCTGGGAGATCCCATAAATAACTTCAGCTTATCTCTCTCCAAGGAAGTTCAGCGGATACTAACAGAGGCACGAAGACCATCCACCAGAAAGGTTTACTTAGCAAAGTGGAAAAGATTCAGCAATTGGAATACCAGCAAGGGACATGATGCATCATTGTTGAACATCCCACTCATCTTGGAATATTTGGCAGATATGTTAAAGAACAGCCTCTCATATTCTTCCATAAAGATACATGCATCTGCTATTTCAGCTAGATACAACACTGATCCTCCTGTTTTTCCTCACCCCTTACTAAGGCAATTCCTCAGGGAATCAAGAACATTAAGCCAAGAAAGGCCCCAGTGCCAGCCTGGGACCTCAATTTTGTCTTAGAAAAACTGACTCTACCTCCATTTGAGCCAGCAGCTTCAGTTGACTTGCAATTTCTCTCATGGAAGACAGCTTTCCTGTTGGCAATTACCTCAGCAAGAAGGGTTTGAGCTTCAGGCCCTAATGGCAATACCACCCTTTATCATTTTCATAGAGACAGGGTTTCATTAAGGACCAACCCTACTTTTATGCCAAAGGTGGTTTCTAGGGTTTCTTTAAATCAAGCCATTCATCTGCCTGCTTTCTTCCCCAATCCTGAGAATAAGGGGAAAGACTGTTGCATACCTTGGACATTCACAGACAACTTCGATACTACCTGGACAGAACAAAGGCCAGTAGGAAGTCTGAACAACTTTTTGTAGCTTACGCCCCGGCAGTCCAAGGAAAAGCAATTTCAAAACAGGCTATTTCTAAATGGATTGGACATTGCATCAGATTCTGTTATTCCTTTCATGGAAAGACTGTTCCAGCTAATGTCAGACCACATTCCACCAGAGCTACAGCCACCTCTACAGCATTCTTAAGAGGGGTGCCTACCAAGGACATTCTAGAAGCTGCTACATGGAGCTCCATGCATACATTCTCCAAACACTACAATCTCCCTCTATACTCCAGATCCAGAGCAGGCTTTGCTTCGGCAGTCCTGCAGGATTTGATTGCCACACCATCTCTTTCCTAGAGCATACCTCCTCCCCCAGCTAAGCTATGGTATTCTACCCACATGTTATGACTGCAGTTGCATTCTTGAAGGACATAGTACAGTTTTGTACCTACCATAAATGTAGATGTCCGATAGACATGCAACTGCAGTCGGATTTTCCCTCCCTCCATACCCCTCTATGCCTAGGGTCCACTCCTATCCCTGTTACTCTTAGCTGGGGATATCTGTTATGGTGTATTTGTTTTATTGCTCATTTATTTGTTTGGAATCCTGCTTTTGTCTTCCAATTTGATTACAGCCTTCCTTGGAGGGCACCTGGCATCTGGGGCAAGAAACACTGAAGAAAATGGCATCGGCTGATGCTTATGTACTCCAGCCGCTCTGACGTCGGAGAGAAATGCGACATCAGCCGACGTCGGACCCAGACTTTGGAATCCGGCCGACCGAGGGCTGCCTGAGGCAGGACAACCCACATGTTATGACTGCAGTTGCATGTCTATCGGACATCTACATTTATGGTAGGTACAAAACTGTACTTTTCTTCATCTTTATATTTTTTAGTATGGCTTAGTATTTACCCACCTTGAGAATAAATTATTTTCCTCAAAACACAAATGTTCAAATTGGACAAATTTGAATAGTGGGTTTTGAAATGGTGCTTTTTTTCCAACTTTGCCAGAGAAAGGAGAAGGGAAACTGCTTTAACTAAAAAGACAAATATCTGACCTTTCCTTAAGTAATTATGATGTTGAGGTGATTATTATGCAAAAAACAAAGCCAGCACTGTGAGGTGTTTGTTAAACATCAGTTTATTAAAAACTTTTCAAAACATCACTAGGGGTAGTAAAACCCCCTGTGAATGCACAAAATACCCAAAATAAGCAGCAAACCGGTTTCAGCTAACCTAGCCTTCCTCAGTGCAAATAAGCTAATAAGTTAAGGCAGAGCCAAAGTTGTATATAAAGACAGCTCAATTAATCAATTAGGATATAATTGAGAATTTGCAAATGCTCATTCAAACTGGGGCTGAAAAGCCCACCTAATTTAATTATCCATTTCTTCTCCTTGGAATTTAATATAGAATGCCAACCCCCTTTACAGGTCCTATCCCCACCAATTTTATCAATAACAGTGAAATGAAAAGAGGCTGTCGGATGCTTCAAGGTATGTTTGTATAAAGCATTGGTCAAATTGTGATTCGCTCATATGTTCAGAAATTCTGATTCTCAATGGCATAGAAGTTTGCCCTACATAGAAAGCTGAACATGACCAGGAGGCAAGGTAAGCAGCCCAGACTGAACCACAATTTGCCAGAAACTTGATATCAAATACCTGCGCTGTATTTTTGCTGGTAAATTGTTTGGTCTTAAAGACTCTAGGGCAATGGGTACAATGCCCACAAGGATAAGACCCCATTAATCTCTCCCCAGTCATGGTACTTTGCCAAACTGTATTGGAAGGCCTGTAAGAGTGTTTATAATGACTTAAATGGGAGCCTAAAGTTTGTCCCCTTCAAAAAGAAAAGTGGCATTTTCCCCAATTATTGAAGTTAATCTGATGTTCATTGTGTTACCCTGCTGCAGTCATCACACTTGGGTTATCCTGCCGTCAGGCGGTCCCGCAGTCGGCCCGAATTCCAAAGTCTTGGTCTGGCGTCAGTTGCTGTCGCTTCTTCCCTGACGTCAGTGCATCAGGGGTATATAAGAGGCATCCAACGCCATTTTCTTCTGTCTTTCTTACCGCGCGGTGCCCGAAGCAGAAGCAGTTCGCAAGGCCGACACCTGAGATTTTTGATTTGAATTTCAGTCCGAAGTCTTCAATAAAGCTAAGTACCCCATTGGGGAACATTTTCTTGCCTCAGTCCGATGTCAGAAAAAGTTAACAATTGCATTTCTTGTGGGAAGCAAATACCTCACAAGGACTTCCATTCCTAGTGTATTCCTTGCCTAGGCCCAGACCACGACGTCACAGGTTGTCGGTTTTGCTCTAAGTTTGATAAATGCACTATCAAACGCCGTTTTGACTTCGCACAGCATTATTTTGGTAGGAAATTCAATTATATCATGCCGTCGGAGCAGCCGACTACCGCAATTCTTAAAAAAACGCAAGGATAAGGACAGGCAGCCTAGGAATAAACCAGACCCCGAGGCCTCAGCTGGGCCTGTCGCCGGTTCTCCGGTTTTCAGTGAGGCGCATATGCAGCCCCTGATGACCGCAATGCCGACTCCCATGCAGAGTCTACTAGGCCGACGCAGCCATCTACCGACACCGGAGCAGATTTAGACACTGGTGCAGAGGAAACACCTTCAGTTACAGAAGGTGTCTTCAGACCGACTACACTCACCATTAAATCTTATGCTAAACTTAAAACTCCTTTAAATCCTAAGAAAACTGTTCATCGGTCAACAGGTCAAGGCCCCATACCTAAGAAACAGATGCTTAAGATGGCTGAAGATTTAATTACCCTTATCAGGGGTTCCCATCCCCCTCCTGATAAAAGACCAAGACAAGAGGAGCATTATGCATCCTCTGACCAGGTTTCTCTCTCCTCAGATTCTTCTGAAGAACAGGATTACACTTTTCCACCTTATGAGGATTCTGATGCTGAAGACTCTGTTCCCTCAGCATCTCCCCATGAAGACTACTCCTTTGGGGAAACATTACATACCATGAGGAAACATTTCCACTGGTAAGGCCAGGATTACTCAGATTCTAAGAAAAGGCTCTGAGAGTTCCTTCTGTTACCCTAGCACAGACCTCTTGCTATTCCTCCTGTTTTAGATATTGTGGATGATGTCTACTTGGAGTCTAGTTTAAATCCAGACTCTCTACCTCCTGCTCCAGCCAAACCAGACAGATACTACAGAGTACCTGACTCACACAAATTCCTTTATAAAAGCCCTGTAGATGACCCAGAAACTATATCCCAGGGTCCTAAGGGAGCAAAGGCTTCTATGGCTAAAAATCCTGTGCCCTCTGAAAGAGATTCCAGAGCCCTAGATAGATGGGGAAAGAAAATATACACCTCTGCAACTATGGCTATGAGAGCATTAAATTGCCAGTTTCACATGTTGAAATATCAACAATTCTTGATGTCTCAGTTAAAACAAAAAATGAGCACACACTCAGAACAGCCTGAGTTCAAGGAAATGCAGGATCTGTTGCATGCAGCTGAACAGGTGGGCAAGCATACCTTACAATGCGGATTTGATTCACTGGAAGCTTCCTGTAGAGCAGCTGTTACTGGCTCAGTCATTTGTAGACATGCTTGGTTAAAAGAGCAAACCCTCCCTGACCATGTTAAAGCAAAATTATTAGATGCACCTTTACAACAGGATGTATTATTTGGTGTCAAAGCAGAAGAGGTTTTAAAGAAAACGGAGGATAAGGCTAAATCTATGTAAACGGTCAAGGATTTCTTACAGGTACAACCCCCTCACTTCAACAGAAATTGTCCAACAAAAAATTGGTCCTTTCCAGCTTCAGACAGATCACAGAGGGGCAAATACAGATGCCCAAGGGGCAGAGGTCAGTCACAGGGCAATTACAAACCTCGACAATGGGGTTCTGCTACCCAGAAAGGAGGAGAAGACAGGCCCCAAGCTAACAGAAGGCAGACACAATGACTCTATCCTCAAACTACCAAGCAAATCTCTCCTGGCAACACCCTTGGGAGGAAAACTAGCATTTTTTGCAGACAACTGGCACATCATCACAAAAGACAAATGGGTTCTAAACATTGTCTCTCATGGATACAGATTCCACTTTCATACCTTATCAAGGATCAAAGGAATGCCAGACCTGCCACCAAATCAATGGGCAGAGGCACAAAAACAAATTACAGCTCTCATGAACATGAGAGCCATTCAATAGGTACCTACACAGGAGCAGGGACAAGGATTTTACTCAAGACTCTTCCTAGTTCCAAGAAAGGACAAAGCATGGAGACCCATTCTGGATCTTTCAATTCTGAACACCTATCTGCAAGTACCAAAATTCAAGATGCTAACACTACAGCAGCTTCTTCCCATGCTGGGCAAGAATGCTTGGCTGGTCACTTTGGACCTCAGGGAGGCATATCTGCATGTCCCTATCAGACAAAGTTGCAGAAGATACCTCTGCTTCATTGCAGGTTCAACACATTATCAATTCTCTGCACTGCCCTTTGGCTTATCTACTACGCCCAGGGTCTTCACAAAGTGCCTGGCACCAGTAATTGCATACTGCAGACAAAGAAGAATTCAAATATACCCATACCTCGACGACTAGCTTATTCAAGCAGAAAGCAAGGACATTCTTTTACAGCATTTGGCATTTGTCAAGCACCTTCTAAGTTGCCTAGGATGCACAGTAAATGAAAAGAAATCAAAACTAGTGCCCTCACAAAACATAACATTCCTGGGTGCCAGCTTGAATACGACGGCCCAGATGGCTTATCTCACGCCAGACAAACAACGACAACTGTCTCAATATTTCAAAATAATGGCAACAAAGATCCAACTCCCTGCAAGAAAAATTCTGCAGGCCTTGGGATTCATGGCATCTTGCATTCTACTAATACCATTTGCAAAACTGCATATGAGGAAATTACAATGGTACCTGAAAAGTGTATGTACTCAGCAGAGCCACAGCCTGGAAACAATGATTCCACTCATTCCCTGCCTTCAACAGGAGTTTCTATGGTGGGCACAGGCATGTCACCTCAACAAGGGTCAGCCTTTCACCTTACCAACAGCCAGGCAAACTATGACAACAGATGCATCTGACTATGCCTGGGGAGCACACATGGCAGGGCAAATGGACTACAGATCAGAGACACCTGCATATCAATCAAAAAGAAATGCTAGCAGTGCAGAATGCCCTAACAGCTTTCAAGGACCGTCTGCACCTAGGACAACTACTAATAAGGACAGACAACACCACAGTTATGTGGTACATAAACAAGCAAGGGGGCACACATTCCTACCCTCTATGCCAGCAAGCAATGACCTTGTGGAACACTGCACTGTCTTACCAGGTTCAATTACAAGCACAATTCCTGCTAGGAAAGAAAAACACATTGGTAGATGACCTAAGCAGAAACATCATGGATCCACACGAATGGAAACTAGATCCACAAGTATTTGCAATGATAGCTCAAAAATGGGGACGCCCAGACATAGATCTGCTTGCAAGCCCCCACATCCGCCAACTTCAAAAATTTTGCACAAGGACCTTCCATCCACTAGCTTGGAAAGTGGAGACTCTCTCATTCAGTTGGAAAACATTAACAGTCTATGCCTTCCCTCCACTGCCTCTTCTAGCAAAGGTACTGCTGAAAGTCAGATTAGAGAGGCCACAAATGATTCTCGTTGCACCAGATTGGCCACACCAACATTGGTATCCAATTTTAAGGACCATGGCCCAGGGCCCACCATGGATTTTGCCACAAATTCCTCACCTGCTCACCCAATGAGACAATCTGATTCTACACAGCCAGCTCAAGACTTTAAACCTGGCTGCATGGCAAATTACCTAAACAACCAACCAACACCTTTATCCAAAGCTGTTCTGGATGTCATTCTGGAGGCCAGGAGGCCCAGCACCAGGAAAACCTATTCAGACAAATGGAAAAGATTTTGCTCCTGGAAACAGGCTAAAGGCGTAAATCCCCTGGAGCCGAACATTCCTATATTCTACAATATTTAACTGAGATGTTACACAAAGGACTTTCCTTTTCATTTATTAAGATCCACACCTCAGCAATTTCAGCTCATTACAGCACGGATCCTCCTTTATTTTCACATCCACTCCTAAGACAGTACCTCAGAGGGGATAAGTCCTGGAAAAGCTTACACTGCCGCCCTTTGAACCAGCTTTTTCAACTGATTTAAAATTTCTTTCATGGAAAACTGCCCTACTTCTAGCAATAACCTCAGCTAAAAGAGTCTCAGAGCTACAGGCACTAATGGCAGTGGAACCTTTCCTCATTTTTCATCAAGACAGAGTTTCTCTATGAACTAATCCTTCCTTTATGCCAAAGGTGGTATCCAGTGTGGCCCTAAACCAGACCATTCACTTGCCCACCTTCTTCCCAAATCCCCAGAACAAAGGAGAAAGACTCCTGCACTCTTTGGACAGTCACAGGCAATTACGTTACTACTTGGATAAAACTAAGGCTTTCAGAAAAACTGACCAGCTCTTTGTAGCCTATGCTACAGGATCACAAGGAAGAGCTATCTCAAAACAGACCATTTCTAAATGGATAGGACATTGCATATGTTTCTGCCACACACATCATGGGAAACCAGTACCTGCTAACATTAGGTCCCACTCCACCAGGGCTACAGCTACATCAGCAGCCTTTCTCAGGGGAGTGCCAACCAAGGATATTCTGGAAGTTGCTACTTGGAGTTCAGTGCACACCTTCACCAAACATTATCACTTACCTCTTTACTCTAAGACTAGAGCTGGATTTGCCACTGCAGTTTTGCAGGGCCTACTAGCCTCTTCTAACCCTGTTTGACTCCACCTCCCCTCCTTAGCTTTGGGATTCAACCCAAGTGTGATGACTGCAGCAGGGTAACACGATGAACATAGTACAGTTTTGTACCTACCATAAATGTAGATGTTCGAGTGTTCACCCTGCTGCAGTCCAGGTTACCATCCCTCCATCCCCTCTGAACTAGCTGAACTTATCTCTACCACTTTATCCTATACTACCTCCATGGTGTATTTGCTTGTACCTAAGGGTTTTGTTTTATTTTTATATAGCCATATGTATTTATATATATATATTTGCCTACCTTTTGGGGGCACCTGACATCTGGGGCAAGAAAAACGGAAGAAAATGGCGTTGGATGCCTCTTATATACCCCTGACGCACTGATGTCAGGGAAGAAGCGACAGCAACCAACGCCGGACCAAGACTTTGGAATTCAGGCTGACTGCAGGACCGCCTGATGGCAGGATAACCCAAGTGTGATGACTGCAGCAGGGTGAACACTCGAACATCTACATTTATGGTAGGTACAAAACTATACTTTGTCCGCCAACAAAATATTCCAGTGTTTTTTACTATATTCATGAGTTCACCAGTTTTCCGACCGTAAGTGGTAACCATTCTTAAAGCATTTTGGTCCTCTGTTGTTTTTGGCTTCTATTGTAATAGCTGTTCCCTCGCTTGTGTGCTCGCCCACCTAGTGGCCATTGGTGATATTGCCTGATCTATGTACCCTCTATTATGAAATCTACAAGCAAGATCTTCCTTATATTTATTAAATGAGTCATCATCTGAACATGCACATCTGACCCTCAGAAACTGTGATTTCGGGATGTTCCGAATCACATGTTGTGGGTGAAGGCTAGTGGCATGCAATAAGGAATTATATTGTGGATATTTCCTGTAAATTTCAGTTATTAAAGTATTATCAACATTCCTTGTGATGGTTACATACAGGAATGTGATTTCTTGAAGATGATAATTTACCCTGAACTCTATATCCCACTTGTTCTGATTCAAATATTCCACAAATTCCATAAGATAAGCACTATCTGCCCTCCACACTAACCGTTGTCCAAGTACCTCCTCCAACTATCCATAACCCCCAAATAGATATTATAGTTAGGGTCATATATCAATTCCATCTCTATGTAGGCCATAAACAGATCTGCATAGATGGGGGCAAAAGAAGCCCCCATTGCCATGCCTTGTAGCTGCAAATGACATGCTCCATGAAAGTAAAAAACATTTTTCTCAAGAACATGCTCAGCCAAGCATACTAGGAACATACCTCTCAACCTGGGAACATCAAAAATCTGGACAAGGCCAATGAAAAATAGGTACAAATCTGTATGCTCATCAACATAAAATTTGCATACATAATTAAGTAACCCCAACCTTATGATGTAGGGGATAATGCCTATGTTAGTGAGTCTATCAATGATTCCTGAGTTGGGAATAGTGTTGAAGGCCTTGGCTAGATCAAGGTAGGCTGTATTGACTACCTTGCCTTCATCCACTGCTCTGGTGACAGATTTGAAGAAGTCTATCAGGTTGATCAGACATGATCTGCCCTTCACAAACCCAAACTCTGTAGGGTCCAGGGTTTGAAGGTTCCCTATATCTCTATTTATAAGGTCCATAATGATGTGCTCCATAGCCTTACAGATCAGGCTCTTCAGACTGATGGGGTGGTAATTAGCAGGGTCAGTAGTTGTTCCCCCTCTGTGGAGTGGAATGACTGTAGCAGTGTGCCATTTGGTGAGAACAAAGCCTGAAGTGAGGCTGTGGTTGAACAGGGCACTCAGGTGTGGTGCCAGTTCCATTTGTAATTTGCGTAGAACACAGCCAGGTATATTATCAGGTCCCACGGAAGCTGTATTTTTGGCTTTGGACAGTGCGGTTTCTACCTGTGCAGCCATGATATTAGGGATTTGGCATTCCTCGGGTATTGGGATGGGCCTTTTAGTGGGTGAAGGGGGGGTAACGTTTGCACTAAACCTGTCAGCCAAGATATTGGCAATATCAGTTGGTTTAGTATAAGTGGTGCCATTGTGCAGTAGCTCAGAGCACATCTGTGTATTGTTATGAGATTCTTGACATAACTAAAGAATGCCTTGTTGTTATCTTTAGTATCTGTAGCAATTTTGTTTTCGTACCTAGCTTTGAGGAATTTGATGAGGGATCTCAGTTTTTTGCTGAGATTTACAAGGGAATTTTTTCCAGTCTTGGGACTTTTCCCTTTTCTGCAACAGTTTTTTTCCTTCTGTTGTACAGTTTGTTAATGGCAGGGGACCACCAGCTTGGCTTCCTTTTTTTGGAGGACAGCATCTTGGATGTCCTTCAAGGATGCATCTGCAGTCCTTACATATGGGTTTTCCTGCCTTAGGCAGCCCTTCGGTCGGCCGGATTCCAAAGTCTGGGTCCGGCGTCGGCTGATGTCGCCCCTCTCCTGACGTCAGAGTGCCTGGGATATAAAAGCGTCAGCCGACGTCATCTTCCTCAGTCTTTCTTGCCACGCGGTGCCCGAAGCAGAAGCAGTTTGCAAGTGCCGGTCGGCCAGCTCCTGTAATTTCAGCTACCGAAGACTTCAAAAAGCTAAGTACCCCGTTGGGGACTCTTTCTTGCCTCAGCCGATGTCAGATCAAACGGTTACAGTTAATAATTGTTTAACTTGTGGGAAACAAATACCTCATAAGGATTTCCACTCTTACTGCCTCCCCTGCCTAGGCCCAGACCACGACGTCTCAGCCTGTGCAGCCTGTGCCTCCTTCAATAGACGCACTCTTAGGCATCGGTTGGAGTTTGCAGAGGAATTTTTTGGGGATAGTTACTGTTACAAGATGCCGTCGGAGCCTCCGACTACTCATTTAACCAAAAAACGGAAGGACAAGGACCGACACACGCGGACCGTGGTTTCGGCCGAAACCACGCATAGGCCTACCGCGAGTGTCTCGGTATCTGCTGAAACAGAATCCTTGGTGCTTCCGACCGACGAAACCGCACAACCGACAACCTCGGTCCCGGAGGCCACCTCTGAGTCGGTCATAGAATTCCCCTCTGAAACTGGTGCTCTGGAAACAACCAACACCATTTCTCTAGATAAAACTACTCCAGCACGTGGGGCAGCCAGGCCTCCTGCATCCATGTCCATAAAGGCATTTTCACGTGCTAAAGCTGCTAAACAGCCAAAATCTCTCCCTCCCAAGGCTATTCCTCAGGGATCCACTACCGGTTCACAGATTTTAAGTTTAGCTGAGGACCTTATTACCTTAATTAGGGGCTCTCAGCCACATCCGGACAGGGGCTGTCAACCTCCTCTAGACAAAAGGCCCAGGGTTGAGCACACTGATCCCCAGTCTTCTGATGAGGCCTCAGATGACTCTGCCCTATCAGACTACCAGGAGGAGGCCTTTACGGCCTACGAGGATTCTGATGCAGAGGAATCTATTCCCTCGGCCTCCCCTCCTGAAGAGTTGTCCTTTGGGGAGACCCTTCACTCCATGAGAGAGCATTTCAAATGGCAGGGCCAGGAATTCTCTGATTCCAGGAAGAGATTAAGGACTTTTTTGCATTTACCTCAGCATAGACCTTTGGCTATTCCTCCTGTTTTAAATGTCATTGATGATGTGTACTCTGAGTCTAGCATTTCCCCTGACTCCCTTCCTCCGGCTCTTGTCAAACCCGACAGGTACTACAGGGTCCCGGACTCACATCATTTCCTTTACAAGGGCCACTCTGCTGACCCAGAAACTATTTCCCAGGGCCCTAAAGGGGTTGCAACCACCACTACTAAAAATCCACTTCCTTCTGAAAGGGAGTCCAGGGCTTTAGAGAGATGGGGTAAAAAAGTGTATATTTCTTCCACTCTTTCTATGAGGGCATTAAATTGTCAATTCCATATGATATAGTACCAAGAGTATTTGTTAGATGAATTGCATAAAAAACTATCTTCACCTGAACCCCTAGATCGCAAGGCACTTCAGGATCTGGTACATAACTCCCAGCAGGTTAGCAACCATTTCTTGCAGTGTGGTTATGATGCATTGGAAGCTTCATGTAGGTCAGCAATGACAGGTGCAGTCATACGTAGACATGCTTGGCTGAAGGAACAAACTCTGCCAGATCATGTTAAAGCAAAGCTTCTAGATGCTCCGTTGGAAAAGCAAAAGTTATTTGGCTCCACGGCTCAGGAGGTCTTAAAGAAATTTGAGGAAAAGGCTAAATCTGTACAAACAGTCAAAGATTTTCTCCAGGTCCAACCACCAAGATTCAGCAGAAATTGGCCTTCTAAGAATTGGTCCTTTCCGGACACAGACAGATTTCAAAGAGGGAAAAACAGGCGTGCCAGAGGTAGAGGGCAAGCTCGAGGCTCCTACAGAGGACGTCAATGGCAGCCTCCTAACCAGAGAGGTACTGCAGGGCCTACAACTACTACACAAGGACCATCTCAATGACTTGACTTTGACCCCGCCAACCAGGGCTCAATTGGAAGCTCCTTTGGGTGGAAAGCTATCTTTATTCTCAAAAAATTGGCACAGTATTACAAAGGACAAATGGATACTGCAAATAATAGACAAAGGATACAGATTCCATTTTCATACATTACCAAAAAGACAAGGCATGCCAAACCTGCCACCAAACCAAAGGGCAGAAGCTTTCAAGCAAATTTCCAAGCTACTACAAATGAAAGCGATAGAAAGAGTTCCTCTCACAGAACAAGGCCAAGGATTTTATTCCAGACTATTCCTTGTTCCAAGAAAAGAAAAGCAATGGAGGCCTATTCTGGACTTGTCCGCACTGAATACTTACCTCATCGTGCCAAAATTCAAAATGCTGACCTTACAGCAACTCCTTCCCATGCTGGGCAAGGGGTCTTGGCTGGTAACTCTAGACCTCAAGGAGGCATACCTGCATGTCCCTATCAGACAAAGTTGCAGAAGACACCTCAGATTTCTTGCAGGTTCAGAGCATTATCACTTCTCAGCATTGACTTTTGGCTTATCTACTGCACCCAGAGTATTCACAAAATGCCTGGCATCAGTAATTGCACATTGCAGACTTCAGGGGATTCAAATATACCCATACCTGGATGACTGCCTCATACAAGCGGACAGCCAGCTAACACTGGTAAAACACTTAAACTATGCCATCTGACTACTACAGGCCTTGGGATACACAGTCAACATTCAGAAATCAAGACTTGTTCCATCCCAACGAATAATTTTCCTGGGTGCAAAACTGGATACAAACACCCAAATGGCTTTTCTCACAGAAGAAAAACAAGCACAATTACCGGATTACTTCAGAAATCTGACAACACAAACCCAGCTTACTGCAAGGAAGATCCTGCAGGCCCTGGGTTTCATGGCATCTTGCATTCTTCTGATTCCACTAGCAAGGCTGCATATGAGGAAACTACAATGGTACCTAAGGAGTCTATGGTCTCAGCATAGTCACAGCCTAGAAACTTTGATTCCCCCTCATTCCATGCCTTCAAAAGGAATTCCTGTGGTGGGCAAAAGCAAGCCAGTCAAACAAGGGCCTGCCTTTCAGCAAGCCACATACCAGCCAAACCATTACAATGGACGCCTCAGACCATGGATGGGGAGCACACATGGAGGGCAAATGCATTCAAGGACAATGGACAGAAAAAGAGTTGCATCTGCACATCAACCAAAAGGAAATGCTGGCAGTTATACATTCCATCGAGGCCTTCAAGCACTTCCTGCACCAAGGTCATCTGTTAATAAAGACAGACAATACCACAGTTATGTGGTACATAAACAAACAAGGAGGTACCCATTCATACCCTCTTTGCAGGCTGGCAATGAATCTGTGGGAACTTTCACTAAACCTCAATATAGAGCTCCATTCCCAGTTCGTACCAGGAAAAGACAATGTACTGGCGGACAGCCTGAGCAGAAACATCATGGATCCGCACGAATGGATGTTGCACCCAGATATCTTTCTCCAGATAACACAATCATGGGGAAGGCCGGACATTCCCACCGCTGCCATTAATGACCAAGGTCTTACTGAAGATCAGGACAGAGCAACCAAAAGTAATTCTGATAGCTCCGGACTGGCCAAGACAACACTGGTACCCACTGTTAAGGAGCATGTCACGCACGAAACCTTGGCCTCTACCACAATGGCCACTTCTACTGACACAACACAATTGCAAGACTCTGCACTCCAGCCTCAAAACCTTACAGCTGACAGCCTGGAAAATACCTTGACTCCTTGCCAGGATAAGCTATCCAAGAGGGTACAGGATATCATCATGGAAGCCCGACGGCCTTCCACAAGAAAAGCATATTCAGCAAAATGGAAAAGATTTCGTACCTGGAACACCACAAAGGGTCAAGATCCGACAGTCATGAGCATTCCACATATTTTGGAATACTTGGCTGAAATGCTCCATAATGGCCTTTCTTATTCCTCCATAAAGATTCATGCTTCAGCAATTTCAGCAGAGTACAACACTGATCCACCTGTATTCTCTCATCCTCTACTAAGGCAGTTTCTAAGAGGGATAAAAAACATCAACCCTCCAAGGAAACCACCAGTGCCTACATGGGACCTTAACTTCATGCTGGAAAAATTAACTCTCCCTCCCTTTGAACCAGCAGCATCTTCAGAACTACAATTCCTATCTTGGAAGACTGCCTTCCTTCTGGCCATAACCTCAGCAAGAAAAGTATCTGAATTACAGGCCCTCATGGCAGTTCAGCCATTTCTCATTTTTCATCAGGACAGAGTCTCTTTGAGAACCAATCCTTCTTTCATGCCAAAGGTGGTATCCAGGGTTTCAATGAACCAAGCTATTCACCTGCTGACCTTCTTTACAAATCCACAAAATAAAGGAGAGAAACTTCTGCATACTTTGGACATCCACAGACAGTTGCGCTACTACTTGGACAGAACTAAGACTTACAGAAAAACTGACCAACTATTTGTAGCATATGCTGCTGCTGTACAAGGAAAAGCAATTTCCAAACAGACAATTTCAAAATGGATAGGAAATTGCATTCGGTTCTGTTACTCCTTTCATGGAAAAGCTGTGCCAGTTAACATAAGGCCTCATTCCTCCAGAGCAACAGCCACCTCCACAGCCTTCTTAAGAGGGGTGGCTACAAAGGACATTTTAGAAGCTGCTACATGGAGCTCTGTGCATACATTTTCCAAGCATTACAACTTGCTCTTATATTCCAGATCCAGAGCAGGCTTTGCTAGTGCAGTCCTGCAGGGCATATTAGCTACACCATCTTTTTCTTAGGTCCTACCTCCCCCAGCTTAGCTATGGTATTCTACCTATATGTAAGGACTGCAGATGCATCCTTGAAGGACATAGTACAGATTTGTACCTACCATAAATGTAGATGTCCGATAGGTATGCATCTGCAGTCAGGTTTTCCCTCCCTCCTACCCCTCTGTGGTATACTATGGGTACATATCCCTCATTTTAGCTACCTGGGGTTATCTTTTATGGTGTATTTGTTTTTTATTGATGTGCATATTTGGAATTTTTTCCATCTCTCCAAATTTAGCCATACTTAGAGGGCAACTGGCATCTGGGGCAAGAAAAACTGAGGAAGATGGCGTCGGCTGATGCTTTTATATCCCAGGCGCTCTGACGTCGGGAGAGGGGCGACATCAGCCGACGCCGGACCCAGACTTTGGAATCTGTCCGACCGAAGGGCTGCCTGAGGCAGGACAACCCATATGTAAGGACTGCAGATGCATACCTATCGGACATCTACATTTATGGTACGTACAAAACTGTACTTTCTGTTTGGTATGGCCTCATCCATGCACTTGTGTAAATGCTCATACAGTGCCTTGGTGTATGATTCAGCAGCCATACACCCATTCCCCATTTGCATAGATGACATGAAGTTTGCCACGTCTGTCTTTAGAAGCTCATAATTGGCTTTGGCGAAGTTCTTCACTGTGGTTTCCTACATGGGGGGGTGAGAGTGGGATTTGGATATTGATGGTGATATTGATGGTGATTAACGTATGGTCAGATCTAACCAGGGAGGACTTGATTACTGGTGTAGAGCAGTGATCCCCCATGTTTGTAGTGACCAGGTCGAGAATGTTTCTACCTCTGGTGATGGTGAGAATGAGTTGGTCTAGGGCATTGGAATTAATGAATTCTAGAAATCGTTGGGAAAATGAGTTGGAACAGGAGTCATTTTCCCAGCTAATGGAGGGGTAGTTAAAGTCTCCCAGTATAAGGGTATTAGTTTGAACCTTATTGTTTTCCAAAGTGTTCAGGAATGCTGAGTGGTAGTCTTGGAACATTGTGAGGCAGCTATAGCAGGCTACAACCCCAGATTGCAGTTTTATCCAGTGTTAGTTGTACCTGAAGTATCTCTGATGCTTTATGTTGGGCAACTAGTCTGGAGGTGTGCATATATTTTATGAAGATGGATACACTACCACCTTTGGGACTTCTGTCCATACCTCCTTTAGGGCTTTGGTCCAGGTTTAGGGGCAGAAAAATGTAATATATGCATTGTACCCTGTTAGCACTGGGGTGCTCTCCGGAGCCTTGAAACAGGTCTCTGTTACTGCACAGATGTTGATGTTCTCCAGTTTAAGGAGTGACTTGAGTGAGTGCATTTTGAGATTTAGACTTCTAGCATTGAGTAGCATAACCCTCAGGTTGCGCTTGCTTGCAGTTGTTACAGTTAACTAGTAAACTCTGTTAAACTAGTATACACTATTAAACTCTCAGGAGGATTCAGTAAACTTTACATGGTCATTTTTGACCATGTACACAGTAGCAACAGAATTTAGTTTCAGTAAGCACCATGTAGAGGCACACATCCATGGGCAAACAAGGTAAATACTATGACATGCTAATTACAGCATAAGTTACTGAATTGCATGCAAATAAACACACTGAGCTGAACGAAAGAGGGACACTCACCATAACTCTGATCTGTGATATATAACAATAAGTATCCTGTTTTTTACTTACCTTTTCTAGTTATTCCTTATTCTAACCATTTATAGCACTTTTTATTGTCTGCTGCTCACTTTTTATTGTATTTTATTGCTATAAACTAATCTGCACTGTTGTATTGAAATTGTCTGCCTCACAGGCTGTCACACTGTTTGTAAAGCTTTTTCAGCTAGTTTCACTGTGTTAACGGTTTATTACTGCTTGTTTTAATCCATTTACATTTTAAGTATTATTCTAAGCCTCTTAGTTTTGGTTTAAGAATTTGTGCTTTAGGCCTACCCCTTAGCTCTCCCAAGCCTCTCTCCCTTAGATTCTGAAAATATGGATGGACAATTTCCTATGGTTTCTCCTACCAGCCTGGTTGATATGGGCATTCAGAGACAGCGTGGCAACTGCCTCATTTACACAGACAGCCATCTACTATTACCACCTAGGAACACAATTTGTGAGAGATGCAATTACATAAAGAAGCTAGAGTCCATGCTGTCTCCCTCACAAGCCAGTATATCTGGCACTGAGAAGGTGGTCAGCACAATCACTACACCTCAACACCACCCAAAACTACACAACACACACCCACATATGCAGAGGTTCTCAATAAAAACAAACCCAGACAAAGGAGACCTCAGAGGCAAAAACAGATGCAAACTCCACAACCCTTCACAACACATACCATTCATAGTCCACACACCGGTGTCTTGCAACCACTAAGGCCTAACCATAAATCCAACATATTAATCATGGGAGACTGCATTGTGAAACACACAGATGTGCCTCTCACCAGGCTGGATAAAGGAGAAAGTCATGGTTAGTTGCTTGTCAGGTGCAAAATCCACCATATCACCCATGCACTCAAGTCTCTCAACAGCAGGTACTGTTATTACTCTGTCATAGTCCATGTTGGTGGGAACAACTTGAGATGTACCTTCCAGGACTATATCAAGAGAGACATGATTGAGCTCGCTGATAATTTGTCCCAGGCAGGTATGTCCCTAGCCTTAAGAAGCATTCTACTGTCACCCAGAATGATGCCTCAATACAAACAGAAAATGATTGACTTCAACAATTGGCTTAGTTTCTGGTGTCATTCCAGGGGGATCCAGCACCTGACAGTCTAGGAAGATATGATCAACATACCACAATGCTTTTCTAGAGATGGCCTGCATCTGTCTCACTTGGGCTTCAGGCTTCTGGCAAAGGCCCTTGCCTCCCACATAGTGCCTTTTTTAGGAAAAGTCATGAGGCTGATACTACCAACATAAAAATTTCAACAAAAAGCAAATTAAAGGTCATGCTGCTAAATGCTAGGAGTCTAAACATGAAACTGCACTCATTGCAAGTATTCTTAACCCTGGAAGATGCTGACATTTGTGCAGTCACAGAAACCTGGTTCAAAGCTGTGGAGAGCACCACAGCCTTACCTGATTACTCATCCTATCATATATTCAGACCCCAAACTGTGGGCAGCAAAGCCAAAGGAGGTGAAGTTTCAATATATATTAAAGACACACACACACACACACCTCCAGGCTAGTCAAACAGTGTGACGTACAGGAGACATTCCAGGTGCAGTTAACTGTTGGCAAGACCCCCTATTCAAATCATAGCTAGCTACAAGCCCCCAAATTTGACTCAAGATGCCCACTCCACCTATCTGGACCTCTTCAGATCTATCAAGATTCTACCCTTTATCCTGATCCTGGGTGACATTAATTACCCAACCATAGACTGGAAAAACTACTCATGCCAGAACACAAATCCCCAGAGATTCCTCAATTTTGTTATTGCAAATGCATTGGAACAGCTAGTTGATATCCCCCACAACAGTGATAATATCTTGGGCTTGATATTAACCAACATGAGTAACCACTGCAGCACCCCTACAGTATCATCCTCCCTGGTAAGATCCAACCATAAAGCAGTCATTTTTGAAGTCACTATCTCCCCTGCCCCCCCCCCCCCCCCTCAGCTAGGGTCAAACAAAATAACTTCTCCAAAGCTGATTACAACCTTCTGAGAGATGGTATAAACAGCTTCACAGCTCCCTCCCCCTCTATAGGAACTGGCACCGATGTCCAAATCTACACCAAACTACTATATGAGCATTTATATAGATGCATGGAATCAGGAATACCTGACAGGAAAAAATCATCCTCCGCAAGGAAGAGTAAACCTGTCTGGTGAACATCTGCAATAAATAAACTGTATAACAAAAGGAAAAAATTGCTATCCAGGACCAAGAAAGAGCAGATGCCCAACTGGAAGCAATCTCTCCGTAGCCCGAATAAGCAAATAAGAACACTAGTAAAATCCTTTAAAGCCAACTTCAAGTCCAAATTGACCACATCTACTAAAGGCAATCATAAGGCCTTATTCACATATGTCTGTAATCTCAAAGGAAGCACCCAGATCTGTTCAGAACTGGTGATCGAGGACATGACATACACATATGCTGTAGATATAGCCAATCTACTGGCTGACAGATTCGGTGAAAGCTTCTCCCATTTGCCCCTCCCCCAATCAGTAAATCAGGGCATCCCCAGTACCTGTCCTCCACCCCTTATCTCTAAGAAACAGGTCATCACTGCCCTCTCAAAGGCAATAAGTACAGCCTCCATGGGATCCGATAACATCCCAGGCTGCATCCTACATAAAGTCAGGCATGAACTTGCAGCACTATTAGGCACCCTATTCAACCAACGCCTGAGTACTGGCTTTGTCCCAGATGAGTGGAGTGGAGGACAGCCACTGTCATCCCTTTACACAAAGCTAGAACGTCCAACAATCTGAGAAATTATAGACCCATCAGCCTAACTAGCCTGATTTGCAAGGCCGTGGAACGGATTATGGACCTCATTAACAGGAACTCTGGCAACTGCCAAACACTCAACCCTACATGGTTTGGCTTTGTCCAGGGGAGGTCAGGTCTGTTAAATCTGTCCGACTTCTTTGAGATAGTCACCAAAGCCATGGGCGAGGGGAAGACAGTGCGCACTGCCTACCGTGACCTGGCCAAAGCCTTCAATACTATTCCCACTCAGGCATAATAGATAAACTCTTTCAACTAGGCATCGATCCATATGTTACCAGATGGGTAGCAAACTGGCTCACTGATAGAACCCACCTAGTCAAAATAGGGAAAGCTATATCAAGCAGTATACCCATAACAAGTGGTGTACCTCAGTGTTCAGTCTTGGGGCCTCTGTTATTTGGGATATACTTTTCTGGGGTGCAGGCCAAAATCACTGGGCTATGACTGACCAAGTTTGCAGATGACTGCAAGCTGGGTGCTGTCATCAAGTCCCCTACTGATGTGGACGTCCTCCAAAAGGGTCTCACTGAGGCAAATGATTGGTGGCAGAAACATGGCCTCTAGCTGAATAACAAAAAATGCATCATAATCCCCTTTGGGGAGAGTGACTTCCCCACAAATTATCACATTAATAACAATGTCCCAAGCACTCAATCAGTTGTGAGGGATTTGGGCAGCAAGGTTGATAGCAACCTGACTCTTGACCACCATATTGCTTCCGTTGAACAGAAAGCCTTATACATGACCCACCAAATAAATAAGGGTATCTCATCCAGGGACAAGGAGGTCATAACATCCCTGTATTCTTCCCTTATTAGGCCCATAATTGAGTACAATGCCCCTTTCGGCATGTATCGCACAAAAAACATACAGGAGCTGGAGAGAACACAGAGGATGTCCTTCATGGATGCATCTGCAGTCATAACAACTGGGTTGTCCTGTCATCAGGCAGCCCTTCAGTCGGCCGGATTCCAAAGTCCGGGTCCGGCTTCGGCTGATGTCGCACTTCACCCGACGTCATCTCTGTTGGTCTTCGGGTATAAAAGCATCAGCCGACGCCATTTTCCTCAGTCTTTCTTGCCGCATGGCGCCCGAAGCAGAAGCTGTTCGCAAGTGCCGGTCGGTCGGATCCAGAGATTACTTCTACCGAATACTACTTCGAAGACTTCTAAAGCTAAGTACCCCGTTGGGGACTCTTTCTTGCCTCAGCCGATGTCAGAAAAAGTTAATAATTGTTTAACCTGTGGGAAACAAATACCTCATAAAGATTTCCACTCTTATTGTCTGCCTTGTTTAGGCCCAGCCCGACGTAGCAGCCTGTTCGCCTGTGCTTCTTTCAACCGACGAGCTTAGGCGTCGGTCGGAGTTTGCAGAACAGTTTTTCGGTTCTGATTTTGCGTATATTATGCCGTCGGACCCTCCGACTACCCAATCTGCCAAACGCAAAGATAAAGACCGACACTCGCGGTCCGCGGTTTCGGCGAAACCATGGTTAAGCAAACGCGAGTGTCTCGGTTTCGGCGAAACCGAAAACTGATCAAAGTACAGCTGAACCTATCTCTACAACTGAGGCCCCTGCTACCACTCTTGAATCGGCCTCAGAAATTTTATCCACTACGGTGGTTGCCACTGACTTATCAGACACCATTCCCTTGGATGTCTCTACCCCAGCACGTGGTGCTGCTAGGCCTCCAGCAGCCATGTCCATTAAGGCCTTCGCCAGGGCTAAAGCAGCCAAGACTACTAAGACAGTGCCTGTTAAACCCCCCACAACCAGGCCCTCTTTTAGTTCTCAAATGCTTACTTTGGCAGAAGATTTAATTTCATTAATTAGAGGATCTCAATCTCACCCAGACAGGGCCTCTCAGCCCCCAGAGAAGAGACCTAGGGCAGAGCCCCCTGAGCCAGTGTCCTCTGATGATTCTGCTGATGAATCAGACATAACTGACCAGCCAGAGGCTCCTTTCTCCAATTTTGAAGATTCTGATGCTGAAGAATCCATTCCAGCTGCTTCCCCACCAGAAGAATTCTCCTTTGGGAAACCTTACATGCCATGCGAGAGCAGTTCCAATGGCAGCAACAGGATTTTCAGACTCCAGAAAAGACTTAGGACCTTTCTGCACCTCCCACAGCACAGGCCCTTAGCTATACCTCCTGTTCTCTCTGTGGTGGATGATGCTTTCAATGATGTCTGCTCCGCTCCAGATTCTTTACCCCAGCCCCTGCCAAACCAGACAGATTTTACAGGGTGCCAGATACTCATCACCACCTTTACAAGGCCCCACTTGCAGACCCCGAAACTATATCCCAGGGTCCCAAGGCAGTAGCCGCGACCATAGCTAAAAACCCTATTCCTTCTGAAAGGGAAGCAAGGTCATTAGACAGATGGGGTAAAAAGGTCTACACTTCAGCTACTCTCTCAGCTAGAGCTTTAAACTGTCAGTTTCACATGATACAATACCAAGAGTTTATGCTTGATCAGTTAACAAAAAAAAAAAAAAAAACTAACCACTGATGAATCTCTTGATAAGAAATATGTATTAGAAATGGTAAATAACATACAACAGGTTAGCAACCATTCCTTAAAATGTGGCTATGATGCACTGGAGGCTTCATTTAGATCAGCCATGACTGGCACAGTGATAAGAAGGCATGCATGGCTAAAGGAGCAAGCTTTACCGGATCATGTTAAAGCTAAGTTGCTAGATGCTCCTATGGATAAGACAAGTTTGTTTGGTACACCTGCCCAGCAGGTTATGAAGAAAATGGAAGAAAAGGCAAAATCTGTTCAAGCGGTTAAAGATTTCTTGCAGGTTCAACCCCAAGGTTTAGCAGGAACTGGCCTGCCAAAATTGGTCCTTTCCTGACTCCACAAAATTTCAAAGGGGCAGGAATAGTCGTTCCAGAGGCAGTAACCAATCCAGAGGAGGTGCCTACAGAGGCCGACAGTGGCAAGGTAACAACAGAGGCACAGACACAACCACTGCCACTACATCAGCACAACCACAGTGACTTAACCTAAATCCGCCTACCAGGGAACAAATAGCAGCTCCTCTAGGCGGAAAGTTAACCTTATTTTCAAAGAACTGGCACTACATAACAAAAGACAAGTGGATTTTACAAACCATAGAGCAAGGTTACGGTTTCACTTCCACACTTTACCAGTCAAAGAGGAATGCCAAATCTACCTCCAAATCAAAAACAGAGGCACTACAACAGATAATGGAGTTAGCAAACATGAGAGCTGTGGAAAGAGTGCCAACAGCAGAGCAAGGAAAGGGTTCTACTCCAGACTATTCCTAGTTCCAAGAAAGGAAAAAGTTGGAGACCAATTCTCGACCTGTCCACCTTAAATACATACATCATTGTCCCAAAATTCAAAATGCTGACCCTACAGCAACTTCTTCCCATGCTGGGCAAGGAGTCTTGGCTGGTAACTCTAGATCTCAAGGAGGCATACCTGCACGTCCCCATTCGACCAATCTGCAGAAGATACCTCAGATTTCTTGCAGGATCAGAGCACTATCAATTCTCAGCATTGCCCTTTGGCTTATCTACTGCCCAGAGTATTCACAAAATGCCTGGCATCAGTAATCGCCCATTGCAGACTACAGGAATTCAAATTTACCCATACCTGGACGACTGCCTGCTACAAGGGGACAACAAAAGCAAGCTGACAACAGATTTACAAAGGGTCATTTACTTGCTACAAGCACTGGGATACACAGTCAATTTACAAAAGTCAAGGCTGATACCATCCCAAACAAGGACATTCTTGGGCTGAATTGGACACAGTAAAACAAATGGCATTCCTGACTACAGAAAAACAAAGAACTCCCTCTTTACTTCTTGGCACTAACAAAACTGAACAAGTTAACAGCAAGAAAAGTACTGCAGGCCTTGGGCTTCATGGCATCATGCATAATCTTGGTCCCATTTGCCAGACTACATATGAGAAAACTACAGTGGTACCTAAAGAATTTATGGTCCCAACACAGACACAGCCTAGAAACAGAAATCCCACTAAATCCATGCTTAAAGCAGGAGTTCCTATGGTGGGCTCAGGCATGTCAGTCAAACCCAGGCCTACCCTTTCGCAGATGTCAAGCAAGCCAGACCATCACAACAGACGCTTCAGACCTAGGATGGGGGGCCCACATGCTGGACAAATGCGTGCAAGGATTGTGGACACAGGATCAACTTCACCTGCACATCAACCTAAAAGAAATGCTGGCAGTAAAACTGGCAATCCAAAAGTTCAAACCATTTCTCCAAGAGGGCCAGTTGATGATAAGGACAGACAACACCACAGTCATGTGGTACATCAACAAACAGGGAGGCACTCATTCATACCCCCTATGCAGAATGACTTTGGAGCTGTGGACCCTGGCACTCAGCTACAACATCCAGTTACAATATTTGTACCGGGAAAAGAAAATACTCTAGCAGACATATTAAGCAGAACCACATCGGATGTCCACGAATGGAAGCTGCACCCGGACATCTTCAAGACCATCTCAAAGAAATGGGGAATGCCTCAGATAGATCTATTCACATCACCTCTCAATCACCAGCTCAAAAAGTTCTGCACAAGGACATTCCACCCACTAGCATGGAAAGTGGATTCGCTCTCCTTCAGCTGGAAAGGCCTAACAGCATATGCATTCCCACCTCTTCCCTTGATACACAAAGTACTACTAAAAATCAAGGAAGAACGTCCAAGGATAATCCTGATAGCTCCAAACTGGCCAAGACAACACTGGTACCCACTGCTGAGGAGCATGTCTCGAACAATATGTGGCCAATACCCTGATGCCTTTGATGTGCACTCACAACAACTACAGCATCACACAGCCAAAGCTAAAAGCGTTGCAACTGACTGCATGGAACATCACATAGCAGCAGCTAATCCAGAACTTTCCCAAAGAGTTAAAGACATTATTCTTGAAGCACGCAGACCTTCAACAAGAAGGAACTATGCTGGAAAATGGAAAAGGTTTGTCATTTGGAGTACGGAAAGAGGAAAAGATGTGTCAAACATAGATATGCCTAACATTCTGGAGTATCTGGCGAACTTCTTCATTCAGGCCTGTCCTACTCCTCCATCAAGATACATGCATCAGCTATTTCAGCAGAATACAGCTTTGATCCACCTGTTTTTCGCACCCTTTGCTCAGGCAGTTCCTCAGAGGAATCAAGAATGTAAAACCTCCAAGGAAACCACCATTACCAGCTTGGGACTTAAACTTTGTGCTAGAAAAGTTGACACTATCACCCTTTGAACCAGCAGCAACAGCAGACCTACAACACCTGTCATGGAAAACTGCTTTCCTACTGGCAATTACTTCAGCAAGGAGGGTTTCAGAACTACAGGCCTTAATGGCAGTGCAACCCTTCCTAATCTTCCACCAAGATAGAGTGTCCATGAGGACTAATCCTACATTTATGCCTAAGGTGGTATCCAGAGTGTCTTTAAACCAGGCAATCCACCTACCTACCTTCTTTCCCAACCCACAAAACAGAGGGAAAGAATACTGCATACCTTGGATGTACATAGACAGCTACGCTACTACTTGGACAGAACAAAAATAGCAGAAAGACTGACCAACTTTTTGTAGCCTATGCAACAGGAAGGGAAGGAAAAGCTATTTCCAAACAGACAATCTCCAAATGGATAGGAAATTGCATACGATTCTGTTACTCCTTCCATGGAAAACCAATTCCACAGAACATAAGACCTCATTCTACAAGGGCAACAGCCACTACCACAGCCTTCTTACGAGGAGTGGCAACCAAAGACATTATTGAGGCAGCTACTTGGACCTCCGTGCATACATTTGCCAAGCATTATAATTTGCCTCTATATTCCAGATCCCGAGCAGGGTTTGCCACTGCTGTACTGCAAGGGATCCTAAACACACCATAATCTACTTTTATCCTCCTCCCTAGTTGGCTATGGTATTCTACCCAGTTGTTATGACTGCAGATGCATCCATGAAGGACATAGTACAGTTTTGTACCTACCATAAATGTAGATGTCCGAACTGGATAGCATCTGCAGTCAGGATTACCCTCCCTCCTTCCCGTCTGTGGTACTCCTAGGGTGTTTACCCTCCTAATAGCTAGCTGGTGGGGGGGGAGTCTTTTATGGTGTATTTGTTTGTATATATGTACATACATGCTTATTTTTGTGTTTACCTCTATCTTTTTGGAAACATTGGCATTTATCCAAATTTTAGCCTTCAAGAGGGCTACTGGCATCTGGGGCAAGAAACACTGAGGAAAATGGCGTCGGCTGATGCTTTTATACCCGAAGACCAACAGAGATGACGTCGGGTGAAGTGCGACATCAGCCGAAGCCGGACCCGGACTTTGCAATCCGGCCGACTGAAGGGCTGCCTGACGACAAGACAACCCAGTTGTTATGACTGCAGATGCTATCCAGTTCGGACATCTACATTTATGGTAGGTACAAAACTGTACTTTCCTTACCAGGAGAATCCAAGGCCTCCAACATCTACCATACACAGATAGGCTAAAAGTCCTATCCCTCTTCTCAGTTTCATACAAACTCCTCAGAGATGACCTCTATCTGGCATACATGGTGATCACGGTCCCCACCTTGATGGGATTGGTGCATATCCACAATTCAAGCTTCACTCGAGTAATCCACATGCATGGCCTCAACCTGGTCTGTGAAATCAACAGGACTTGTTGGCAGAATAGATTTGTGTCCCAGAAACTCCCCCATCTGTGGAAAAGACTCCCTGTCCACATCAAGCAGAGCACCTCTTTACCCCTTTTTAAGCGTAACCTGGATAACTGGATGGGAAACAGAAAATGCAACCCTGGGATTCTACCCATGTCCCTGCTGACTTGTCTAAACATGGGCTAAACATTTTCGCTAGGTTTATAAGGGTCTCAGGGCCAGTAGCCTAATAACCTCCTATGATCCTGTGATCATCATTGCCGGACTCAATGATTGCATCCAATATGCAAGAATCAGCAAACTTGGTAAGGCAAAGGCCATATACTTTAGCCTGAACTGTCTAGAAATAAGAGTCCAAACAGTGAAGGGCCAAGCACAGATCCCTGGAGTTTGCTAGTGGTGACAGCTATAGTGGTACAGGTTGATTCACCAACTTTCACAGTATGGGTTCTGTCAGTGAGCCCATTGGTTATCCATCTACTGACATAAGGGTTAATCCCCAGCTGGGAGGATTTCTGAATGATACCTGCATGGAGAATTGTGTCAAAAACCTAGGCCAGATCACAATAGGCAGTATGCACTGTCTTACCTTCATCCAAGCCTGTTATACAGAAGCAATGGCCTGTGGCAATATCACAGATCACCTGTGGTGTGACTCAGTACATACATCTTTCTGATATGGTTGAATACACACTTCAACACACCCACCACACATGCTATATTCCCATACAAGGGTGTACATCAACATGCAATCATCTGAGTAGAGAAGACAGCACCTGATACTTGCACGTATAGAGACTTCCTGACTCTCCTCAACTTTGATGTGGACAGACATTTGATTATGAACCTCTTCTACACATGCACTGGTCATATTCTGGTTGTGTGCTGCAGACCTGTGAGTTGTTAATGCTATATCATGTCTGTTACATCTGAGGTCATCAAAGGCATGCATGATGACAACAGTGTCATCTTGTGGAACTTTACCAGGTCAAGGCATTTGACACAATTCCACAGTGAGGTATTCAATTAACACTGTCATATGTGGCCATAAACAGCAGTATCTCCAAAAGGTAGACCAGTGTTTCACATACATGGCATCTCACTATGTTGAAATGTGTGACATGACCTATATCTCAGGTCCATATGTCAAGGCTGTCTGCTAGGCCCTTTCCTGTTCATTAGTTAAGTGATGGATATCGCAGACAACATACACATGCTGTGTCCACACAGTTGCCTGTAGAACTACAGAATGTGAGCAATCAGTTACTCCAAATGTGATATTAGTATAATGCAGACAGTAGCAGCACATAACAAACAGTGCTGCCAAAAGCATAACAATACCTGCATTGACAAGACACATGGGGAGATTTATTAATTCAGAAAGAAAACACACCATCTAAGTATAATATGGACATCACGCCATATAATCAGACCAATAGGTATGTGACCCATGTGCTGTGGCAGATGGTAAGTGGTACATCCACCAGCATGTGGTCCCTTGAATGTAACACAAGTATTGGGTATTTTAAAAACATCCACATTTAAGGCCATAATACCTTCATGGTTCCTAGCTTTCATCACACCAGTGACTGTGTACAATGCATCCTTTTTCATGTACCTCCCAACACATCTTCCAGTGATGTGTAATGGAAGTGTACCATCTTTGTCACAGTTTGCTGTCACACAGGTTATTGGCCATCCCTAGTTATTCTTTCTGTGGAATATACATTCTTTCTGTGGAATATACATGACTGCCTGATTGTGCGGAACACCAATCAAGTTGTTACACCAGATGCAGTTGTGCTACTTGTTCTGTTTATGCATACACTATAGGTGTTTGACAACACTAATGACATGTATAGCATTTATGACAGTGTGAATTATGCCATATGTTTATACAATGCATACAAGGCAACTATCCTGTATTGCCCATAATGCCACATACAGGTTTAGCAGTGCCCCTCCTAACACCTCCAGCAGATGTTACAGTGCCAGCGCAGTGTGCTTGGTTACCCTCATAGGCTGTGGATGTAGCAATAATAGTTGTTCAAGTGTGTGTGTGTGTGTGTGTGTGTGTGTGTGTGTGTGTGTGCAGACTCATCTCTTGTCACTGTAAATCACATATGTTATGTCAGAGGCATCAGATTACTGGTGGTATTATTCTGATATTGTACACAATTGTGGCTGATTCTTGTAATGTTTTCCATGAGCCATTACCTGTGGCCACATTGCAGGAGGCCTTTGCCGGGAGTGCACTCATATTCAGGCATATCTGTTTGCACAACTTAGCAATATGCAACCTACCTCAGTTGTATGTTGGATCCCTGATAAATGTCTTCTCCATTATTCATGTAAGGATGCTTATCTCACAGACATTCTCCCCATTGTTATGTCATCTTGTGTGGCAGTCACATAAAACACATTTTCACAGTACAGTCCCTTCTGTGCCATATAGATGTGTGATTAGTGTTGCTGCTACAACCATCTTTCATTGTCTTCCCTCGTCTGTTATACCTGTCCTCTTTCCCTGTGTTCATTCCTATAATTCATGTGTGTCCCTGTTCAATACACATACTTCCCCTGAGTGTTCATTTAAATGGCAGTCCATGTCCCATTACAGATCATTTACACAGCTTCAATACAGAATGCCAGGAATGGGATATCACAATATTCTGCAATGTAGGTACTCTGTCCTATACTGTGTTTGGACCATATATTTCACGTTTATACCTCTCACCTGCCCAGCTATTCCTAGGATGTCCAGATGTTTTCCTTATCATATTTGTGACTTTCTTCCATATTACCGGGACGCTGTCAGGACTGATGTGTGTCAATATTATGGGTCTGTATTACAAGACCGAAAGAGCAGAACCGCAAACACCTAAAGAACGAAAAAATTGGAACCTTGAAGTGCTGTTTGTCAGATCATGGTACAGTGAAGAATGGAATATTTGCTCTTTCCTCACTGTAGTGCGATCTCGGAGTTGGAATATATATTTAGCGTCAAGTTCGAGGTTCCATTTCTTTTGCACTTTAGGTGTTTGTGGTTTTGATTTTTTGGTGTTTTAATATAGACCCCAATATTGCATACATTTGAGTTCATACCTCTGAACTGTCCTGATTTGTGCAGAATGTTCACTTTTGTCTCATATTTTTGATCTTTTCCTCATAACATTTAGTTTTTTCTGGGAAATCATTGACATTGTATTGTAAGAAAAACCTACATTAATATTATATAGCTTATTAAATTAGGAAACCTAATCGAAGTCAGAAACTGATTTATTTATTTGACATTTGTTGACCGGGTTAGTCGAGCTGGCCATAGTCCTTTTTCACTGAAGACCTGGGGAGAAAAGCAATACAAACATATCTATATGACTAATTAAGCATATACACAGAATACATATCTACATGAACAATAGTTACTACGAGTAAAAAAGAATTAAGCTGAGTTTACAATAATAGACAGATTCAAAATGATTAATAAGTACACCTGATAGAATACAGTGTAAAAAATTTACATTCATCATCATGAGTTCAGCTAAATAGCTGCAAAGGGAGGAATGGAGTGAAACATTAGTCAAAGAGCAGGGGAGTGGGGTGAAGTATGTGTGCAAGAAAGGTGTTAGGCAAGATGTGAGAGAGGAATAAAGTTAATCGGGGGGAAGATTACACTGAAATATCCATAAATTTCTTAGGTGTTTTTTTACAGCATTTCTGAACTGGTGTTTAGGCTTAATATTTCAAATGTCCAAGGTAAGTTTATTCCAGCTTTCAGCTGGGGAGTAGCTCTAAAGGTTCTTGCCAGTTTTGATTTTTGACTTGTACATAGAGAGGAGATGCTCCGAAGCTCATGAAGCTGATAACAAACATTTGAGTTTCAAAGTTCATGCACTTCAGAAAGTTCATGATACTGTACAACTGACTATTCCTTCAAGTTTCTAAGTTTGAAAGACCAATATTAAAATTCTGTCCCTAGTTTGGGGCCTTTGTCCCCCTTTATGTATGGCTTTGTCCAGATTTCTTGCTCTAAAAGGTTGAGAGAGTTTCATTCTAATAAATTTCTATGTGAAATCTATGTCAAATATGTCCATTTCTGGTTATTTGTCCCTTCATTATGCTGGCCTTTGTGCAGATGCATTGTACTAAGATAGCGGCAGCTCTGTGTGAAGCCCTAGTGATCATTGTGGCATTCAGAGCAAATCCGCATATGTGATCTGCTTTACACAGAATTGATATCTGCTTTCACTGAAATGGTTTACTGGCCAGGAACACTGTTGCCAGCCCCAAAACCTAGCTTAGACCTGCCATGCACAATTAATATGCATTGCGTGCCACTGTTTATACCGCTTTGTCACACAAACATGTAAACTCCATGCAGGCTTATCACGGAGCCTACTTGGAGTTTAGTGAATCCCAGGATCTATGAAGGTTTCCTAATTTAATAAGCTATATAATATTAATGTAGGTTTTTCTTACAATAGTATTGCGGTTTAGTAAACAGAAGAACAAATCAACTAAATGTGTTGTGTAGTACATTTGGAATACTTTACATCTAGATCTGCTTTAATATATGCTAAAGTCATTTAAGCATGTCTGAAATATGCTCTTTTTTTTTTTTTTATTTCCTGTTAGATTTTTATACATGCATTTAATAGACATATGTTCACTGGTGTAGCAATTAGTCTGTCCAAGTGATCTAAATTATGCGTAAAGTATTAATTCTAACAAAACATCTTGTTATTTAAACATGCACAAATACTTCACACTAAAGTTTCTTTGTCATCATTTGTTCATTTAAAGACAAGGAATAACTTTGAAAGTACAAGGCAGGAGGTGGAAAGACTTATGCAGAGAATGAAGTCAGTTGACCAGGAATTCAGACCACCAAGTCAATGGACAATGGAAGGCTATCTGTATGTGCAGGAAAAGCGTAAGTATCACTACACTGTCTGAAAATCAATGTATGTTGACATTTATTCCAGCTGTGGGATTTGTTTTACCATTGTCTTAGTCCATACTAAGCTTTATCATCACTTTCTTTGATTGAGCTTTGAACCACGGTTTATTAATACAAGGATGTGTTAAGTTTAAGTAGGAAAGACATGAAGGGATGAAGGTAATACAGCTGCTAAAATTAAAACTGAGGTGACAATTTGTTTTGAATAACTTATTCTGTAATAGTTACTGTGGTATAAATTGACATGCACTTTATAATAATGTTATTAGATAATTTTTGATGACAGACTGCTAAATATCACATCAATGTCTTAATTTTCCCCATATAATATAAATAATAACACTTTACTTATATATTTCTGGCAAAATCATGAAAAAAGGATTTAGAATTTAAACACCACAGAAAGACAGAATGATTTTTTTTTTATTTTGAACCAAATCTTTTATTTAACTTCCATTTTTTCCTTTTTTTAATTCTTTGTACTGTTGGTGGTTTTCTTTATCCATTACTCTGTTTCTGCAATCTGCTTTTGTATTGCTTAACTTAATACTGACTTAAAAATGATAGAATCATTGTCTCTGGAAATTAGACTTAAATCAAACATTTCTAGTAATCTAAATTTCTGAAAATCAAATTTCATTGTTTTAATAATCTAAAACAATATTTCACATTCAGAAAGGGCTAATTCCAGTAGTAAGCTCTAACTTGGGCAGAGAACCACTAGCAATAGCCCTTTGCAATTCAGAAACAGGCCCACAGCAATGATTCGGCACAGTTGATAGACTCATTGTGGTGGGGTGCCACCACCGCCATGCTAAATGCCAGTGAGGCATTACAGAGGAGTAACCTATGCTAATTAGCCACATATTGTCCCTTATAACTGCCTCTGCTTAGGACAGTTGTACAGCTGACAGATTCAGATGATCACAGCTGTGTAAATTACCTTAACTGGATGTGTTATTGAATATATAGCTGAAGTGCTGCTCTTCCGCATTATAGACAGTGGGGAGACTGTATAAGAGGTCATTTCAAGCCAGTATTTGGAGAGGTACTAGTGGGTGGGGGTGTGAGTCAGTGAGTGAATGTGTGTGCGTGTGTGTGTGTGTGTGTGTGTGTGTGTGTGTGTGTGTGTGTGTGTGTGTGTGCCTGCCTTTATTTATGTGTGTGCATGTGTGTGTGTGTGTGTGTGTTTGTGCGTAGGTGGTCATAGTTGGGGGGCTAGTTCCTGGACTGTTAGACTAAGTATATATATATATGTATATATATATATATATATATACATATATATATATACATATACATATATATATATATATATATATATATATATATATATATATACATACACACATCCATAAGTGTGATGGGGTGGGAGAATGTATCTCATGTACGGTGAGTGCGTGTGTGTGTGTGTGTGTGTGTGTGTGTGTGTGTGTGTGTGTATGTGTGTGTGTGTCTGTTGGGGTGGGAGAATGTATCTCATGTAAGGTGAGTGTGTGTGTGTGTGTGTGTGTGTGTGTGTGTGTGTGTGTGTGTGTGTGTGTGTGTGTGTGTGTGTGTGTGTGTGTGTGTGTGTGTTGGAGTGGGAGAATGTATCTCATGTAAGGTGAGTGTATGTGTGTGTGTGTGTGGGGGGTTGGCAGTGGGTGTGGGTATGTGGGTGGGTGTGTCTTGAGGTGGGGTGCAAGAGTGACTGTCAAACCTCTCAATTCCCCTAACACTAACTAGCAAAGCCTGTAATACTTGGGGGCACCAGACAGAAGGGAAACTTTTTAACAATTACCTTAAGTCACTTAAAATGTTGAGAGAACAAAGTGTTGCACCTTGAAGCATTTTCTGAACAATAAGAGGTATAAAAATAATGCCTGCCATTACTGACTGACTCTAAATCATCTGTGATTAACAAGGGACAGGGCTACATCAGAGATATTGCATAATCAGGAAAATGTATGGGAGATGCAAAATTTTAGGGTGTGCAATTTGCAAATCCTGATCGTCTTTAGAGCATACTGGCATGTAAAACTCAGTGCCAGTATTGTATTTGTTGTCAGAAATGAAATACTGTGTGTGGCATGAAATGTAACAGCTGTTTGCTACAGTTTTAAAGCAGAAAATTACCTTTTCCAAACTTAAAGTTGGGAGACAAGATTGAGGTAAAGTACAAGACAGAAAAAATGTTAGCTATACCTCTGCATTTGCAATATTTTCTGTAACTCTGAGTGACTGTCCAGTGATAAAGCTATTGGTATGATTTTGTACTGTCTTTCAGTTTTCATTGGTCCGTTGGTTTCAGACAGTTTGTTAAAGGTTGACAAATAGCAAGCACAACCTTGAATTAAGACATCAAACGAACATGCCTGGAGTCTCGTTAGATGAATACCTCTCACCTGTCCTTGAAATTCTAAGATGTCCCTACTTTTGACTCATATTTTTCCTATGTCCTCTTAATCCCTCCTAAAACTGGTGACTTTCAGAGAAAAAGTAGCAAATTACACTTAAAAATTATAACAATAATTTGACTTACATCCTCATTTTACTTCAAAAAATGTATATTAAGTTAAATTGTCTTATTCTGTCAATGTCTCAGGTTAACAGTACTAATATTTTAAAAGTGTCCATGATTATTTTTGATTTATCCTTGCTTCTGTTGATATTTGCCCCTGTTTCATTGAGAACTGTGGTTAGTGGTAATAAGAACAACTTTCTATTAGGTGTGCAAGAAAGTAGCTATTTTTTGTTTGAGGGTAAACTTGTCATTCACTGTGTCTCAGAGTTTTAAGACTTTGTATAAACCTCTCAGCAGAACCTTTAGTTGCAGGATGCTAGGGTGCATATGTTGAATGCCATTTTTTTAAGGAAAGTCTGGAAGTCAGCTATCACAAACTGTGGGTTACTGTACTTTAGTAGTTGCTGCGGTACTTTATTTCTGGCCAAAAGGTCCCTTGGCCAGTCAGTGGTGTGACTAGAGGTGGAAGAGTTAATGGTGGAAACCATTGGCTATTTACAGCATGTGTCATCAGCCCATGTGATGTGGGCCACTTCCTCAGATTCAGTAGTTCATGTTTCGGTTCATTCGGGATCATCCTGCACCTGTCATACTTCATTGTCAGTTGTTCTAGCTCTTGATCAATCCTTCATCACTGCACATTACTTATAGTCAGTGTCTTCATTTCTACTACTTTAAAGTTACCTTGAAGAAGTTCTTCCAATAGTCTAGGATTTAATGCAGTGGATATGGTAATGTAACTCTCACACTACAGGCCAGTGTTTTAGTAAGTTAATCTTGTTTTAGATAATAACTAGTACAGATTTATGTTGGGCTGTCCAGCCATTTTTTGTCAGAATATACAGTTGTGATAAAAATTTGTCACATCTATTTTCTTTTCTTACCATGTGTTGTGTAGTTGGCAGACTCTTACTTTGACAGAGGAAAAGTATATCTATTACTTCCTCTTCTTCATGTTTATCACTTATAGTCTCTACAGGTAATTGAGAAAAGCTGTCTACATTTGCTTGGCATGCAGTACATTTGTAATCTGCTGTGTACCGGTGTCCACATGGTAGCAATGTCCATCATCGCATGCATACAACTCATCTGGTAGAAGTTCCCTTTATATGAGATAAACACGATTACTAGTGGCCGATAGTCTGTACCAAGAATAATGTCTTTGCTAAATAGGTACTAGTTAAACCCTCTTGACACTACATAAAACATAGTACCTCAAGTTAGAGCATACTCTTTTTATCTACAGATATAGCACAAGAAGAAAATGCTATAGGCCTGTCTCTGTCTCTGCCGATTTCAGTCACAACCAACCTCAGGTTTGTTTCAGCAGAAGAGATGGGTTGTAGTGCATTAAGACTATATCAGGTATAACTAACCTCCTGATCTCACGAAATAAATGTCAGCATTCTTTAGTCTACTTCTGTGGTCTTTCAATCTGTAGCAGCTCATTTACAGAATGCAGCACAATTAATGTGTTTGGTAAAAAAAAACTGTTGTAGTACTTTACAAAGTCCATGAAGTATATGAGTTGTAAAACACCATGTGGTCATTGAGACTTCAGTGTAGGCAGAGTTTTGCTTTAGACTTGTGCAATGTTTGGGCATCAGTAACAATGCCGACAGTGCATGACCATGGGCTATAAACTGTCAGATGTGCCTCATCTAGCTTTTAGCCCTTTTGTCTAATGTCTTTAGGACTCACTTAAGGTTTTCTAAGTGGTTTTCATTATAGCACCAACCATGATGATATCATCAAGGTAACAGTGGGCTCCAGCCACTCTGTGGAGGACCTGATCTTTTGCCTGTTGCTAGATAGCTGGGACGTAAGCATCTGTTGTAATGGTAAAGGCCTTTGATGATACTGATTGTTAGTTACATCTTTGGATCTTTTTTTCCTCCTTATGTGGAGGTAGGCATTAGCTAAGTCCACTTTTGAAAAGCATTGCCTACCTGACAGACTCACTGAAATGCCTTAAATTTACTGAAAAGAATACAGTTCAGTTTACAGTACAAGGCTAATTGTGATAGGGTAGTCACCCCACTCTGACCTTTCCACATTTCTCCAATATAGGGATGACTGGCTTCATTCAGGAACTACAGTATACTCTTGAAAGCATTCCATTGACCTCAGGCTTGTCCTGCTCCTTAATAGTCAGTCGATGAGTAGCATTAGGTTCTGGATATACCTTGAAAAAACATGGAATCTCACTTTTTTAGGCACAGTTTTACCTTTAATTTGCTGCAGAATACAAATGGTACTTTTAAATACAGGAACAGCATATTTAATCTTCTTCTATCGGCTTTTCCCATTATGGGTTGTCATAGCAGAACAATGGTCTACAGAATGATTGGCAGTGGAGTTTTATGGTGTCAAGTTGCCAGCCAGACGCCCGTCCTTCCACAGAAGCCACACACGTGCACACACTTACACCTAAGGCCAATTTAGTGTGTCCAATCCACCTACAGCATGTCTTTGGAATGTGGGAGAAAACTGGAGCACACAAAGGAAACCCATGCCACCACAAGGAGGACATACAGACTCCACCCAGAAGGCACCCCAGCTGAGAATTGAACCAGAGAACCTCTTGTTGTGATGCGGCAACACTAAGTGCTTGCACAGCGGCCGCCTGGAACAACATCTTTTAATATCAGTTCATATTCTTTACTCAGTAGTCTGCAATACAGCAGACCATGATCAAAGACACATTATTTTCAACTAATCAAATCTCAAGTTTCTTAGCTTCTCATGACCTCATAAGGGAGCACTAGCATTGTGCATAATGTACAAGTCCAAGGTGTCCCATGACCATTATATTCTACTCTCACAATCAGCACTCAAGGACGGGTAGTTTTCTCACTAGTGTTTGTCTTGAGGAAGGAGGAATATGCATTCAGCTTTTCTTTACTGAAAAATGCTTTGTAACCATTTTGAGATGCTACTGTATCAAATGATCATGTGTCCAACTCCATTTTGATTACAGTGCCATTTTGTTTGTTGGCGCAAACTATACTGTATCTGTCCCATTTATGCTAACAACGCCAGGCTACATCCTATGGCACTTTCTGCTCTCTTTGCATTTAAATTTACACTGTGAAGAAAGGTGGAACCTTTGCACAGAAAGAAAACATGGTCTCTGATTTGTACTTTTTCCTTCCACTGTTTTATTTGCATTATTAAATTTAACTCCACATTGTAACTCCAGTTTGTCTGTTGATGCGGTTTCCATTGATACTGCAATCTCCCCTGCTCATGTCAGTGTTAAATCTGCCTCAGCTAACATATCCTTTTAATTCTTATTTACAGAATTCTACAAACCAAATAATTCCATAGGACATCATTTAACAACCAGACTGCCAGTTTTCTGATAATGTTTTGCATTTTTGTCATGTATACTGCAATTGTCTCTCCTTCATTTTGATTTCACTTAATAAGTGATCAATAGTGGATTTGGAGACAAATGGTCCTTCATAACTCACATGATCTAGTCAGTTATCAGCAGGCCTGTTTGATATAGTCAAAAACAAGTAATCACTGTATAGGTGAAGAACCAGACACAACAAATACCACAAGTACCACCGTTTATTAATGACAAAACATGACATGTACTAAGCACTTTCATCCTTCCATAATTTTAGCATAGATTTCTTCAGAGTATATTTCATGCACTAACCAAAAACAGTTTAAATACTTGAAACAGCCAATCACTCCTGTTCACTTTTCTCTTAGTGTATGTTATGTTATGTCCTTAGTAAATGTCAATGGTACTTGTGGTATTCGTCGTGGCTGGTTATTAAATTCACCTCTACACTTGTTACTTCTTTTTGAGCATTTTGGTGGAGGATTTGACTGGTTGCCATACAAGCTGTTTGGGATAGTCAAACTATGCAGCAAGATATGTTTTTGTTTAAACTGCACTCAAAAACATATGAACTTTATTATTGGGAATGTAATTTGCAGTAAAATACTGTTGCAGTCTATCAACACACATGCTCCGACTTTCTGAAGCACTATCAAACACTTCAGTTTTGCATACACACACACGCACACACACACACACACACACACACACACACACACACACACACACACACACACACACACATGATTTTGCTTCACCATCACTTTGTATTCTCTTTTTTTGTGAAACTTCAGTATTGCATTGATTGTATGTCCCACATTCATTGCCAATGTAGTGTCTTTAGCAGTTATGGATGCTAACAGAAATGACAAGATCCAAATAACAGGCAAGAGACTGCTATGCTGCTTCCTGTTTCTTCTTTAATGACATAGCTTCACTTTCATTCTCAGAGAGCAAAGTGCAAGGCATTATACATTAATGTCAGAGTACATCAGTCTGAGGTAGACATTGATAGTCAATCATGTATCAAGCATGCACATAACCACTGCTAATTTAGGATCATGGGGAATACAAGGCAACAGAGTCTTGTGACCATTTATGCTTTACCAGTAGCCACCCTTAGACCATACCAGTTTTTTTTCCTGAGGAGGGCTAAGCTGACCAAGTGAATATTTCAATACCCATCCAATTATGCAGTTCCTGTTTGAAGGAAGATAACAAGTCATACTGCTTAATTTGCAACATGAGTCTCTCTAGAGGTGAGGAAAGCACTGTGTAATGAAGCTTTCTCACTTGTTTTCATTTATTTGCAAATGAAGATTTCGATCCTTGCTTCTGGTGTTTGTGGAACTGTTTGATTTGTGGAGATACAAGAGATCCAGGACCACTGAGTCCCTAATAGTGCAGAAGGTAAAACAAGGCATAGAACTCCCCTCAAGAGTCTATAAGATACAGAATAAGGAGACAGTGCTTGCAGTCTTTTCTGGTGGCTTTGGATTTTTAAGTCAGTGATCCTTTTAACTGGGAACCTCAGGCGTCTTTCTAATTGTTTGATATGTGTAGTAAGATACATTCTAAAAGTGGCATTGTATTCAATAATTGGCCTAAACAATGCTGAATATAAGGGGTAATGCCCTGTTTAGATCTGGATGATATTTCTTTGGAGATTAGCTGCTCCTTGTGGACTTTCTAACTATTGTCATTATATAATGATCAACGGAGAAGGAATTATCAACCCAAGTTCCAAGGTCTCTAACAACATTCTCATTTTGGAATGGTATGTAATCTAATGGACTGCCAAGTGTTACAATATTTCAATTTTGTGCATGTATTTTGAGCCCATTTGCAGTAAAACAGGTATTTGCTGAAGGTCTTGGGAATTGGAGTGTGACATGACATTGACTCCCAGTTTGTAGTCATCTGGAGAGTTGCTTAGCCAGAGAACTTTGTTAATTTTTTGGAGAGCAAAAAATAAATGCTGAATAAAAAATGCCCCAGCATTGAGCCCTGTGGGATACCACTGGTCACTTTCATACTCTCTGTTAAGGCCCCTGCTAGACATACAGTGTGGGTTCTGTCATTTACCAATTTTCTGTCGATCTTGCCAAGAGATCTATTTGTAGTGCATTACATTTACAAACTACTGAAGCATGTGAGAAGCTGCTATGCACCTTGGATAGGTCATGGGATACTGTATGTACAGAATAACCACGGTCAACAGCCTAATTTACCATTTTTAAGAAGTTAAGTAGATTCATTAGATAAGATCTACCCTTGACCAAGCCAACTGCTGCAGGTTTTGCATGAAGAAATTTTAATGTCATAGTTTATAAGATCAGTTATACTAAGTTCCATATGTTTGCAAATAAGACTGGCATGCTGCTGGGCCTGTAATTTACAGTTGTGGTGCCTCCCTTGTGAGTGGCATCATGACTGCTGAGTGCCAAACCACAAGGACAAAACCATTTGCTAAATTCAGGCTAAATGGCTTAAGGACTGTCAATGCAGGGCTTGTTTTTTACGTTTATTAAACAGCCACATATATTATCAGGTCCACAGAGGAAATATTTTTAGTTTTGGGGATCACCTTCAATATATGGTTTCAGTGATGATGAGTGGGTGTCTGAGAGGGATTTAAGATTAAAGGAGCTTTGGACAGTCATCTCTCGGGTAAAATTCACACTGACGTTGTTTGCTAGTGTATTGGCAAAGTGTTGTGGATCAGAGCAGGTGGTGCCATTATGAATATGTTCTGAACAATGTTGTGTATTATTTCTTAGTTTCCTAACATTGCTAAAGAAGGATTTATAATTGTTCTTAGATTCAGATGACAAACTACACTCATAGGCCTAATAGCATTTTTAACTTTTCAGTTAATATACAACAATAAACATCAGACAGAAACAGAAAAAAAAACTAATGGTTTAAACTAATAAGATGATACTATGCATCCTAAATGGAATAGTGTGACAAACAGACATGCCTTACTACTATTCCACAAACCTCTTTTGTAGCTACCCCTGGAGTAATATGCACAAGATCAGTATCCATGACAAGTTGAAGAAATTTTGACAGGCTTCTTGATAAAGTCTTGAGCTAACATTTTTTACACTGGTTGAAAGTAGGGAGAAGAAAGGGCATGACATGAGTCCTTCATTTATAACAGGATGATGTAAGGGTATAAGGTTAAACAGGGTAGACAAAGCCACAGTATCTTGGAGTGTTTGCCCATCTCCATAGCAATCTCATTTGGTGTACATAAGTATCGGTGCAGGAGAAAGAAGAGTGCTTTAAAGGTGTAATAGTGAGTTGTGGAATCATATGTTTGTTTTTGAGATGTTGGGACTCATAGTGTCAGCTCTAGTACTTATGACAGAGACCCAATATGAAAATATTCTTGTGTTATTTTTCCTTTACTGATACCAAAGTGTCAGTGTTAACAGTCTCTAGCAAAGTTTTGACAATGAGAAGTCATACAGTCAGAACTATATACAGGCTCAGATTAAATCACCCAGTTTCTATGTTTTGGAGCTATAAACTTTGATTGAGAACTACTTTTTGCGTTAAATTATAAAATTACTACCTGATCAGATGCCGTAAGTGAAGCATTTCTTGCTGAAACCTAAAAATCTGCATTTTGATTTAAAAATCCTTGCTTACAGTATGTTTTTAAGACTGACACACACCGATGTTTAATATCTACTGGTATCAGTTGTTTTATATAACATTATATCATCGATTCTTATTACATTTTTTAAAGTTACAGAATATTAGGCTTGCAAAAATATGAGAACATTTACTATTTTTCTTGTTCTTTTTGTTTTGCATACACATCTGTGTAGATCAAGAATGTATCGTAAAAATCAGAATAGGAAGTGATTGCAAAGAATCACAAAACAACAAAACAATGTATAATTTTTAATGTCAGCTGATGTAACTTTAGAAGGTCATGAAGAACTTCCTTCCTAAGATAAATCCTTAAAATAACTTAATTCTGTATTTTATATATATATATATATATATATATATATATATATATGTATATATATATATATATATATATATATATATGTGTGTGTGTGTGTGTGTGTGTGTGTGTGTGTGTGTGTGTGTGTGTGTGTGTGTGTATATATATATATATATATATATATATATATATATATATATATATATATATATATATATATATATGTATATATATATTTATATATATATATATATATATATATATATATTCATGCAGATATTTATATATTTATATATGTGTGTATGTGTATTTGTATATGTATAAAGTTATTGGTTTTGCATGGCTTCATTGTTGTCAAATATCTTAATATGTCGACCAGTGTACACCTTGAATGTGCATCATGCTATCTTTTTTCATTGCTTTTTCAGCGTTTTTGAGTAAGCTTCTGTCAAACTGAATTCTCTGCCTCTTTTTTTTGAGTAGCTGTTTACTTGATGACAGGAATTTAGCTGTATCATTCTTAATGTAAGCTGCTGTAACCAATCAAAGCGCCAGAGAAACAGAATAATGAACACAAGAAAATGGAAGGTGAAGCCAAATGTATTCTTCTCTAATAAACAAATGAAATGAATCAGAGCATCAGCTCATTAACACACAGCAGTTCTGCAAAAAATACTGCAGCCAAGCTGTAAACATCATAGTTCACACAGATCGTTTCAGTTTTTGGAAGTCACAGCTGATGCATTTATAGCAGTGAGATAGAAAGAGTGTGTAAATGTTATAGTTTGTACTCATGGTATCTTCTAACTTTTTAGGACCAATTGGTTTTACTTGGATACGACACTACTGCACTTACGACAAAGGAAGCAAGATGTTTACAATGAGTGTGTCTGAAACTAAATCAAATGCAAAGCTGGTAAGTAGTATCAGGTCTCATGATTCAGGTCAACTTGCTCTTTAAAGTTCTGTTGTTTTGTCTGCTTTTTTAATCTCTGTAAGCAGGAAGTGACTAATATAAATAAACACTGTGCTGTCTTCTGGAAATCGGAGCATATGGTTTAAGTTACATTTAGATGGAGCTCTTCAGATTACTTATAAAATGTCACTTGTTCAGACACATTTTTTATTTATTTATTTTTGTTTTTCTTCTGTTATCATAGTTCACCATTACACTGTCATATGTGATTAGTATATTCTTTCTCATGGGCAAATATGCAAAAAAAAGTGGAGAATTATTTTCCAGGCTATATCCATATTAAAAAATCTAAAGTGTAAAATTTTAAAGAAATTACCAATATGAGAAAGAAAATATTTCTGCAATACAGCATGTGCATAACAGACCTTTATATGTGGAGTTTTAACAGCCTATCATTCTGTATTTGATCTTCTGGTCCATCTGCACAAAGTACCAAACTATGTAGTAAAATAAATAAAGTAACTAAAATAACTTACCTGGAAATATATACATTTTCATAGTCAGGAACCTGAATCAACTGTATATTAAAGTAGCCTAATGCAGGGCCTGGGGAGCTGTGGCTTCCTCACAGGGCACCGTGAACTAATAAGCTTAGCTGCAAAATAAACCACAAACTGTTTGCAGTTTATTTTGCAGCTAAGCTTATTACTTCTCAGTGAACTAAGTCTAGACCTATACTGTAGCTTTTTAGCAGAACTGGCATCAAGTATAGCAGTGGTCACCAACCACCGAACCGTGGACCAGTACTGGACCGTGGAGCACTTGGAACCCGGCCGTCAAATAAGTGAATGCCTGTTTGAGTATGTGTGTGTCTGTCTGCATGTGTGATTGAATGCATGCATGAAAGCAAAAGAGTCTGTGTGTGTGAAAGAGATTGGGAGAGTGAGAGCAATGGGTGAGTGACTGCAGGAATGAATGAAAAAGTGGCTGTGTGTGTGTGTGTGTGTGTGTGTGTGTGTGTGTGTGTGTGTGTGTGTGTGTGTGTGTGAGATCGGGATAGTGAGAGTGATGTGTGAATGAATGCAGGAATGAATGAAGAAGTGGCTGTGTGTGTGAGATCGGGAGAGTGAGAGCGATGTGTGAATGAATGAAGATATGAATGAGGAAATGACTGTGTGTGTGATTGAATGTGTAAGTGCGTGTGTGGCATGTGGGTGTGAGATTGGGAGAGTGAGAGCGATGTATGAATGAATGCAGGTATGAATGAGGAAGTGACTGTGTGTGTGCTTGTGTGTGTGTGTGTGTGTGTGTGTGTGTGTGTGTGTGTGTGTGTGTGTGTGTGTGTGTGTGTGTGTGTGTGTGTGTGTGTGTGTGTCTTTGGGAGAGTAAGAGTGATGTGTGAGTGAATGCAGGTGTGAATGAGGGAGTGACTATGACTGTGTGAGAGATCAGAGAAGAGTGAGAGCGATGTGGGGGGGGGGGGTGCCTTGGGAAAACCTGGATTCAGCAAGGGAGCCAAGAATCAAAAAAGTTTGGGAACCACTGGCCTAATGGGTTAAAGTGCCTTACACTGTTTTTTACTACTAGGTTTTCATTATTGTAGGTTCCCATTGTATGTCCGAGTACAGTAACTGTAGTCCACTGAACTGTGAGAATTTAAGTGCAGTTATGAGGAAATATGTACCGATTCCATAATGCTGTATGTTGGAGTATTCCCTCTTCTCTGTTTTCACAAAATCTCACAACGATGACACTGATACATAGACTACAGTTTATATAGCATATATCATGAAGAAACATAGGTTAAAAAAAATTGCTAGGTACACAGGTCACATGATAAATAAAGTGCCTAGTCCTAGTGTATGCACTGATGCCATGAGTGGAAAAAGAAATGGGAGTGTAGAATCCTCAAGTCTCAGAAACATTCTTAAAATGGGGTTAGGCCAGGCTTGGGGGAGGATGTTCTACAAAAGACACAAAAACTGACAGGTTAAAAAAGAGCCATAAAGATGACAGAGTGGATTACTGAGGATAAGGAACAAATTTTGTATTGTTACTGTTCTGCAAGAAGCCCAGAATTTGCAGATAAAAGATATTCAGAAAGATTAAGAGAGAAATTAGAGGAAAGAAAAATACTTTCATAATAAAAACTGTCAAAAGCTTCATATGCAAATTGCGTTAATTAATGAAACAGATCCTTGAAAAACATTACATAGACAAAGAAAGTTTGGGCCACACTGAAAAAGAAACAACAAGGGAAGTGCAAAAACATAAAGAACAAAACTGAAAGATTTTTGAAAAGTATAAAAAAGGAACATAGACATGAGAAAGAAAAAGAGATCTGATATGGTGCAAAATTTATGTGAAGGAAAAAGCTAAACTAATCAATACAAAAAAGCAGCTCCAACGATATTTTATGAGGAATACAGGCAAAAACACCCAGATGTTTAAAATTTCACAATACAGAAATAAGAAAACAAAGGGAGAATGTAGAGCAGAGGATTAGTAGAGTAGAAGTTAAAGATGTAGAAACTGAAGTTATGCATTACTTGCAAAGTAAAGGATTTAGTGTAGAAAATCCAATGTAGGTAATGTCACACATGATGGAACCACGAGTCCCCAAGCCAAGGAGAAACTGGTAGTTCTGGAGGCATCTGTTGACTTTGCCACATGATGATGCTCTAGTAAATTCAACAGTCCAGTTGAAGTTGCACAGCAAGGGAAGTGCAGGAAACAGTGGCGACCCTGATACAGGCAGTGTTGTGAAGTGATGGGATATGAAGGAGAAGCAGATGATGCAGGATGCATCTGAAGATGATATGTCAAATGAAGATGTTCTGGAATTTTCTTTAAAATGCCCAGAAGAAACAGAGAGCAAAGAATGTGCTCTCAGTTTAGTAGAAAATCATCCAAGGGAAAAGATGCTTGAAGTCATAGAGATGGATGGACATATTAAAACTGATGAAAGAAATAGATTTCAGAATGTAAATAAAACCCAAAATGTTAGAAGTCTGATAAAACAGATGAACACAGTAATCAAGAATACTAAGAGAAATGTATGTCATATAACAGAAGTTTGTTTGTTTGTTTGTGTCTTTCGGCTTTTCCCGGTTAGGGGTCGCCACAGCAGAACTCCGGTCTGCTAATGATTGGCAGTAGAGTTTTACGTGCTGGCTTGCCAGGCCTAACGCACAACCTTCAACGAAGGAACGCCCGTTCATGCATGTCACCACACAGAAGACGCTCTAAATGAGAATCGAACGGGCAATGTCTAACTGTGAGGCGACAACGCTACCGCAGCACCACCACCACAGTAGTAAATAGTCTATATTGCTGTACATATAAACAAATAACAGACAAAGTCAGATAAATTGTCTCAACAAATAAAGAACAATAAGTAAAAGTAAGGGATGAAATAAAATACCAACATCAAATAGAGCAGACTATAAATAAGTTAAGACAAGAAGTGTGATAGTTAGAAGAATATAGAAGAGGGAACAGATCAACAAAAATTCTTAGAGAAACAGGCTTGGTAAAAGCAATGCATAGTATCAAAATATAATACACTTTATCATACACTGTTGCAAATAATAAACTAAGGATATCAGCAAAGGCATAAAGACTCAAAAGAAATGTAGATTTATATAACGGAAAAGTACAAAATAAGCAATTCAATGATGACCCTAAAATGTTTTATAGAGAACTGGGAAACAAAGCAAAAGGCACAGAAATACCACCAAAAAAGAAGAAATAGGCACATTTTGGATAAATATTTATTAAGATCCTATGGAATATAACAAAGATGTTGAATGGATAGAAAAATAAAAGAAACAGTAAGGAGTTCTAATGTACAAGATATGAAATGGGATGAAGTAACAGGAACAGAAACTGAAAGAAAATTAAGAAAAGCTCCTAAATGGAAAACCCTAGGCCAAGATGCAGCATCTAACATTTTGCTAAAGGTATTAACATCTTTACATAAAGATTTAGTTCTTAGTAACAATTATGACATGCACATTCCAAACCGACACCAACCTAGATATCAACAGGAAAAATGATACTCCTTCTTAGGAGTGAACCTGTAAGCCATCCTGAAAATTATAGATGAATAACTTTACCTTACAATGATGTACAAACTAAATATTGGAATTGATGCAAACAGTGTTTATAGTCATTTAGGGGAAAAAAACTAAATCATGGCAATAGAACAAAAGGGTACCAAATGAAAGTCATGTGAAACAAAGGATCATTGTTGCTAAATAAAACCATAGTATTGAATTGAATAATCTAAGTATGGCTTTTAAAGGGGTGTGTGACCAAGGTGGTGAGCAGTTAACAGCACTGTTTCATTTTAACGTCTCATAGGATTTTTACCAAAAAAAAAAAAAACTAGTAGAACATTTCTAAACATGATGGATTTATAGCTGAACATCTACTGAAAGATTTACTACAAAAATAACAAGTTTGAAACTCTTTTAATTGCTTTCTCCTGTCAGTAAAACTAGAAAGAACTAATTGTCTCAGAATTAATCAATCTAAGCACAGTGTACAGGACAGTACAATGAAAATAAGACATACAGGTTATACTAAGTAACATCAACAAGTCATCTGTAAAGACAGATAAATTAGAAAGCAAAATGGACAATTTTAAAGAGGAATGTAAAAAAACAATTTGAAGTACTGAGTGAATCTCTTAAACAACAATCATCACAAACTGAGTTCAGAAGAGGCAATGTCTGATTTTTGATGGAAAATTACTTGAAAACGAGAATAACAGTGAATTTCTTCTGAAACAAAACAGCATATTCGGGGATAAACTAGAAAACTTAGAAAACAGATCTAGAAGGAATAACATCAGGATTCAATTCCTTAATACCTGGCTGCCTAAAGCTTTGAACCTCGCGGAAGCTTTTTCCTTTGACATCAAAAGGGCACATACATCACTTTCTAATTTGTGTTTAAAAAAATAAAAAACTTCATCAAGGTCAGTGATCATAAGATTTTTCTGAAGTCAAGATAAGGATTTAGTCTTAAAAGCTATATGGACTAATTATCCAGTTAAATGAAAGGAAATACTATATGATTTGACAGTGTCTAAGGGAAAAGCATGTGTGCCACTTGTTAAAAGCTTAAAGAACAATAATATTAAAGCACAAATCTTGTTTCCAGCAAAAATAAGGATTCTCCTTCTAGAACGAAAGAATATTTTTAACACTTTAGAAGATGCAATGGCCTTTATACAGAAAAATAAAATCCTAAGGAAAAAAAAAACAGAAGAAATGGACTAGAACCTGTCAGCTTCTTTGAAGATAAATGCAACAAGAGAGGGTTGGATGATAAAACACAAAAACAGCAAAAAACTGAAGGACAAATGATAATCAATGTATTTCATGGTTATGAATTCTTATTCATTTAAATAAGTTCTTAAATACATATAAACAGATTACATTTTACACAGTAAATCATTTATTTCTTTCCTTCCCTACTTCAAATGTGTACTGGTTCGCTTTCTAAGATGTTAGAGTTTGATTCCTTTAGCTGTATATGACATTAAAGGCACTTATCTTCATTTGGAGTTTAAAAGGTTAAGCCATTCATCCTTTTAAAAGTTAATCATTATTATGATGAAATGTATGTTAAGTGTAACTCTTTTGATAGCTTGACATAGTTAAGTAATGTACTATTAAATATAATACGAGATGCAACAAATAACACTAAAGAGGCATGTTAAGTTACATTCTGGGTTCTTAAAATGGTCCAGTAGTGTGCTACTGATGGCATACTTGACGTGCAATAGCATCAAGGAACGACATGCTATATTATAAACAAAGTATAGAAAATATAGATTTATATATATATATATATATAAAAGATACTGTCGGAATGATATCAAATAATTAGAGCAACACTTGTCCTTTTACAAGTTAAACCTGGATCACACTAACTGTCATTCTATTAATGCAAGTTTATATGCTAGTTCTCCTTTAAAAAATGACAGTTTTATTAAACATCTCATACAAATAGTGCTATGCTGAAACATTAAATGTTATTTCTTTGAGTGCAATGCCTTTTTGGTAGTTGGGATACTTTGAGATGTTTTTTGATGGTTTTTTTTTCATGGTTTTGAGGGGTTTGGTGGATTGCTGTATGGTGTAGAGGTGGCTTGGATTCACTTGTGAGCGTTTTTGTGTGAATTGCAACTGATGGATTGTTCGTTTTCAATCCTGAATTCATGAAAACTACCTTGAAACAACTTAGAGCCATGAGCACTTTTGTGATGCTGTGGGAGATCTAAAATTCTAAGAACTGTACAGGTTACTTCTTTTTGTCTAAAAGTAAATAATCATACTATTTTGACTCGTATACTAAGATGTCAAAGAGTACTGCGGTGGTGGTGCTGCGGTAGCGTTGTCGCCTCACAGTAAGATGTTGTCCTGTTCGATTCTCAGCTAGAGCATCTTCTGTGTGGATACATGCGTGAATGGGTGTACCTTCGTTGAAGGTTGTGCGTCAGGGCCGGCAACTCGGCACGTAAAAATCTACTGCCAATCATTAGCGGGCTGGAGTTCCGCTGTGGCGACCCCTAACCGGGAAAAGCCGAAAGACACAACAACAACATGCTAAGATGTCAAAGAATACAATCAGATAATAAGCAAAAGACAATGAACTGCATTCTAAACCACTGTCAGTTATTAAGTAGTTTTGAATGCTTGCTACTGACAGTATACTTGACATTCAGTAGTACCCAGGAAAGGTATACTGTGCTATAAACAAAGTATAAAAGATATAGTTTCTTACATATAAAAAAGTTATTATTGGAATGTTATCAAATAATTAGAGTAGCATTCACACTTTACAAGTTAAACCTGGATCACCCATTCTTTTAAGGCAAGTTTATATGCTATTTCTCCTTTAAAAAATGACCAAATGCAAATACTGCTTACTGAATCATTAAATGTTATTTCTCTAAATACAATAGCTTTTTAGTGGTTAACATACTTTGAAATGTTTTTGTTCTTTTTTTTTACTGGTGTGGAAGGGTTAGAGGGATTGATGTGCAAAGTAGAGGTGGCTTAGATTTCCTCTTGAATGTTTTTGTGTGAATTGTAGCTGATAAACTATTCATTTGCAAGCCCTTGTCATGAGGACCAGCGTGATGCAGCTTAATTAGAATCATGAGCACTTTTGTTATGCTGTGGAATTTCTAAAATTCTAAGAACTGTCCAGGCTACTTCTTCATATCTAAGCGTAAATAATCATAATGTTCTGAATCATATGCTAAAATGTCAAAGACTACATGTTAGATTAATAAGCAAAAGGCAGTGAATTGCATTCTAAATCACTGTCAGCTATTAAATAGTTCTGAAAGTTTGCATTATGCAAAAATGATAGTTTATGTACTAGCCTATAGAATGACACTTCTGATAAAAAATTAGGCTTGTGTTTCTCTGTTACTGTCTCTTTTTAAAGGAGAACCGTACTCACAAACTCAAAAAACATGTTCATTTCATCATAGTTTGCTGTTTCCTATATTTTATTACCACTCTGGGACTGTTTACAGATTTTTAAAAATGTTTTACATAATTTCTGAGTCCAACCGTATGGGGGTCTGACATCTTGAAGTAATTCTGATTGTTTAGTCTGCCTCCAGGTATCCCACAATGCAGTGCTTGTCTGTAAAAAATTACACCACACAGGTCTATTTCCTCCTAAAGCTCCTGTCACTGCATTGATTTTACATGCATACACTGCTGTCTTTCAGTCAGTTAGTTTTAAGTAACATTTCATGCCATTCAATGACTACTTAAAACAAAAATGGTGCAAATGCTACAGAACAGACTTTCAAAATGCTTTTTACTACTGCTTCTTTTTACAATGGCTAAATTGCAGTTTTGTGTAAAGCCTGAATTGTACTTCTTTGATTCATCTCCCCCCCCCCTTCACACCTAACTTCCCTAGCTGTCAAAGTGTTATGGGTAATTTGAGCTGTTACCTGTTGTGACTAACAGCTCACAGCAGGAGACTTGACTCATGTACTGTTTCCTTGTTCTATCCTTTACTTTCTGTATGGGTAGGAGTGATATCACAGCATAGGTAGGTGTTTAGGACAGTTGTGGTGATGTCAGTTTGGGGAGGGAATTGGCCAGAAAACTACATGTATTCATTGGGACCGATGACATCAATGAATTAGAGACTGCAATAAGCTTTTCCAGGGTGGGAAAAAGTTTTTTGAAAGTGAAACCACCACAGTACAGTAGTTCTAGTGGAGAGAAACAGTCAGTTTAAAATATTGTACATGCTGTATTGTTGTTTATTCATAGCAGAGACAGTAAACAGGGAGAAAAAGGACAGAGAAGTTGAGCATTTAATAATAGAATCATGTTGTTGTCCTTTCATGATAACAAAACTTAATATCTTAGAACAATTTATTATGTAAAGTTTGATTCTTAAAAGGGAAATTTTTTCTGATGCTTGTTCAGATACTGCTAGACATAAAATTTAAGGAAAAAATAAGACTAATTCTAACAGTAGTACTAGATTAAAGAGTATCAAATGTATAAGGATAAATATAAATGTTTTATTATTTGACACTCTACACTAGGATTATAGCTAAAATATAAAGCCTAGGAATATAGTGATAGTACAAGACATAGTATGCAAACAGAAATAGAAATAGAAAAGAATAAATAAAAATGTATATAAAGAATATAATTATGTCTATTAAGATGGGAGTTTGGCATAATGGTTAAGATGTTCCCCTTATAGGCACAAAATGCAGGATTTGATTCTCACATGGGTTAATTGGCTGGGCTTGGAATGGCCCATAAGGAGAATTAGCCTGGTACTAATTTAAGAACTTATGATCCTATGAACAACTAGAGATAGAGCATGGTCAACCTACCAGTCTAAAAAAGATACATCCAACCTCTTAGCATATAAACAGCTTCAGAATTTAGCTAAGAAACAAATCAAAATGGACAAACAATCCTACTTCCAAACCAGTCAACAAAAACACCTAAATAACCCCCAAAAATTCTGGCAGAGCATTAACTACCTCCTTAGCCCCGGTCATACCCCAATCCCTGCCCCTATCTCTACCAACGACACTGATCCTATAGCTACTCAAGTCAACTCCCACTTTATTAAGTCCATAACCACCCTACTGGGCACCCAGGCCATCCAGCCATGTACCCTTCCCACTCCTACCTCACACAACCCCAACCCCCTCACTTTTAAAAACCATTCAAGCTAGCTACATAAAAAACTACTAACCAAACTAAAATCCTGCTGTCTTGCTGCTAACTAACTCCCTAATGAATTTCTAAAGATTGCTGCACCTTGTGTTGCCTACCCCATATACATCTTGAGCAGTCATTCCATTACAGAACATTATATCTCTCTTCTCTGGAAAATATCCCACATCATTCCCCTCCACAGAGGAGAACCCTCCAAAGAACTAACAAATTACCATCCCATAGCCGTCCTCTCCCTCTCGCAAAAATCTTAGGAAAATGCATCCACAACCAGCTCCTACACCACCTCCTTAGTCATAATCTGCTGTCTAGCTCTCAGCATGGCTTTCAACCTTAACCTAGTACTAGCACAGCTCTGATATCTTTCACCAACATTAATCATCTCCTAAACAAAGGTCAATCTGTCTCTTCCATCTTTCCCAATATGTCCAAAGCCTTTGACACTATTTCACACCATCTGCTTCTTGACAAACTCTCATCCTATGACCTCTCTACAGTATCCCTAACCTGGTTTCATAGTTATCTTTCATATCATCAGCAAGCAACCAATTGATGCAGCTTCTAAAAAAATGTATCCATTGTTGAATCTATTTCATATGCCATTTGCAGATTTATCCTTTTGTCCTCAAGAAATGAACACCACTGCCAAACTGTTGAAAAAGCTAACTGGTTACCTGTGAAATAATTTCCTGACTTTGTACTTGCCTAAACAGCTATTTAAATATATCAGTAATGACACCTTCCCTCTGGTTGCTTCCAGACTATTCAGAGGTGCACTAATATACAACCTTAGACATCGTAACCACTCGTCCTCTCCTCAAAACCCCCCATCTAGGCTTTGCTGCACAGGCCATGCTTTCTCAGTCCTTGGTCCCAAACTGTCGGAATATCTCCCTTCTTTTCTTAAAGATAGTTCCTCTTACCCCATTTTCATTTCACAAAAAAACGCATAGGAAAATGCAACTGGTGCTTCTCCTGTCATGTAACCTACGTCCATGCATGCACCTTGCTCTGACTCTATTTTTCATTGTAATGCTTTCAACATGCCCACTCTGATTTCTATTCTATATGTAATGTACATATACATGTATATTGTGTTTTTTCACTCACTCTGTCATTTCTCTATTGTCTTTATTCCTTCAAGCCAACTGTGATATTCATTTTGTGTATAATATATGTATATATTGAATTTTGTCATTTACTCTGTAATTATTGTGTAACTATTGTTTTTTTCCCTAGACTGAGACTGTAATGGGTCCAGAGGGATCAGTGTTCTACCCTGGTTATCAAACTAAAAAATAAATAAATAAGTGTCAGAAATTAATTTAGTTCATACTTTTCATTATTTGATTATGTATCATCTATTACCTGTGTGTGTATGATTTTATTCTCCATTTGGCTTTTGCTACCACACCTCTTTTGCAAGTTATTTCTAGATGCGGAGCTGTTCACCGAAACCTGACATCCTCGGTTTTAGGCAGAGGTAGTCACTCCTGTGGAGTGGGACACACAGTATATTTTTGAAATTCTATTTTTCATGGTTTGAAAGAATAATGTGAATATGTTGCAATTCCTGTTTGGTTCCATTATGAAGTGCAGTTGCTGCAAGCTGACTCACATCGTGTTTATGAAGTCACCCTTCTTTTTACCGTCTCAGGTTCTCTGTGGTAAGCTCAAGTCTTGATATATGTCAGTCTTCTCATTACCTACAGTATGATTTATTCAACTATTGACAAGAAATCAGAGGTTTAAAGCCTTTACTGCAGCATAGATGATGTGTGTTTGACGAGTAGCACAAAGGCTGGAGGAGTCACATGGATTACTTTCTCCTGAACGGGTCATAGTTTATAAGCAATTTAGCTACTGTGATGAATTATATAGCAAGGAGTTTGTAACATCGTTCCTTATTGGTGGTGGCAGTATGTATGTGTATGTGTGGGGGGCAGCAGTTCTAGTATACTAGGCCTCATCGTTTGTGTCATTTAAGAATATACCTCTATTCTTATCTCTCATGTTATATCGATGTGTTGTCAAGTTCTCTTCCATTCCATTCGTTTTTCACTATCAGTCATTTCCATGAGTTCCTGTTTTAAGTCGGAGACTCCATATTTTGACGCCTGCAATTTCAAAAATATAAAAGTAATTAGGGGAAATGTGTTGTAAGTCAGATTTCTATATCTCAGAAAAATAAATATTAAATTGTAAGTACTGGGGATGTTGGAAATATAGCCTTAACACTGGGGGGGGGGGGTGGTGGTCAGGATGATTTGCACTCCTTTCAGACTCTGTAACAACAAGTTTTGAAGTCAGTTGTTTTTAGTTGTTAACAAACCAAATTATGTACCTCTGGGAGTAAACTGTTCGGAGAAAAAAAAAACAAAGTATCCAGCAAACAAATTCTCTGATAGTGGCCCATGCATAGAGCTTTAAACTTTATTAGAATAAAAATAAAAGCTTGCATATGCTTTCATACATTCATGCTTCTTCTTATGGAATAAATGTAAAAACAATCAGTATATTATACTAAACACAGATAGACCTACCTCTAAATAGTTTGTCTTACTTTAAGAGCCGATGAAATACTTAAAAATTCCATTCAAACCAGCTTTCTAGTAGTATTTAGCTTTATAATCAATTTCATTCCATATTTCAGTGATATTAACAATGTATTCTCTTCTGTTATTAATACAGTCTCTGTGTCCATAAAATAAAACAACATTCTCTATGACCATAAACTGAAAACAATGTCCAACATTTTCAAACATGTTTTTCTAATGCATTTTGTAAATTTCCATTCTTAATGTCATAGTAATGGTCATCAATTCCTTTTTTTTCAATTGTTTCTGACAAATTGCAATATATATATATATATATATATATATATATATATATATATATATATATATATATATCGAATTAGTAGTATAACATGTTGCAAAAGCTTACAGCTATAAACAAATCCTGCTACCAGATATTTAAATAGTTCACTTTTCAATATATGAATGCAGAAATTGCAATTATAGCAGGGGAATGAACCTTTATTCCTGATTACATTTGATTCATTTTCAATTAAGGACATACATTCTTAAACATAAAAGAAGAAGCAGTAATAATCAGGCTTTTGAATTCATCATTTGTCATTAGAATATGCCAATCCCTTTTGTAAATATTGCATATGCCATCTATGTCTTTAGTACATGACAGAGAAGTGAACAAAACTTTCCATTGGTTTTTGATGTTGAATTACTGTGAATCCCCAAAGTAAGGTGCTGTTCTCCATGCTCTTAATTCATTTATCAGTGCTAAATATTTATCAAATTCTTCTAAAGTATATCCTTTATTCATAAAATCTAGCTGCATGTACTCAAAAGATTATTTATAAAATCATTAGTCTAGTTTGTAAGCCTTGATGCATGCATCAACTGACCCGTTACTATATTACTTTAGAAATGGTATATGGTAGAAATGTATAATCTTATGGAGTGACTAGAAAGCACAAAAATGTGGTAGGATGTTCTTGAATACAGATCATGTACACTTACTGTAGGCATTGCTATATTGCCCAAATAATCACTTACTGATGTAGAATTGTACTTTGCATTATTTTTGTATATCATAGCCAGCTGCTTCATTTTTTGCAATACTAAGAAGAAAATTACAAAGGTTATTTTATCCTAAAATATCACGCCATTTTATATATATATATATATATATATATATATATATATTTTTTTTTTTTTGTTAGGACACAAGTATCCAAACTGGAACTTTGCAGGGACAGGTGTAGCCATAAAATTTCTGAGGTTGAGATGATATATGTCGTTAGTATTTTTGTGTAGAAAAAGAATTGTATAGCATGTTCCTTTCTTAGTTCTTTTTTTTTTCTTGCTGAGTTGTGAATGTATCTGAATCCATATTTTTGTTTGTGTTTTTGTGGCTTTTGGGTATTTTCTATTAGCAGCTGATTCACAGAATGTTTACATTTAATAAGACATTTTGTTTTAAGATGCCACATACTATTTCCTGATTTATTTCTGAGCTGCATTATATCACTGTTTATAAGATGTTTGATGTTTGATATTAATTGCCTTCTTGATATTCTTAGTCCAGCATAATAACACAGTAAGTCTTACTAATGTTTATGTATAATAAAGTTTGAGTATGCACTGTGCATATATTTCACATCCATGTACTAAAGTGAAATTACCTATCTTTAATCTGCCTGTACTATATGCATCTATATCTGTCTGTCAGTCTTTGTGTCTATTGTACATGGACAACTGCATATACATATAAATGCATTTCCATTTGTTTTCAGTTAGTAGACACTTAAATTTTGCTTTTAATGTTTTAGAATGGCCTTGTTCCAAGCCCAGCAGAAATGTTTAAGTTAAAGACATGTATTCGAAGAAAAACAGACTCGATAGATAAACGCTTCTGTTTTGACATTGAAGTGGTTGAAAGGTTAGTGTCCTCCTTGGTTAAGTTCAGCAGTTATCTGTTTAATATTGAAATGTAATCCTAGGTAAGTGCTCAATTTCATTAACAAATAGAATAAAAAAAAATCAGGAACATTTTTCCATAAATGACTTTGTATTTTTATTTCTATTAGAAGTAAACAATTTTACAAGCAAGGATTTTGAAACTAAATTAGCAGAAGATCACAAAATCTATTTTTTACTTCATTATATTTGGTACAATGTCTCTTCTGGGGAATTGCATGTATTGTTTGATATTTTATTCAGTTTAGTAAGGTTTGCGTTTCTCTCCTTTCATTATCAGCACTGATACTAATATTTCAGCCATATTTGAATATAATATTTGTGTTCCCCTCAAAAAGTACAAGCGTCACTTTAACTTTTGGTGAAATGTTTAAAAGTTGTAGGTACCTAATGAGTTAATAAACCAGATGGACATGAGCACAGCTTGTAATGATGCTTATGTTTTAAAGTAAGGCAAGCAACTGTGGCCAAAATTCTTTGTGTGATTCTTGAATGAGAGATAAATTTTCTTATTAAGCAGTTGTGTGAGATTCTAACACCAGCTTCTTTTATGCTTTATGAAAGGAGAGATGGTTTCAGGGAATGCTAGAAATTTTTTTTTCCAGATACAAATTCCACAGAAAAAATTGTAAATTATGGTTCACATCAGTTCCTGCACCATGTGCAATACTATTTAATTTGGAATATTGTGGCCCTGCTAAAGCGTTTTAAATGTAGAGGAATGTGAATAAAGAAAAGAAGTGTTCAGAACTGTTATCTGAGACAGGAGCGATTTTTTTTGTCAGCCATTTTCCCTTTTCCCCCATTCTTGCTAGTCACATGTCACTGCTCCAGTTAGTCACGCTCATTCTCAGCCAGAGGTGTACGAAATAATCACATCTCATCCATTATCCAGACTACTATCCTGGTTGTCATCACATTCCACACCAAGACAGCTGACATGCACTCTTGCTGAAGTGAAGAACTTCAGTGCCATCAACAGAATGCACGTTGCCGTAGTCGTGGTAAAGTCTGTTGCATAAATACTGAATGCCAAGTGAACGTACATTGTTCACACATTCTCCTATGGACATATGCACTGCAGTGCAATGGACCACCTCATTTTCCCCCAGAGTGAATGACCTGGTATCATTCACGCCTTTCCACTTTCCATTGACGCTCCTCTAGTATCTGGGTTGTTAGCCGATCCCAAGTAATAGAGATTGTGTTCCATGCTTTGCCTCTGTATGCCATGGAGTAGGTTAATCATTTTCAGTTTACTGTATTTAGTGTGGAAAAAACAGTATGCAATTTATAGAAGGTTTTTGTTACAATAAAGAATTATCAGTTTATGAGCATTTTATACTATCTGCTGTATGATGACAGGGAAATATAATAATGTCAAATGCAGTCAGGACCTCCATTTTTGCGGCAGAGAAAACAAGACAAGGCTCAGTACTGTTTTATAAAGTGAATACTGTGCTAAAGTAATTCCAAACACTCAGAAATAAACTAAAACCATTTAATGAAGTCACAGTTAAGCACTTTCAACCTTAAAGTAGTCAAGACTTCACCAGAACTGACAAGGTACTTGCAATCCACCATTAAATTGCAGCAGAAAAGTCATACAGACAAAAAAATTATAAAAACCTGTGGCTGCTACATAGGCCTTAAGAAGAGAGTCTGAAATTGATGTATGTGTTTTTGATATGCCAAATACTGCCGGGACTGCCGGTTTGCCAACATGTTAAAGTTTGTATGTTTTTTTGTAAAAGAAGCTCTAGGAGAAAAAGATTACTTCTTTTGTATGCAGTGCTAATCCCAGTTGTGGAAACTTGCATGTATTTGTCAGTGACAAACAGAATGTTATACATACAATTTGAATACTCTTGGTTATCCTTTATTACCAGCCCCCCATCACAGTTATTGGTTATCCAGTATTACCAGCTCCCCCTCGCCATTATTGTGCTTCACAGCTGTAATGGATTTGTTCCTGACTAACTCAAGTAATAATACAAACACACGAACAAAAAGCAAAATTGATAAAAAAACGGAGCCAAGGCAGTGTTGCTGCAAAAATCTTTTACTTAAGTAATAAGTCTATTACATCCAGTCAGGTTTAAAAAACTATCTGTGGGGTGTATTTATCAATAGAAATTCTAAGCCTTTCATTTCAAAACATACTTATTTACTAAGAGATTCTTGGGATTTCATAAGGGTGCTGGAACAGGGCTCAGTTTTGAGCTTTTTTACTGGTTAATTGGGTAATTTTTTAAATCAGTTTGCTCATTTGCTGCTGTTTTATATATATTAAAAATGCATTTTATTCATCTGCTTTTATTGTAGTTGTGTTTCTTCCTACTTTATTACCTTATTCTGCTTTTGCTGCCTGTTCTTAAAAGTACTCAATTGCATTTATTCTGCTGCATTTATTACTGCTTGTTAGTAGCCTCATTAAATTGTAACTGTTATTCTAAGCATTTTGATTTAAGCAGTTGGGCTTCAGCCCAGTTGTTTTACATAAGAAGGTTTGTGGTCTGCACTCTTGTGGCAGGACAGGACATCCTTCTTAGTTGGGAATTGCTGATTGAAGGCTTAGTATCTGTTATTCTAAAAGTGTCTTAGATGTTCATCGTGTTTCACTGTTGCAGTCATTACTCTTGGGTTATCCTGCTGGCAGGCTACCCGCAGTCGGCCTGAATTCCAAAGTGTTGGTCCAGCGTCGGTTGCTGTCACCTCTTCCCTTATGTCAGTGCACCAGGGGTATAAAAGATGCAGCCAACGCCATTTTCTTCAGTCTTTCTTGCCGCGCGGTGCCCGAAGCAAAAGCAGTTTGCAAGTGCCGGTCGGCCGACTCCTGAGATTTTCAAAATCTAATTTCAGATCCGAAGTCTTCAATAAAGCTAAGTACCCTGTTGGGGAAACTTTTTTCTTGCTCCAGACCGATGTCAGAAAAAGTTAACAATTGTATTTCTTGTGGGAAGTAAATACCTCGTAAGGATTTTCATTCTTACTGTATTCCTTGCCTAGGCCCTGATCATGACGTTGCTAGCTGTCGGTTTTGTGCTAGATTTAACCAACGCACTATTAAGAGTCGGTACGATTTTGCCTTTCATTACTTTGGCCGAAGGTTTAATTATATATTGCCATCAGAACAGCTGACGACCGGAGTTTATAAAAAGCGCAAGGAAAAGGAAAAGGACAGGCATCCGAGGTCCAAAACTGATGACAAGGCCCCCGCTAGGCCAGTCGCTGGTTCGTCGGTTCTCAATGAGGCGCTTTTGCAACCCCTGACACCTGCTACCTCAGAGCCACAGGCCGCTTCCGACTCCCACGTGTAGCCGACTAGGCTACTGGATACTCAAGGTATTGGACTCTCGGAAACTATTCCCTCAGATGGGTCTGGAACCACTGAGCAGGCATCGGCTTCTGAGGGTGTTTTCAGACCTACACAATTATATGTCAAGCCAACCTCAGCTTCAAAGACAAAGACTAAAACAGCTCTAAAGACAAAGAAACAAGTACAGCATTCTCCTGGACAGACTTCCATGCCTAAGAAACAGATGCTTACTGTGATCAGGGGTTCCCATCCCCCCTCCTGATAAGAGGCCTCGGCAAGAGACAGAATATGACTCTTCTGATCAGGTTTCAATTTCCTCTGATTCCTCTTCTGAACAGGGATACTCTTTTCCTCCCTATGAGGATTCTGATGCTGACAAATCTATTCTTCAGCCTCTCCTCCTGAGGATTATTCTTTTGGGGAAACTCTGCATACCATGAGGGAGCATTTTCACTGGGAGAGCCAAGATTACTCAGAATCTAAGAAAAGGCTCAGAGACTTTCTTTTACTACCTCAGCACAGATCTATTGCTATTCCACTTGTTCTAGACATTGTAGATGATGTATTTTCAGAGTCCAGCCTGTCTCCTGACTCTTTACCCCCTGCACCTGCTGAGCCAGACAGATACTACAGGGTTCCAGACTCTCATAAATTTCTATATAAAAACCCTGCTGCTGACCCAGAAACTATTTCTCAGGGTCCCAAAGGGGTCAAGGCTTCCACTGCAAAAAACCCTGTCCCCTCTGATAGGGATTCTAGGGCACTGGACAGATGGGGGAAAAAAGTTTACACTTCTGCTACCTTGGCTGTAAGGGCTTTAAATTGTCAGTTTAATATGCTTAAATATCAGCAATACTTAATGTCACTGTTTAAACAGAAAATGTTGGCAAATTCTGAATGTTCTGATAACAAGGAAATGCAGGATTTATTGCATGCAGCTGAACAAGTGGGAAAGCATACTTTGCAATGTGGTTTTGATTCACTGGAGGCCTCTTGCAGGGCCGCTGTTACGGGTTCTGTCATTAGAAGGCATGCTTGGTTAACGGAACAGAATCTGCCTGATCATGTTAAAGCAAATTTATTGGATGCTCCATTACAGCATGATACTTTGTTTGGTGTTAAGGCAGAAGAGGTGCTGAAGAAAGTGGAGAATAAAGCGAAATCCATGCAGACAGTTAAGGATTTCCTATAGGTACATCTACCCAGATTTAGCAGGAACTGGCCTACAAAGTATTGGTCCTTTCCAGTGTCAGACAGGCCACAAAGAGGCAGATACAGACACCCCAGAGGCAGATCCCTGCCCCAAGGCTCATACAGGCCTAAACAATGGGTTGCTTCTACCTCCAAAAGTGGAGAAGACAAAGCACAACCATACAGGAAACAGTTCCAGTGACTTTCCACTGCCAAAACCAAGCACTTATCTTTTGGCAGCCCCCTTAGGGGGAAAAGTAGCACTTTTTCACCAAATGGGCACATGATTACCCAGGACAAATGGGTCTTGAACATAGTGTCTCAAGGCTACAGGTTCCACTTTCACACCCTGCCAAGGGCAAAAGGTATGCCAGACCTGCCACACAATCAATGGGCAGAGGCACAAAAGCAAGTTTCATCCATCATGGATATGAGGGCCATTCAACAGGTACCACAACAAGAGCAGGGACAAGGATTTTACTCAAGACTTTTCTTGGTGCCTAGAAAGGACAAAGCCTGGAGACCTATACTGGACCTGTCTACTCTAAATACATTTCTGGACATTCCAAAATTCAAAATGTTGACTCTACAGCAGCTACTGCCCATGCTGGGCAAGAAGGCTTGGCTCGTAACTTTGGACCTAAAAGAGGCATACCTGCATGTCCCAATCAGACAATCTTGCAGAAGATACCTCAGATTCATCGCAGGCTCAATGCACTACCAATTCTCTGCACTGCCCTTTGGCTTATCTACTGTGCCCAGGGTCTTCACAAAATGCCTGACACCAGTAATTGCATTTTGTAGACAAAGAGGAATTCAAATATATCCTTACTTGGATGACTGCCTTATTCAAGCAGAGAACAAAGACATTCTACTAAAGCATCTGGCGTTTGCAAAAAGATTACTAATTTGCCTAGGGTACACAGTAAACAAAAAGAAATCAAAACTAGTACCCTCTCAAGAGATAATATTCCTGGGTGCAAGCTTAAATACAACTGCCCAGATGGCTTATCTCACGCTAGACAAACAAAGGCAACTGTCTTCTTACTTCAAAATGTTGGCAACAAAGACCCAGTTATCTGCAAGAAAAATTCTGCAGGCTTTGGGCTTCATGGAATCCTGCATTCTGTTAATTCCATATGCCAGACTGCATATGAGGAAACTACAATGGTATCTAAAAAGTGTTTGGACTCAACATTGCCACAGCCTGGAAACATTACTTACCCTCATTCCCTGCCTGCAACAGGAGTTCCAATGGTGGGCACAGGCCTGTCACTACAACAAGGGACAGCCATTCACTTTACCCACAGCTAGGCAGACACTAACAACGGATCCATCAGATTATGCCTGGGGGGCCCACATGGCAGGAAAATGTATGCAGGGCACAGGGCCCGCAAGCCAGATGCATCTTCATATCAATCAAAAAGAGATGCTAGCTGTTCAGAATGCCCTGACAGCTTTCAAGGATCTACTTCATCCAGGACAACTACTGATAAAGACGGACAATACTACAGTCATGTGGAACATAAACAAGCAGGGAGGCACACATTCCTACCCCCTCTGCAGACAGGCCATGACTTTGTGGGACACAGCATTGACTTATCAAGTTCACCTGCAAGCACAATTCCTGCCAGGAATACTCTGGCAGACGAACTAAGGAGAAACCTCATGGATCCCCACAAGTGGAAACTGGATCCACAAGTCTTCAGCATGATAACAAGGAAATGGGGATGCCCAGACATAGATCTATTTGCCTCCCCCTACAACTGCCAACTACGGAGATTCTGCACAAGGATTTATCACAAGCAAGCATGGAAAGTGGATGGCCTATCCTTCAGCTGGAAAAACCTAACAGTATATACCTTTCCTCCACTGCCTCTTCTCCCCAAGGTACTCCTAAAGGTCAGACAAGAGAAGCCAAAAATGATACTGATTGCCCCAGACTGGCAACTCCAGCAATAGTACCCAATCCTAAAGAACTTGTCTCAAGGTCCAGCCTGGACATTGCCTCAAACTTCTCACTTACTGACCCAACAAAACAGTCAGATCCTGCACAGCCAACTCTGGACCTTAAATCTGGCAGCATGGCAGATAATGTAGCCATTCAGAACACTCCTCTTTCCAAAGCTGTAATGGATGTTATCGTGGAGGCCAGGAGGCCCAGTACCAGAAAATCTTATGCAGAAAAATGGAAGAGATTCTGTGCTTGGAACCAGGAACAAGGAATTGACACATTTGTACCAAATATTCCTCAGATTTTACAATACTTAATTGAGATGCTGGACAAAGGCCTATCCTTTTCATCAATTAAGATTCATGCCTCTGCCATTTCAGCCCATTATAATACAGAACCACCTATTTTTTCTCATCCTTTAATATGGCAGTACCTCAGAGGGGCCAAAAACATAAGACCTCCAAGGAGAGCACCAATTCCTGCATGAGACCTCAATTATGTCTTGGAAAAACTCACACTGCCTCCTTTTGAGCCAGCCTCAACAGCTGATATAAAATTCTTATCCTGGAAAACAGCTCTGCTCCTAGCAATGACCGCTGCAATACGAGTCTCGGAGTTACAGGCCCTCATGGCTATGGAACCTTTTATCATTTTCCATCCAGACAGGGTTTCTCTGAGGACAAACTCTACATTTATGCCTAAGGTGGTGTCCAGTGTGGCCCTTAACCAAACCATTCACTTGCCTACCTTTTATCCAAATGCACAGAACAAATGTGAGAGACTTCTGCATTCTTTGGACATACACAGACAGCTACACTTCTACTTGGACAGAACTAAAGCTTTCAGAAAGACTGAACAACTTTTAGTGGCATATGCTGCAGGATCACAAGGAAAGGCTATCTCAAAACAGACTATTTCAAAATGAATAGGCCACTGCATTCTTTTCTGCTACTCACAGCATGGCAAATTAGTGCCTAAGGGCATTAGGCCACATTCTACCAGAGCAGCAGCCACTTCAGCAGCCTTCCTCAGTGGAGTACCAACCAAAGACATCTTAGAGGCTGCAACTTGGAGTTCAGTGCACACTTTTACAAAGCACTACCACTTACCTCTCTACTTTAAATCCAGAGCAGGCTTTGCCACCCATCCTCAGCTTTGGAATTCAACCCAAGAGTAATGACTGCAACATTGAAACACGATGAACATAGTACAGTTGTGTACCTACCATAAATGTAGATGTTCAAGTGTATTCACTGTTGCAGTCCAGGTTACCCTCCCACTATCCCCCTTTCATTTGCTGGGTCTTATCTGTACTTCTCTATTCTATACAACCTATGTGGTGTATTTGCTTGTAGATGAAGGAAATGTTTACTTTAGTGCATGCATGTTTATTTGCATAATCTATTTAGCCTACCCTTTTGAAGGCACCTGACATCTGGGGCAAGAAAAACGGAAGAAAATGGTGTCGGCTGCATCTTTTATACACCTGGCGCATTGACGTCAGGGAAGAGGCGATAGCAACCGACGCTGGACCAAGACTTTGGAATTCAGGCTGACTGCGGGTAGCCTGCCAGCAGGATAACCCAAGAGTAATGACTGCAACAGTGAATACACTCGAACATCTACATTTATGGTAGGTACACAACTGTATTTTCTGATTTAAGCACTTGGGCTTCAGGTCAGTTATTTTACATTAAGAAGGTTTGTGGTCTGCACTCTTGCGGGAGGAGAGGGTAGATTTTGCAATTCTGAGTTAGAAATTTCTGGTTAAAGGCTTATTGTACCTGCTTATTTGAACTGTTTCTTTCTGAAATTGGTGTGCCTTGTTTGCTGTAGCATAGACTAGATTCATACCTGCTGAATCTAGCTTTGTTTGTATAAACTAATCCAGGCCATCTTTTTTGGAGAAGGTTCCCCTGCACCCTAGTGGCAGGAGTGTGCAGTTAGAACTTGTCTGGTTGAAGACTGCTGGAATGGGGCTCAGTTTTTAGCTTTTTTATTGGCTAATTGGTTAATTTGTTTAAATCAGTTTGCTCACTTGCTACTGTTATATTAAAAAAATTGCAGTTTATTCATCTACTTTTACTGTATTAGTGTTTCTTCCTACTTTATCACTTTATTTTGCTTTTGCTGTCTATTCTTAAAAGTACTCAATTGCATTTCTTCTGCTGCATTTATTACTGCTTGTTAGTAGCCTTATTAAATTGTAACTGTTATTCTAAGCCTTTTGGTTTAGGCACTTGGGCTTCAGGCCAGTTGTTTTACATTAAAAAGGTTTGTGGTCTGCACTCTTGTGGCAGGACAGGTAGCTTAGATCCTTCTAAATTGGGAGTTGCTGGTTGAAAGCTTAGTGTCTGTTATTCTAAAAGTGTCTTAGTTCTGGTTTAAGCAGTTATTTTCCATTAAGACGGTTTGTGGTCTGCACTCTTGTGGGAGGAGAGAGTAGATTCTGCACTTCTGAGCTGGGATTTCTGGTTAAAGGCTTATTGTGCCTGCTTATTTGAACTGTTTCTTTCTGAAACTGGTGCGCCTTGTCTGCTGTAGCATAGACTAGATTCAGACCTGCTGAATCTAGCTTTGTATAATGTGAGCACTAATCCAGGCCATCTTTTTTTGTAGAAGGTTCCCCTGCACCCTAGTGGTAGGAGTGTGCAGCTATAACTTGTCTGATTGAAGACTGCTGGAACAGGGCTCAGTTTTGAGCTTTTTTTATTGGTTAATTGGTCAATTTGTTTAAATCAGTTTGCTCGTTTGCTACTGTTATATTAAACAAAAGGTTCTAGCTTGTTTTACCAACTTTTCTGTCACTAGAGTAGTCCAGATACAGATTTGCTGTATTCTGGGCTATATTGTAGTTTCTGAGTTCCCCAGACTTTTCTGTATTAGAGGGACGCCTCTCAGCTTATCAGTGGGTGTGGTAAGCACCAGGTAGCCTATCTACCATAGTAGTTAGATAGTGTAGCAACTGCCTCATGTTCACTGACTACCCTCTCCTATTACCTCCCAACACTCAGACTTGTGAGAGATGCACTTATATATCCAAACTGGAAGACATGCACTCTCCAGCCAAGAACAGAATTTATTTATTTACTTATTGCAGTTTGTTAACTGGGAAAGTTCATTGGGCCTAAATGAGCTTGTTTTCAGTGGAGGCCTGGGGAGAAAAGTTCCAAACAGAAAAACAATATTTACAATATTCAGAAGTAAATAACACAAGTACAGCATTTTAAGATATTTACAGTAATAACTAATGTTCAAGTAGTGCAATTTATGTGCAAGTAGAACATCATATATGGAGACAATAGAAATATACATCCAATGCCTGAGTTTGAATAGGAAAAGATAAAGAGATGTGTAAGGCTTCATGAAGGGTGAGAGCAGGAGCATTCCCAGAGAGAGGAGAGATGAGAGTGGAGTAAGGCTTTAAAGTAATGGGGATTCTGGGTAGTTCTAATGTGAGGGGGAAGTGAGTGCCATAATTTAGCCAGGGAGAAAGATAGTAGGAGTTTGCCTGAGGAAAGTAAAGGTTTGTATAGTTCAAGGAGATTTTGATTAGTGGATCTTAGTGTTCTGTTTGGCTGGTGGATTTTTAAGGTAGAGGAGAGAGAAGGACAGTTAGAGGGTTTAAAGATCAGCTTATGTGCTGTTGTTAGTTGAATGAAAGTTAGGTAGTCTGGGAGCTCTAACCATTTTAGATCATAGAGGGAGTTGCAGTGATGATTGGAGGATTTGGATCCTGTGCCAAACTTGGAAATTTTATTATAGCATGAAAACAAGTTTGATTTTAGGGTTGAGTGGAGATTAGTCAGTAGTGGGGCTCCATAAAGAAGAGAGGGGATGAGGTAGGTGGTGGACAGGAGTTGTTTGGATGAAAGAAAAAGGTAGTGACTGTGATAATAAAGCATTCCAAGCTTTTGATGTTTTTTTAATATTAGTTTGTAGGTGGATGTCGAATTTTAGCTGATCATCAATAAGGATGCCCAGAAGTATTGCATGGGGAACGATTTCAGCAGAGGTCTTGTTTTTACTGAGTATAGAGAATGATGTTTTATCCACAACAGTGTCTAGAAGGGGTGGCAATCTTTATTTTGGATTTGGATCCATTAAGGGCTAGGTGGTTGTCTAGCATCCAGGATTTGGTGCAGGAGAAGGCCTCTTCAGTTAGGTTCATTAGTTTGGGGAGAGTTTTGGCAGAGCAGATGATGGTAGAGTCATCTGCATATTGGACGAGTTTAGCATTAGGGATGTTTTGGTAGAAGTCATTAATAAAAATATTGAATAGTAAGGGACTCAATATAGAGCCTTGAGGAACACCTCTTGGAGTGTGTGGAAAAAAAAAGTACAGTTTTTCCACTTTACAGCTTGTTCCCTAGGTGATAGGTAGCTGGTGAACCAGTTGATGGAAGAAGAGAAAGGTTGAGATGAGAGAGTTTGGAAAGGAGGAACTTATGGGAGACAGTATTGAAGGCCTTAGATAAGTCAAGGAGGAGGGTAGAATCTATGTTGCCAGAATCCCAGGCAGAGTTGATGATATCGAGGAAGGAGAGTAGGGCAGTGGTGGTACTATGTCCTGGTCTAAACCCATGTTGCGTTAGAGTTAATAGTTGGTTGTCAAGCAGGTAAAAAGTTACAGGAGGATACATTTTTCAAGAATCATAGAGACAGAGGACAGGATAGCTATTGGGTGAAAGCTGGAGATTGTAAAGTTGCTACCTTCTTTGTGGAGAGGGATAATGAAGGCTTTTTTCCAGAGGAGTGGTACATGGATGGAGCGATTAATTAGGATGGAGATGGGTAGAGCTATGCCATCAGCAGCTAATTTGAGAAAGTCGGATGGAATATTATTAGGGGCATTAGAACAAGGTTTAAGTTTTAGTAGGAGTTTTTTTATATTATGGGTAGGAATAGATTTGAGAGTGAAAGGAGAGGACTGAGATTTATTGCAGGTTAAAGCTGTAGTTTTGGATGGGTTGGAGGAGATATTATTTGGGAAAGATGAGGTAAGTTTGGCTATAGAATCAGTGAAAAAGGAGTTGAATTGGGTAGCTAGGTCAAGGTCAGGAGAGTCTGGACAGGGCAGAGGTTCTCTTTCTTGCCTGGACAGAGAATTGATGAGATGCTACTCCAGAATTTTTTGGGGTTGGTTTTATGGTTGTTTTGAAGTTTAAGACAGTAAGGTTTATGGTTGATAGCTATTTGTTTTTTTTTTAGTTGATTTTGTAGTTGCTTGTATTTGGCAAGAGAGTTGGGAGTTTTGAATTTTAGATAGTATTTCCAAGTTTTTTCTCAGAGATGCATAAAGATTTTTGTTTCTTTAGTTAGCCAGGAGACTGTTTTTGGATTTGAGTCTTTTAGTTCTGCAGGGGGAAAAGCAGTTAAGTAGATCAGAGAAAACTGTATTAAAGTGTGAGACTGCGGCATCCAGAGGAAGGGACTTTAGAGGGTTGCAGTTTGTCTGTTTTAAGGCATTGGAGAAGGTTTGAGGGTTGAAATTATTTTAAGGAGCGGGTTATAATATATTTGTGCTGTAGGAGGAGGGAAGAAGGGGAATGGTATGCAAAATCAAGGAGATGGTCACTAACGTAGTCAGGGAGAGTGCCACTATCAGAAATTCGGTTTGGGTGGGAGACTAGTATCCAGTCAAGGATGCTACCTGTGGTATTATCCTTATTTGGTCTAGCAGGAGTTTTGATTAGCTGTGTGAATTGACATAGGTTAATGCTTTGAGTGTGGGTTGATGAGTGAATGGGAGACCAGTTAATACTGACATCACCTAGGATTATTGTTTCATTATTTATGTTGGTGGTGAACCAGGAGAGAATATCTTCCAGAAGAGGGATATTGTTACCTGGCGGTGTGTACAGGGTAGCAATGCACAAACTTTTATTGTTGTTAACTTTTAGAAGGACTAAGGTTAGCTCAACAGTGGCAAATTGGGGTGTGGGTTTAGTATAGGGTGTCACTGTTAAGGGGGAGGAGAAAAGTAGGGCTACTCCACAACCTTTCTTTTGGGATCTGTCATTTCTTATGAGTTTGTAGTTGGGAGGTATTATTTCAGTGTCTTTTATATGTGGCTTTATCCAGATTTCTGTGATAGAGAGAATATCAGGTTTATTGTGGAGGATACATGCATGAAAATCAGGTATTTTATTACAAAGGCTCCTGGTATTAATTGTGGCAAAGAGTAGAGATTTATGGGTAGGGGTGAACAATTTAAGTCTGGTTTAGAGGAGAGGTTGTGTGATGGTCCTGTGTTAGTGTGTATATCGCCAGAGAGGAGGAGGAGGAAGATTCGTTTAGAATAAAGTAAAGATAGGTATCTGTTCTAAGGAGTTGTGGGTTAGGGTTTTAGAACCTATGGAGTCTAGCTTGATGGGTATGGGAAATGGTTTACAGGGAGCAAGGAAGAGCTTCCTTTTAAAGAGGAGAGATTCATTACGGTTGTAGAGATGGGAAGAGATTAGGGCTGTGGAGGGGGATTCCTTTTTGATGAATATTGAAGTTGTGTGAAGGGGAGGAGAATAATGGAATTGAGGGAGATTTGTGAGGTAGAGTAGGTAGAAGTGAAGGAAAGATTGGAGTAAAGACAGTAGAACATGTGAAGGTTTTGTTTGCATGATGGAGGTAGGTTAAATTAAGTGTGGGGGATATTTAAAAGCAGAATGTAGGCAGAGATGTAGGAGAAGAGGTTAAAGTGTGGTTTTCTAGAGTGAAATGTTACAGAGTGAAGGGATGTGTTTACTAGCGGGAGTGGGAGGAAGTAAAAGATATGCTGATGGTAGAGAGAGTGATGAGTGGATGGGAGGGGCTGATTCTGATAGGGAATTGTAGTGTGGGAGTGGATTAGAGAGGTATAAATATAGAGATGCTGGGGATGGATGGGAATTGGGGGCAGGGTAGGGGAGCAGAGTGAGCTCGCAGGGTGAACAGATAGGTTAGAGCCAGAGAAAGGGGTTAGTGAAGTGTAAGGAACAATTAGCCATGCAGTCTTCAAAAGAAATGTATAGAGCAGTTGGCTTGCTTGGTGGTAAGTTCAAAACAGTACACTGTAGATCTATGGGTTCCTACTGTGTTAGGTGAGGGACTAAATGGAGTTCAACAGAAGCAACTACGAGGAAACTAGTATTAAAATCTAGAGGTTTATAGGGGAATGTAGTTCTCTGTGTCGTTTCATTTTAGAGAAATAGAAGGGCTTATAGTGTCACCTAGTGGCAATATATAGGAATTGAGTTAGAATAAGAGAAGAATGTTGAGGGAGCGGTTATTTCTTTTCTTTACTGTAATTTCTAGTACTCTGACACAGTGGGAAGCTAAGAGGGAGACAGTAATTAACTAGAAAATATGTCCGTTGTAGGCTGCAAACGCGAACACCGCATGGATTACAAGTAAACAACAGAAATAAGTAAGCACATACACACTGAGGTGAGTCACAGGTAATAGGCTTAAAATGTCTTCCTTAGGGTGAGCAGGTTAGCGTGTGACTTTTCTGAAGGTTGAAGAAGCACAATTGGACCTAGGAGAGATGAAAAAGAGGAGAAAAGATAAATAGAAATGTAGCGAAAGGTAACATAAGACAAAAAGAAATAGGACAGGAGGGAGGGAGAGTAGGTATGCAGTCAGAAGAAGATCATGAATATAGAAGGAAGAGAGAAAACGGGAAGGGAGAGCAGTACAGAAGTTGTTAGTAATATTATGGTAGAGGGAGAGAGGAGCATGAGTATTAGCACAAAAGAATGCCTAAGCAGAGTAAAGATAATGGGACATGCACAATTCACAGTAAGGTAATATGCAGGAAAACTGTAGAAAACTACTATTGTTTCAGCAGAATAGCTGGTCAAGAGGAGAAGGTCAACACCTGCACCATACCATATGGAACCCATAGCCCTCCAGAACACCCACCATGACACTTCTCACATAAGAACACAAACCACACACCCACATTCATGGAGGCTCTCAATAGAAATCTACCCAAACAGCAGAGACCTCCAAATCAGAAATGCACTCGACCACAACACAGCACAAATCACAAGACACATAGCTCACCTACACAGTGTGCCTCTCATCCTAAGCCCCTAAGGCAAAACAGCTTGCCCAATATACTAATTGTAGGTGACTCAATAGTGAGGCACACTGATGTCCCACTCACTAGGCTGAATAAGGAAAAGGTAACAGTCAGCTGTCTGTCGGGTGCCAGGATCTGACACATAACACATGTACTCAGGTCACTCCACAACAAGTGGTTCTGTAATTGTCCATGTGGGTGTGAATCACCTGGGATGTACCTCCCTGGACTACATCAAAAAAGACATGGAGGAGCTCCTGGATTATGTGGCCCAGACAGGTATGACCCTAGCCCTGAGCAGCATACTACTGTTGTCCAGAATGATACCACAGTACATGCAGAAAATGATTGACTTCAACAATTGGCTGCCGACTAGTCACAAGTGGAGTCCCACAGGGTTTGGTCCTGGGTCCTCTCCTGTGTGGTATCTACTTCTCTGACATCCAGGCCAACACAAAGGGACTCTGGCTGACAAAGTTCACAGACGATTGCAAGTGGGGAGCTGTTATTAACTCCTCAACTAATGTTGACATCCTACAGAATGACCTCACTGAGACCAACGACTGGTGTCAGAACCATGGCCTTAAGCTCAATGCCAAAAAGTGTGTTGTCATTCCCTTTGGGAAAAACACGGTTCCCATGAATTACCACATTGATTGTATTCCACTGAACACCGAAGGCATTATAACAGATCTGGGAACACAGGTTCATGAAAACCTCTGTTTTGATCCCCATATTGCCACTGTGGTCAGAAAATCCTTCTGTGTGGCACATCTCATTACTAAGGGTTTTGCATCCAGGAAGAAAGAGGTCATTTTGTCCCTCTACTCTTCCCTCATTAGGCCAATCATTAAGTACAATCCCCCATTTGGCATGTACCTCACTAGACACCTGCAACAACTGGAGAGGCCACAGAAGTACCTCGCAAAGAGGATCCTAGGCCTTAAACACTTGTCCTATATGGACAGACTCAAAAAACTCCCAGCTATTGTCTGTAGATGTTGTTGTCTTATTTTCAGGCATATCTCACCAAGAAAGTCTGCAGTTATTTGAAGAAGCTATAATTCACTCATCGTTTACTATGTGAATATGCAGATTTGCATACTTCCTATCCAGAATAGATATCAGGTTGATAGATGATTTTATGGAAATTGTGTTAGACAACGAGGAGAATACTACAAAGAAATTCAACGGGTAACAATGGGAGCAGTGTGTGCATCTCATCTATGCTAACATAGTGTTGTCAAGTTGGAAGATGAACCACATAACTAACTTTCCATTTTCTGCTTGTAGACATAGTTATTTCAGGTTTGTGGATTACATATGCATATTGTGGTCTGACACAATGGATAAGTCAAATGAATTTTTAAAATACATGCAATCTGTTTTTCCCTTTTTGTCATTCACTGATCATGTTTCCACATTGAAATCAACTTCTTAGGCATCACATTAAGAAAATGCAGGATGGCAAAAAATTCAGTTCTAACTTGTACCAAAAGCCATCTTTATCTAACATATCAGTTTGTGCAGTTTCATGGCACAATTAAATGACTTACAGTATATTGTAAGCAAAGTATAATGTCAGCTGCATGACCAAACTACCTGTTAGCCTTAAATATATATATATATATATATATATATATATATATATATATGCACTTCATCAGTACATTCCCGTAGTCCTGTAAAATCAAAAATCACTAGCACAGAAGAATGTAAGCATGAAGGTGTCTTTAGGCTATGGTATTACAGTATTACAGGATTTTTTTTTGCGGGGGGGATAATAATTTGTGTCAAGTTGTTTGCACATTGTGGCAACAGCTCATATGTTTTAGGGGTGGACAACTATTATGATAACTGAGTGTGATTCAGTGTTTGCTTCTTGCAATGTTGCTTTTATACCAATAGGTATATAACCAGCCCTTTTATGGTAGATACTGACCAAGAACATTTACTGCAAAAAAAAAAAAAGAGAAACATTGCCATCATTACAGATGTTTTATTTTATTTATTTATTTTTTTAACATTTAGACATGGCATCATTACTCTACAAGCTCTGTCAGAAGCAAACAGGAAGCTGTGGCTAGAAGCAATGGATGGAAAAGAACCAGTAAGGCATTTCTAACTGAATAAATTGTAGAAAGTATACATAATTTGTAAGAGTGAATAAAGTCCTATTGTTATATTTATTATCTCATTTAATTTCATTTACAGTGTTGTTGGCATGCTTTTTGCCATGATGTTTGTCATTCCTGAGCTATATGGAAACATTTTAAGTACAAGTGTGTAAACATAAACACAGTTATTCATTCATTCATTTATTCATTATTGATTTAATCCATTACAAGACTGTGGACGGAATTCCTGACAATAATAGAGAATTCCCAGTTGTAATCACATTGGCTACTGTGCACGTTAGATGTGACGGCACTATATATGAGTATTCCGCATTGGGCTGTAATAGAAGCTGTCAAATATTGGTTGGAAAAGGTTGATATATATACCCTCCAAGTTTCAACACTTTGTTATTGTGCATGGTGGAACATGTGTTAACGAAAAATATATTTCCAAGGGGATTGCTATTGGCAAGTTCAGGAAACAGCAATGGGGACATCTTTTGCCCCCATATATGCTGATCTGTTTATGGTCTACTTAGAGGATTTGCTTATATATGATGACCTATGTAACATTTTTTTGTCTGAGATAGACATCTGGAGAAGATTTTTTAATGACTGTTGGCTAGTTTGGCTTGGTGGCAAGGAATATTTATTGAGTTCATTCAATATTTGAACAAAAATAAGTTGGGAATTGAATTTACCCTTAATGTGGATATACAACAGATACATTTTTTGGATGTGACAGTTACAAGAAATAATGATAATACGTTGGCATCCAAGATATATCATAAATATCCACAGTATTATAATCTGTTATTTGCCACTAGTTTACATCCTCGCCACATTATAGAAAATATACCAAAGTCCAAATTTCTAAGGGTGAAAAGAAGTTGTTCTTCTCCAGATACATATCAATTTTTGAGGATGACCTCACAGAAAGGTTTTTGGTTAGGGGGTACCAAACTAATAATATCAGGTCAGCCAAAAAATGGGTAGAAGTCAAGGTAGGTCTGAAACCTTGAAATATCATGACAAAAAGCAGGATGATGTGAATGTCATCAGGTTTGTGACTACATATGGTAGGAATATTAACATAATCAGGGAGGTCATTAATAATAATTGGAATATTTTATTAGCCAATGAGGAATTATCTGGTTTACTTAGGCCAAGATGTCAATTCTCCTATAGAAGAGGGCGAATGTTGGGTTCTCATTTCAACCACTATAAATGGGGCAGTAGGAATCAAGATATAGGACAACAATGCACTTTAACTGGTGAAAAAGTTTTTGGATCATTTCCATGTGGGCATTGCTCATCTTGTAAACATATGTTAAAAACAAAACAGATTTCCAGTAAGAATACTAGTAGAGTTTACGACATCCGATTTTTCTGTGAATCGTGGGTCAGATTGGTTGGTATATTTAGTGACATGTTCATGTGCTGCCTTTTATGTTGGGCAAACTTTGAGATCCATGTGCGTACGTATATTGGAACACCTTAGTGACATTTGTAACAAACGTATTTCAAATCCTTGTATAAACATACACTTAAACATAATAATGTTGAGTTTTACATTATGGTCATTGATAAAGTTTGGGGGGGACAGAAAAAAACAAATTGGGATGGCATGCAATATTAAATAAAAAGGAGAAAGTTTGGATCATTAATCTTGGGGGGATTGTTTTCTCAAGGGCTTAATGAACACCTGTAATATATGTAGATAATTTTGTTGTTGCTTTAAATGTTGATGTCTGATAATGTAATGATGATTAATCATGGTATAAGCTTTGGTGATTTATGCTTATGTACTCATCACTGAAGAAGGCAAGGTTGCCAAAACCGGTCTGAATCTGGTGATGTTGCCACAATAAAAGAAGGTTGGCTATGCTTACATGGTGCTGGCATTGTTTTTGGAGATTCATGGAATTGAGAAGCATAGAAAATGTATGTACAGTTAATAGATCTTCCACATAGTTTGCAAATCTATAATCTTCTGTGCTGAGAAATGTTTTGGAATACACAGGGTTATGATCTGATCTCTGATTTTAACTGTTATGTGTTTGAGACATGGATACCAAGAAATTCACCTCAAGAGCGAAGTTCCTAAATAGTGGCTGTAATGTGGCAAACAACAGGTAAAAATGAAGATGAAATGAAGCTGTTTGTTGTTCTGCTGCTGATGGATAGCACTGTCAGCTTTTAGTGCCAGATGCGATGTTATGTTAACAGCAGCCTTCTAAGTGTTGTTATGATCGGGTCTTGTGCTAGAGTAGCACTGAATCAGGATATTATTTAATAGTCAACGGAGCATAGTCATAGTATTCCATGCACTATAAAATATTTATTTATCCTTTTGATTATCACATTGGTTCCAGTAGGCCAGTAGCCTTTTTTGAGGGGAGACCTGAGTTAACATTTGTACTACTAGGGGAAATTTAGCCAGACCATCAGAAAACTTCCCTTACTGTTTTCAGTAGGTGTTGTAGAATCTTTTACAGCCACCTGAGTTACCACCAACTCAAGCAGATGCATCTCATCTGAAGGATGACTCATTTAGGAGTACATCACTCCTCTTATGCTATACTGCAGTATCAGCAATTGATCTGCATTGTGTGGGAATAGAACCCACAGCCTTTTTCACCACTAACACTGATTCTATTATATTCTGGCTTGAAGTGGTTAGAATGCTGAGACACACATTTGACATTTCTGTAACTAATTATTTTGGCCAACTGTACCACAGAACATTATTATTTAACAAACGCTGCCAATGCCTATTTTAATAATTAAATTAAATTTGTCCCAAAGATTATAGTAAATCTAATAGTGACATCAGATGTTCTGCTTATTGGTTGATATACTAGTAGATCTTATTGGAATATATATTTTTACCTCAACTTGTGCTTTTATTAGAACACCACTAATTTGATGGATATGTCTGGGCTGAATAACATGGCATTGACAGTATAATGCAGAACTGTTGGTATGCTAAAATATTAAGTGAATTGTTAGAAACTATTGGTATTAAGTAGTAAGTACAACTTAATGGTGATGCTGTTAAATGTACATAGGTTTATAGGTACTAGACTATTAATCTGTGAGGATTTTAAGAAGCCTAACCTTATATTCCCATGGTAGCTTTATAGCCCTTATATTTTCCATATAAATAACCCAGAGGTAGGAAGAACAAAGATATAGTGGCACATTTTCTGGGTACTCCTATCCATATGGGACACAGTTAATAAACTGGGTGTTAATTTGTGGTTTTCCATCCATTCTTCCAAATTACATCTGAATAGAATAAGAAAAGTACTTTGTTTTATGTGCAATGGAAGACTGATCCTGTGAAACAGTATTCTATGTGATGCATACCTATCCCTCCAGTATCTTCTGTTTATATTACAAAACAGGTTTGGATCCCCTGAGATGGTACCGACTCTATCACTGGACTTTGTGCACATGTAATAAGTCTGACTGGATAGGCAGTGCTGAGGCTTTGTATACGAGCCAGAGGTCACCTCTTTGCAGTCTGTTTCACACCAGGAAAGGGACAGGCTGTGAGACTGCCTGCATAGTTTTTACAATTTAGGCCCTTGTTTTTTTTAGTGAAAGCATTACAGTCATTGTAGTTTTCACACCTGCTTGGACAGGTACATACTGAAGGGGATATTATATTCACTGATTAGCCTAATAAGAGACAAATGTGCAGTGAAAAAGGATTTCCTTACAATAGTGGGTAGGTGGTATTAAAACGACAGTTTTCTTTCCATACAGCTTTCCAGATCCTTGAGTACAGGATCATCTTTTAGGGGTGTATTGTATATCTGATAGTTATAAGGGATATCATACCTGTTGAAGGATGCAAATAAACATTTCTTGGCATTTAGATTTAGTCCATGGATTTGATACCAGCTAATAGTTTGAAAAAGGCCCTGCTGAAATATCTTGGTGTCCCCTAGGATGATGTCTGTTATGATGGCTTCAAGTTTATAGTCATCTGCAAACTTGGTCAACTGTAAACCCTTAAGATTTGCTTTGACCTTTGAGAAGCAAATGCCAAAGAGGAGTGGTCCGAGGACTGAACTCTGTGTTACAACTCTACAGACAGATCTTTTGGAGGAGGTAAAGCAGCTCACCCTAATTTCCTGAGTTCTGTTTGTGAGCCAGTTTGCTATCCAGTGAGTTGCATAGGGATGTATATTTGCTAGAATAACAGGTTTGTGCTGACATGCAGTTTCTAAATAATATGAACAAACACAACGACCT
>NC_056735.1:924342239-924439739 GCF_019279795.1 Protopterus annectens
GAATTAATTCTTCTTGGACTATGTTCAAACACACTGAAGTATTTATTTTGTTTTATTTTCTAGAACATTTAGCAGTTACCTGCACACCTTGTATAATCTTGTTGATTAACTTTTGATAAATGTGTGAAAATGCATTTTTCACATGAGAGTGGGTACCAGGCAATGTAAGAACCTTCCAGTAAGTCTTTATCCTTTCACAGAAAACAGTTTTCTGCTTGTAAAAATGATTAAAGAATAATAATTATCTTGTTTTATACACATTTCATTTGAAAACTTCAAGCCCTGGAATTCAAGTTCCTGTCATGGGTTGTGCTAAAAACGCAGTTTCCCAATCACACTGTATTTTGAGGTTGAGAAACATGTTGGCCACAAAGGGGTAGACCCCATTATTGGCTAATTTGCATATCTCTGAATTGCCCTTACAATGACATGCAAATCATTGCTATCTGCACATTGCAGTCATTAACTGCTATGGCTGCATCATGTAGCCATATACATCCTGCCACTTCAGTCACTCTTCCACTCACAAGTTCACATTCAAACACACATCCACACACCAAAGTCCTAGGTGGTATCAGTCTGTTCCAAAAACACCATGAGACTTTGCAGCAAGCCTATTTTTACATAGTCAGGGTGACATGGTGGCCAGTTTGCTGTTCCATATCCAGCGCTATATTTCTGTAGTCTCCATAGGATTGATTCTTATGACATATAATTGGCACATACTCATCTTAGAATGTTAAATAATATAGGATGGACTCCTTACACATTCCATGCTACACATCACATCCTAAAATTATGCACAGCATGGTCCATGAATGATTTGGTAACTTATGAATACACTCTCTGTTAGTCTGATTAAGTGCCATTCTCTCATTTGTCACATTGTCTTCATAGTTGTACATCTCAGGACTTATAAGCTAGTTGCCAGCTCTGAGTGCAACATTTTGCTTGTTGGCAGCAGTCTTTGATTCCACAAAGCATATGTCTTTATACAGTAATATAAAATATGTGCTCTGATGAAAGCTCTTTACCTCACTTTCTTTAAATGGTATATTTTGCAATTAATAAGCAACACTTTTTGAATAACTAACACCCGGCTTCTTCTTACTTCCATGTATAATCATTTTGTGCTTCCCTCATTCATTCTTGAGTACTGCCTTAACTTTTGGTTGCACTTACTCTGTGAGAACTTCATTCCTTGAATTGTTGACCCTTTCATTAAAGAAATATTTTTCTCTCATCACTTCTGAACTGAACTTATTCTGTTTATGTTGTGTGCCCTTGTTGTTATCAATGTGTCCAAGAGAGTCTGCCTCCCAAGATCTCATTAATTCTTTTGAGGTGTTTTACTGTTCCATTTTTTCTCTTACTCTGTATCTCTCTCTTTCTCTTGCTCCACAATATAGATCTTAAAACCAGTTTTTATGTGTTTTCTTTTATAGGTCCTGCATCATTTTAGTATCATTATTTGCAAGACAATCATTCTGTCAGTGCCATATGGTGGATAACCAAAAATGTACAGAGTAATCAGGATATGATTTTATAACTGTATACAGGAAGCATACTTTCCCATGTTCAGCTAATGCTTCTTTAGTTATTTCTCACATCTGCCAGCATTTTTATTGTCATTTTTATAGTGGCTGGACAGTTTTATATTATGATCAAGGTCATGTCCCGTTATGTTTTTACGTTTGACATTGCCATGATTTCGACTTCCATTATGACATGATCCCATAAGATTTTATTACACAGATACTTTTTCTTACAAAACTTTGCACTCTTCTCTTTATATTTACCCCTGTTTCCATACCAGTTCTACCTCAGCAGTGACCTGTTCTGTTCACCATTCATGATTTCTATTTGGTCAGTTGGATGCCATTTGCTACTATTGTCTGTGTACCACTATTTAGCCAACATTTCACCCACAACAGTACTGTGTGACTCCCTCCAGTGTTAGATAACTTGCATGCTATTATTGCTGTTTTATTTATTTATGTGTATTCCAGTTCACAAAAGTAGCAACAGAAACTTTTTTTTATTCCATAACAAACTTCATCAGATAATGGAGAAATAAACTGACATAGTTTAAATTTCTTGGTTAAAATCACATGATCATTGTGATATAGCAAGTAGTGGATTCAAAGTATATTTAAAGGGATATGACAAAATTTATTGTGTACCCCATTCTAAACACATGCAAAACTTCAAAATAAAAAAAGTCTGTGAAAAAGGACAGAAGTTTAATAATCAAATGGCAAGTGCTTTCATAGGTTCATAGGTTCATAGGTAGGTACTAGGCTATCAGCCCAAGGGCCTACGTAAGCATAGCCAACAAGGTTCCCTGGCTTACGCCACCCAAGAAAGTTGTTTTCCTGTTTCACAGATGTACTGTGCTTTGTCAGACCATACAACAACAAACCAACAATCATTTAATATAGTATACAATAATTTCAAAACAACCAATAAAAACAATTTAATAAAAAAATGCTACATTTCTAATTAAGCAATATAAAATTCACTTGCGGGTGCCCCTTTGCTTCAGACATATCAGCCTGTAGGTGTGGGATCCAGTGTAGTTCCCTGCTTTCTGTCTTAGTGTACAAGTACCCTAGTCTACCATCATCTCTGATTAATTCAACTAACTTAAACTTAAAGGTATGAGCTTCTCCCAGCCCAATAGCTTGTTTGGCTAGGGAATTATTCTCGTTGCCTTGTCTGATGTCCCTAATATGTTCCCTAACACATTCTAAAAGGGAACAATTAGTTTTACCTGTAAAAACATTTTTACATAATATACATTGAGCAAGGTAAATGAGGTTCTTAGAAGTACAGCTTGCTTCAACTCTAAAATAATGTTTTTAGCCAGTCCCAGGGTGGATAAAGGTACTGTCGTATGTATAAAATGACAGAAGTTACATCTGCCACAGGGGAGGGTACATATGCATTGCCATTCTTTCCTGACTCTCATATCTATTATAACATAAAAGCCTTTTAAGAGATTTTTTATTCCTAAAATTAAAGTTTGGTTTGGGCCCTGTCAGACCATTAACCTGCTCATCTGCTGTCAATATATGTCAGTTCTTCTTATGTACCACAGGTCAAGCTAATGTTACTGGAATAGATCAGGGTTACAGGAATCCCTTTGATTTCAGATTTATTTGAGGCTTTAACCAAAATGTCGTCATTATTAGTTGAAAAGTATGGTTTAGCACAACCTAATCATGTCCATGTCCAAAAAAAACGTTCTCTATCTCATTTCTGTTATAGCCTCTCTCTGAGAGTTCTAACTTTATCTGTTTAATATCATTAGTGAACCTATAATTTCTGTTATTCGATCTAGACAGTCTCATAGCCTGTCCTTGTACTATATTTATGAATATATGAGGGGTATGTAAACATTGTCTGTGCAACAGGTGGTTCCTATGGCCTAATTTTCTAAACCTGCCAGTAATAATTTCATTCAAATCATTCCTCTCTAGCTTAATGTCTAAGTAGTCTGTGCATTTATCAGATACCACTGCAGTAAATCTCAAAAATGTTCGTAGTATCATGTAAGTAAACAATAAACTCTTTGAGCTCAACATGAGTACCCTCCAAAGAAGAAAAACTTCATCCATGAACCTACAATAGAGAAAGATGGAAGAAATAAACCTATTGCCTGAGAGCACATACTGGGTCTCCCACTATGCTAAAACACCATTAGCAAAGCTATTGGCATATGGGGTCCCCATGGCTACTTAAGTAATCTGATGATAGTAATTGTCCATAAACATAAAGTCATTATTCTCTAATATAGTTTCAATAACTAAACAAATTACATCTATAATCTTATTTGTATAATTGCTCTTCTCAAACAAAATTGTTAATAAAGCATTGGCTTTCAACATCACCCTTTCAAAGAAGAAATATATCATCCATGAATCATTTAAAGAAAATTAAATTATTGTTGCAATAATTAATGATGGGTGAACTTTTATCATAAATTAAAAGTTCATCCCATCTACTCAACACTAAATTGGTATAGCTATTAGCAACTGGGGTACTCATGGCAACCCCAATTGCTAATGATAAAATTTATTATCAAAGAGGACGACGTTATTTTCCAAAACCATTTCTAACATAAAGCAAATCATCTCAGTTTTGCAAGGTGTGATATCACTATGATATACTAAAAATTCTCTAATAAATTGGACACCTGTATCATTCAGAATAACAGTGAATATTGATAGTCACTAATAATATATTAGCACATGTAATCAGCATAAGCAGGAAATCATGTAAAGCCATAAGACAATCATTCATGTTTTTAATATAGCTGTGACTGTGAATAAGTAGAGGATGTAACCGGTTCTTTAGATATTTCAAAAGGCTATTATTGCCCATTGGCTACCAAACACAATTGGTTTCATTGGTGGATTATCTAAATCTGTGTGTATTTGTGGTAGCCCATAAATAATAAGACATACTGGATGTTCTATATATAAATAATTATATAATTCAGGTGTACTAGACAGCTGCATAAGGAGGTCATACAAAAAAACTTTCACTCTATAAATAATAGCATTTACATTAATATATTTAATTTCTTTAAAAGTTTGGTTATCAGAAAGGAGGTTAGACATTAGCATTTTATATTTTTCCACTTCCGTAATCACTACTTTGCCTCCCTTATCTGCTTGTTTAATAATAATGTCTTCTCTCATACATAAATCACCTAAAGCTTTTCTTTCATCATTCATTTTATAATATCTTTTCCCTTTACTTTCAAAAAACATTTTACAAATATCATTTTCGCACATCTTATAGAAAACAGTAACTACCGACGAACATTCAGATAAAAAGGTGCTAGTGCGTTAAGTGCAGTACTATTTCCTAAAGAATTAGATTTAAATATTACATTAAAATCAAGACTGTGTAAATAATCTAAGTTCAGCAAGACATTCATTTAAACCACCATCAGCTGAAGGAATAAATGCTAGCCCCTTATCTAATACTTTAATTTATGCATTGCTAAAAATTACAGTAGGCAAGTTAATGACAGTATGACCCAAACTATTTACTTTTTTGACTGCATGCTGTTGGTCCTACCTTTGAGAAGGTTGTCAGCCCCATCTGATGTGGTGTGTTTCATCCTCTTCTGATTCCTTTTCCTCTGCTGCATCCTCTGCTCCTGGATTTCACTGGCGTAGTTTGAATTTTGTCTGTTTTATAAAATTCACCAATACAGAATCCAAATTATTACTACCTGATGCCATTGTTCCTTTTGCAGATTCTGAACTTTCTTTTGAACTGTTATGTGTTTCTTGGTTCTTATCTGTAATAGAGGAGTTATTAGCAGATACACAATGTGCAACAGATATCTCTCCTTCTCTAGTTTCATTAGGTAGGAGTGGAAATGCGTGTAAATCCATTATGTAGTCACCATCTCCTGCAGAAGCTCTCCCATTGGTGGTGTGTAGTACCGTATTACTTGTAGATAGTTCGCTTGCATGCTGGGCTTTTTGAATATGTCACATTGTATGCTGATGCTTGTGCTCTTCCAAGGATTCTACATATGAGTGTTAACAAATTGTGAATGTTCTGGTGCACTCAAACACACACACACACACACACACACACACACACACACACACACACACACACACACACACACACACACACACACACAAAACATATGTGCATACCTTCTTGATCATTGTACATAGTAGGCTCTTTCACTGGTAAGTTAATATTAATTCAGGCTTAAAAAATGAGCAGCAATACTCAGCAGTATTTGTAAACATAGTGAAGAAAATGTCTCCAGATTATTTCTATCAAAAATATATGAGAAGTCTGTGTTGCTGTTGTAAGACAAAGTCATACATCATTCAGTAGAAAGGGTGTCAGTGGCACACCTGCCACAAATAGTACTACCCAGCACATAGACCAACAGCACTAAAAGCAACCTTCCTAAACTGCATAGGCTGACTATACATTCATTGTACAAAAAGAATACTAAACAAACCCATACTATGGGCTAGGCTTGTAAAGGCTCCAGGGCTATTAGCCTAGTACACACCTATGAACCTATAAGCATTCCACCAAAACAACACCCAACATAACACACTTAGCCACATGCTTTGGAGGCTCAGCTACAAAGCCCGTAAAGCAAGCCAACATCCTATCTAGTATTTTAATCATAGGAGATTCCATTATGAGACATACACATATTCCGCTCATCAAGCTGAATAAGGAGAAAAAAAAAACATGGTCAGTTGTCCCTCAAGGGGCAGGATCTGCCAAATCAAGACCACAAGTGCCAGTATAACTGAGTCATAGTCTATGTGAATGTAAATAACCTGAGATAATTCCCTGGACTATGCGGAAAGAGGCATTATGGAGCTCATGGGCGTGTGTTCCAGGCTGGTATATGCATAACATTGATCTGCATTCTGGCTTCACCAAAGATGATGCCACAATATAAACAAAAGATGATTGACTTCAATAACTGACTTAATTTCGGGTGTCATTTCATGGGAGCACAATATTTGTCATCATGGGAGGATATGCTCAACAGACCATGTTGCTTTGCCAAGCATGGTCTGCACCTTAGGCTTTTAAATACTGACTACAACATTGTCTTCCCCCACAGTGCCTTTTTTAGGCAATGCCAAACTGGCAAACCTTCAGACATAGAAAACCAACCCAAGGAAATGTAAAGGTGTTACTTCTCAATGCCAGGAGCCAAACATTTCCTCCAGGCTCTCTTCACCCTTAGGAATGTGGACATTTTTGCAGTCACTGCAGGGCTGCAATGTCTTTCACACTTTCAGGACAGCTACTGAACTTGCAGGGACTAAAGCTGAAGGTGTTTCATTCTATACCAGCAACAAACTCACCTCAAGACTAGTCAAACAGGATGATGAGATTGAGCTTCTCCGTGTCCAGATTTCCCTAGCAAAGTCCCATATCATATGCTTGCAAGTTATAGATCACCTTCTATGACCCAAGAAACACATTACACATATTTGAACTTACTGGAAGCTTTCACCATTCAACCCAATACCATATTCATGGGAAACTTCAACTACCCTATTATAAAATGGAGTACTTAATCAACCCCAAATGTAGAAGCCAAGGCATTCTTGGATTTTATAAACACAAAGACCTTGGGCCAGATATTCTATACTGGGGGGGGGACATACTCAACCTGATGTTCACCAACATGGGAGAACACTGTACAACCCTCCCCCAGTTTAGTGCCCTCTCTTGTAAGGCTGGACGACAAAGTTGTCTCCTTCATAATAAAAGTCAGTTATGTGACCCCACCTAACCCTGTAACATTAATAACCACAAGAAATTCAGCCCCAGCATGAACAGAAACCAATACAATAAAATGTACTAGAACAGGATACTGGATGGAAATCATTTTAATGAAGAACACAAGTATTAAGCACGTTTGTCTCCACAAAAGTGAGACTTCATCAGGTATTCTGAGGCAAACTTCCTACTACTAAGTGATAAACTGTCAAAATTTCAAGCTACCACAAGCCATGAGAATACAGCTACCTCTATGGAATTGTTCATAGAAACCCTGTACAATCATGTCAATAGAGACAAATGTGCCTAACAGAAATAAGCCCAGAATTAACTCAAAAAACAAACCACTCAGGTGGAAGACAAGCATAAACAGGCTGTACTACAAAAGAAAAAAACTCATAGCCAAGATTAAGAAGTGCTATGCTCAGCATAATAATACTATAATCACTCTAACCAAACAAGTAAGCAGGAATATTAATTCTTGTAAAGCCAAATTTGAGGTAAAGATAGGCACCCAGGCAAAGGACTACTGCAAATCTTTCTTTAGCTATGTCCAAAACCTCAAAGGCTGCACACAGCAGTGTGCAGAACTGATTGTAAGTGGAGCCACCTACACAGAGCCAGAAGATATAGCAAATCTGTTGAAAGACAAATTCAGCTCCAGTTTTATCATTCCTCCCCCAGCCATCCCTGAAGAAATACCATCAAACAAACTGCCAGCAAGTATCACTATGGGGCAGGTCCTAGATGTGCTCTTTAAGGTAAAAAACAAGTATTGATATACCCCAATAATATCCCAGGATAAATAAATAGCCTGAAACATGACCCAGTGGGACCACTGGAGTCACTGATTACCAATAGCTCCCAGACAGACATTGTGCCATGTGAATGTAGAATGGCATCAGTCATCCATCTGCACAAGGGTGAGGCATCAATGTACCGCAGTAACTACTGACCCATACGTCTGATTAGTCTCATAAGCGAAGCCATGGAAAGCAGTATCATGGAAATGATAAATAAGGACACAGAAAACCTTCAAACACAAGATCCAACACAGCTTGGTTTCATTAAGGGCAGATCATGCTTATTCAACATGATGGACATCTTTGAAAAGGCAATGAATGAGGGCAAAATGATGCATACTGCCTACCTTGACCTGGCTAAGGCTTTTGATATAATACCCTACTTGGCATTGTAAACAAACTCATTTATTTAGGCATAAACCCCTAGGTTATATGCTGGATAGCCAACTGCTCTCCGATAGGACCCAGGACCTTAGGACAGGAGAGACCTGAACCACCACCAGTCACTAGTGAAGCCCTTCAGGGCTTTGTGCTTGGACTGCTCCATTCTCAGAAGTCAAAGACAGTGTCAATGGCCTCTAGCTGACCAAGTTTACAGATAACTGCAACCTAGTAGAAGACATAAATTCCCACAAGACACTAACATCCTATGGGGATGACTAACACAGACAAATTACTGATGCCAAAGCTACAGCATAAAACTCAGTGCCTATTAATGCATAGTATTACTTTTTGGGAAGTCAGCCACCCTAGAAAATTAACTCATCAATAAGACAATCCTAAGCGTAGAACCAGTTGTTAGAGATTTGGGTACATATGTACATATTAAACCGGCATTTGACCAACATGTGTCTAAGGTATTAAGAAAACCATTCTGTGTAGCTCGATTTATAAACAATGGCATGGCATATATGTTCAAGGAGGTCATTATTCCACTGTATTCTCATCAGACCTATTATTGAGTACAAAATGCCCCCTTCAGTATATATCTGACCAGCCACATGCAAAATTGTAAAGTCTACAGTGGTTTCTCACAAAAAGAATACAGGAGGTAAATGGCATGTCCTATGCAGATCGTCTCAAAGCCCAATCTCTATACTCTGTTTCCAACAAACAGTCAAGTTGCGATCTGTGCCAGGCATTCAAGGTATCCTTGGGTCCCACTCTGACTGACCTTTTGGATATCCACAAAATGAAAAGCATCTGATTTACTTGATCTAATGATTTAAACTTTGCTTGTTACATAAATAAGACATGGTGAGGGGATGGGTATGTCTTTTAGAGAATTCCTCTTCCCTAGAACAGGCTTTCAATCCATGTGAAGCAGAGCTGTTCCCCAACCCTATTTAAGAAAAACCTAGACCAGTGGACGGGAATTTAGAAATACACACCAGATCTAGCTCCTATGTCTTTAAGGGATGGGGCAACCTGTAAATCTTACCCTAAATTACATACACCCTTTAAAATAACCTCTAAGGCACATAAGTTTGTGACATACAATTGGGATGCTTGGCTTGGCTTATAAAGGCCCCTGTGTTTGCTAGCCTAGTATACTCTTATGAACCACAGGCTCTGTGACCACATAAAACAGTTATGACCAGAGGATTAAAAGCAGAAGATTTAACTTGCAAGGACCACTGCTGAAGGAACATGTATAGGTTTTGGAATATTGCAGGAATGGACATCAACCTTTTGAATGCACATTTTCAGACATCTCATAGACTGCATGAATGTAGTGTCATGTTATGACCATTACAGGACAGCTTGGCTGTTTAAAGGAACACTCCATGCTTCTTCAATTCGTGTTTCTTTTTTTTTTTTCTTTTGCGTGAACCACAAGTCACTGGATAGCATCACTAGTCACATCGATCAATTCAGGCCTATAAAAAACAACAGTGTTCAGCAAAATTTTACTTACTTTATCTACCAGAAATGAGTGATGACTTTTTTATAACTTCTGATAGCTGATGTCCTGTGAGAAATTCATCAGATTCCCTTCAAGTATACTCATCTGCAGTGCTTGTTTTGCTTGGGAGAGGAACATGTAATTAAAACCATATTAATTGTGCCTCTTGTCATAAAGAAAGTACTTATCATAAGAGTAAAATAGTTGTTAGGATTCGTAGAAAATAAGGTTATTTCTATTTCTGCAGTCCTAGTTTGAGTGGTCTCTTAAAACCAGAGAAACTTAAACATAAGGAAAAAAGAGGAATGGCGGATTTCCGTCTAAAAATCTTCTACTGGATATGCCACAGGTATTTATGGGCTTTACTTTCCAGTGGTCTCATCCCTGTGTGAAAGCTGTACCTAAGATGAATTTATTTCTATGTCATAAACATACTGTGCTGGAATATTTTGATATTGTACAGAAGGCAAATCCCTCTGCATTTTAGGAAGAAATGAAAGAGAGACTACCCCATCTTCTGATTTAGTCAGTATGGAGAGGATCACAATTCTCCTCTTCTGATCAATTATCACCTGCAATGAGATATGATACAGCTGTAAATGATGTTTCCACCCCTCCAGAGGATATATCATGTGGTATGCATCATTTGATGACTCCATTAAGCTCATTAAAGAAGAGTTTAGATGTTCTTTATAAAAAGGTTTCTTTTCTAACAAGGAAGAATGTCCATCATCTGAAAAAAATAAACAACTTAAGCCTGTCGCTACCCTATCAGTTACTGATTATTTTCAGGGCATTTGTTTCCTCAAAGACAGTGTACAGCCACCAATGCCCAGTAACTAGTTAGGTGTTACAGTGTCTTAGAGGACAACAGAATTCTTTATAAGAAATCCAGTAGTAGACCCTGCAAGCACTGCATTAGAATCACAGAAGGGGTCAGTGACACTTCTGTTTCATGTGCATTACCTACAGATAAAGCTGAAGACTCTACCTCAAGCCATTTTGGGTAGCGTTTGCTACCAGGTTGCATTAGGTGCATGTAGCAGAGTGTCTGGCATTTTAAAGCATGTAGACAGAGCTAACAAAAGCATTGCCAGCATCTCTATACAGATAACCAAAGAGAAACAGACAGGAGACAAAGTAGGCTACCAGATGGTTAAGTATGACACTCAGTAAATGCTTCAGCACAGTTTCCTCCATATCTACAGTACAAAGTTATGAAATTAAAGAATGTAGCCCTTCCCCAGAATATGTTAAATCTAGCACAGATGGCCTCTTGACAAGTCCATTCTTCTGCACTACATCATAGAAAGTCCTTCGGGAACTTGAAGAGAAGAGAAAATTGTGCAGAATCTTAGACCTTCCATGTTCCATCAGAGTGGTACAGCAGGCATTATCTGTTTGTAAACTGGACTTTGACCATAAATATAGTAAACAACAGTAGCAGTACAAAGAAAGAAAAATTAAAAGAAACAGCAGGCATGGAGAAGCAGAAAACAGCAGTAAAAGCAGCAATATGCTTCACCGGAACAGGATAGTTCCTTTACTAACCCACAGTAAGTATTATATCCATCACCATTTAACCCCTGCCCCTCTGCATATAGCATATAGGAGAGACATTCTAACTCTTCTCAAAACATTGGTATCAGGTAACAACAAACCTGTAAGTTAGATAAGTTAGAGAGTTAGTATTAAAGGTTACTGCATGGGCTTTGGCTCCTATTCAAATGAAGGTGGCATCCCTTCTACACCAAAATAATACTTTGCCCTGAGTTCCTATAGTGAAGAAACTGTTGCATATCGGAGAGCAATACATAATTCTAAAATCATTTGCATGTGAGTGTATTTCTTTTAACTTCAAAGAAAGATAAACAATGATAACTCTTGCTAGTGCCAGCAAATCTGAAGAAAAATTCAGGATGCTATTTTAAAATCTTTTACTTCTTGTGCAAGATGCATACATGATGACTGCAGACTCGAGGGCTGCTTACCTGTACATTCATATTTTGTAAATCTCATAGGAAGATTTCTTCATATTTAAGTTGGTGTTCCCAGTTTTAATTTTACTGCCATGACTTTTTGTCTTTCTCCTGCACCTGCAGTATTTACAAAACATCTAGAACTTCCTCCATGTTACCAAATCTTTGTTTGAAGGCGGTTCATTTTTTATTCCTTCTTGCAGCTGTCAGCTACCACCAGAAACTCTCTTTGTTCACTGAGTCTTCTGGACTTGCCTTTGCTTCCTCTGAGCATAAGCTGACCAGCATGTGGGGCCAGTGAGAACGCAAATGCAGCATTGTATTGCTGCAGGAGAATGTGCTTCAACTCCTGCCATCCCATTGCAGCCTTGTGAGCTTCTGTGCATGCACAACTTACTGACTAAGCAGCACAGCCCTTATGCAGCACAGACCTCACTAGGCTTGTAATGCTGCTTTATTGCTGCAAACCTAAGCTACGTCCCTCCACCCAGGATGGGGGTTCTGAAGTTAGCCACTCACTCCCATCCTCTGTCTCTAAGCGATCCAGCACCTGAACATGGCTCTTCTCAGTCACAACAAGAGCTTCATTATCCTACTACATGAGACCGCTAAGGGAATTAATTCTGATCTTTATCTGGATGACTTTGTCTGTAAAGCAAGGTCTTAGAGGCACTCAGTTTAACTTTACAGCAGTCTCTCCTATGTTTTCAAAACGTACACAAAGTTCCCAGCCTCCGGAAATCACATTTATGCTATTACTACCTTCTCAGGGGACATTTCTAGTAGATATTTAGGAATTAGAATCTTGCTTTTTTTTTTCATTTTCCAGGACAAGGTTCAGATTGTGAAGGAAGGTCTGTAATCAAATCATTCTGAATGTTTCTGAAGCCAGAAGGAGTCTTATCTTCTTCAATATTAATGGTCTCCTACTCAAGGCTTCACATGAGGACGATACAGTGATACTTCAAGAATTTATGGAACTGGAAAGAGTAACCACTAGAATATACTCTTTTACTATCAACGTCACTAGTAGTAGAGCTACAGTCGTGAACTCAGCAAATTTCTTTCATCTAGAGTCATAATTTTCTTAACTGTCTTTATTCAAGTTTTAACTACAGATGCATCAAATTATGCTTGTAGTCTAATTCCCAACGTCTGAACGCTGAAGAGATCAGAATAAATATCAAGGAAAGGATGGCTATCCATCTGGCTATGTAGCCTTTTTAAGTAGTGCTACAGCCAAACCTTGATTTGGCACATAAATGAGCAAGGTGGCAACCATGCATACTATCTATGAAGACTGGTAATAAATGTCTGGACACAGGTTGTCAAATCTAACCTAACTCTAGCAAAAGTCTGAAAATATAGTACCAGAGTTTTCAAACATAAGGATGCCAATCTGTCATAAGGAAATAGTTTACATCCATCTATAAAACCTTTCAAAGAAAACTGGGGGATTACCTTTCCCACACACAGACTTGCACTTACTCTAAATAATCATCAAACTATTGTTTTGATATCTTACATCATTTCTATAAACCTGTCAGCTACCTGAAAAATGTTAATTTCCAATCTGAGCCACTTTCCCAGTACTAACAGCAACCTTCTTTCTTTATCAAACCATCAATATTTACACCCTCCACAAGTGACTTTTCTCTCCATCATACAGTCTCACAAATGCTGCTTTCTACTTTGTGCAAAACATTATTCTGCAACAGCTAAGCAATGCTAAATGAATGTACCTAACATGGAGATTGTAAATATGTACATACTGTGTGGCTCTGCCTGTGATGTCCCACCACTGGACCAGTAATCAAGGAGCCACAATCCTCACCACTGTCACCAATGGGGGATGTTCACTGGGAAGATAACAGGTACACACACAGTACCTCCAGATGCAGCTCTCCCCATCAAGCACAATTTCCCTTAAAAGCACACAGGAAACACAGTAAGTACAGGGCTGGTTTCTCCCTCTTTCTGCAGATCCCCATTAAGACTCCCCACTGGCACAGCTATAGAGTTGAGATATCAGCCGATCGTCCAGGACAAGACCCCCAGCACCCTCTCTGTCCAACTAGTGCTTTGTGTCCCTGCCCAGGTAGCTGACACACACCCTCTTTGAGATTTGATTTTTACACACGCACACACACACACACACACACACACACACACACACACACACACACACACACACACACACACACACACACACACACACACACACACACAAACACACACACACACACACACACCTGGGAAAGGCTGGCACAGGTTTACTAGCTATGCCCCCTTCTGCCCAAACTATAAGGTAGTTATGACTGCCACCAGACACTCCTCCCAGTAACCTTAAGGCTCTTCCAATGGTGCCCAGTACACTGAGTGAAATTATTATTAATACAAATGGTAGTCTGACCAAGAGGAGGGCTGTAAGGAGTGACCCATACAGTGTCACCAAATAAATATACAAGTACTCTCAAAACTTAAATATCTCTACAAAGATCAGCCGCAAAGAAAGGTTTAAATATATTTAATAATAAATAGTCAAAGAACAAGAAAATACTAAGTATATATTCAGAGTGACATCAGAGTTCAAAATCACAGGAAATACTTAAAATAACATTGAAGGGCAGGCTCATATAAATAAAAAAAAAAATATCTGAACTAAGTTTCACTATATTTCTGACTGAATCTAAGAGAAGTATACTATTCCCTACTTACTTAATAGACCAAGGCAGATAATGTGGCAAATGGTCCTTCTTGTTGTCAGGCCCAAGACAGAATACAGAATGCTCTGTCTCACTAAGAGACATCTCAACATAATATATAAAATATTACTTCTGGGATAGCTTGCAGAATTATATCACTTCTGTCATCTGACTTTTAGTTGCCCTGCAAACCCCTATTGCTTGAAGCTGGCAGGATTTAGCACCTACCGGTAAAAATGTACACACAAGGGCTTTTGTTCAAATCTGTGGCAGGTGCTGGAAGTCATAAAACAATTTCATACCTCCATGCTTCCCAAGTAGTAATTAGTTCAACCCAAAGACAATATAGAAAGCTTCCTGGTACAGACTTTGTGTCTCTGGCTGGAAATCTGTGAGATAGCTTTGTTATGGCCTAGCCCGTAACGTGATTTAATTTCAGATATATTTTAAAGTTTGCTTTGTTAAAACATATACATTTAAACAGTTACAATAGTGCATATGCATTTTGTTCTCTCCAGTAGGGCACACTGTGGATACATTTCAAACACAGGCACTTTACAAATACCTTTTCAACACAAGCTGATATATACATGGCATGCAGTTCTAATACATTTGTAACACAAGCATCTTGTATAAATCATTTTGATATTTACAAATGACATATAATAATTTATAAAATTCCAGCTTGCTGTACTAGCAGTACCTTCTATCGTCACACTGCCATTTTAAATTTCCTTACTGCAATGCAAGCTATGCACATTATTTGTCAAACTGTCATATCACTGTGCAAATGTATCTAATCATATCATTAGTATAATCCTGTTAAAGAACACTATAGTTACTGTATAAAAAAGCCAGTGCTAGTACAAAGAATGCTAGCTAACTACTGGATGATGCAAATGTGTATAAATAAAGGCATATTGTCTGTATTAATGTAACTCCAGTTTTATAGTTTAATCTATGCATGCATATTGCCACCATATTTTTCTTGTTTCTTCTTTGAAAAGTTGTTTGTTATTCACTGTACAGCTTTTGTCCCCTGGGCCTCTGCTGAAAGGGGTCTCTTTCAAGCTCAGTCCGACTATGCTTGTAATCAAATACAAATAGATATTAATTACATAAATGCATATTTAGGAATATAGTGTAGAAGTACAGCGGTTATGGAAATTGATCTGTTTGTATGTAGTATAAAAGTAGAGCGGTTATGGAAATTGAACTGTTTGTATCACACTTATCCAGTCAGCTCCCAGCTTTCTTGTCCATTTTACCTCCTGTTACCTTCTCTATACAGTGGCAGTGAAGGCCTTCAAATTGCCTTGTCTCGTGGCCTTCTTCGCACATTTCCTAGAATGTCTGTAATACCAAAGCAGATGTTAAATAGAAGCTAAACTCATAACTCCATTTTGTCCAAGGCAACAATAGGTCATTACTCTTACTGAGGTACCTGCAGCAAAATACTTGAGATGTAAAAACAAGTTACTTACACAGGAGAACTGGAGAGTTTTACATTAAGATCCCAGATATCTTTACTTTGCATTATGACTGACTGAAACTTGATTTCTAACGTTTTTTAATGAGATATTGATTTTTCTCAGAGAAGCTAAATTGTCTAATAAACAGAAGTCATGCCTTTGAAAACGTACAAGCCCTGGGATTCATTAATGTCTATACTAAGTGTACACTGTTCTGAGTGAACAGGCAGCAAAAGCATAACTCACACATTCTTCGTCTTAACTGTAGTTTTCCTACTGATTTTCTTGCAGATTTAAATATCAAGGGAGATTCATGAAGGTTACTGTAGATATACACCGTTTTTGTCCCTTAAGCTCAACAATATCCTCTTTTGTTGTTTAATTCTGGTGTGGTTATTGCTCCATTTCTGATTGATTCATGTATAACTTTCTTAGACACAAATATGCTAGCCAGAGAGTTTTTGAAAGGGATTCCACACCTGTGATTGAGTAGAAAACCATGGCTCTAGATCTGAATTTTGTAAGTGAAAATACAACCTTCTGGGGATATATATATATATATATATATATATATATATATATATATATATATGGGTGTATGTGTGTCTGTGTGTGTAGGAACATATTGCATGTAAAAGTAGATAATGTGTCTTTAAGTCTGTGTTGCAATGTGGAGTATAGAGGCATTCTCAGAAGTAACTTGTCAGGAAACTCCATTAATGATGTTTACATTATCCATTTCCATGGTGTAAAAGGTGGGTACTAGTTCCAAAGGCTAAGAAGCCAATTTTTCATCTGGAGGATCATCAGTAAGGAAGAACCTTCGTGGTACCCAGTTCAGACTAATTCATTTAGTGTTGAAATTGGGACCTGAGCAAGATCTACAGCCTGAGCAATTTTAGACAAACCATTTACTGGAAGGGCTGTGTGGACTACAAAATGCTGTTTTTGTGGCTTCTTTAGCATGCTACTACAGCATTTATTGGTACAGTCTCTATGTCTGCCCTTTCCTGGCCATCAAGAAGAATGCACATGGTGTTATATCTTCTGTACCCTCCAATACCATGGTACAATAGGGTTGCCACCTTTTCAGATGCTAGAAGCGGGACATTTTTTGTAGAAACAAGATTTTACAGGACAAAATCTACCTGCAGACAAAGCAAAGGACTGAACATTATCTTCTTAGAAAATAAAAGCTCATCTGTTAGTCCATACAATGTTAATGTGTTTTAGATACAAAATAATTATTTTCTGCAACTATTAAAGGAAGCTTATGAAGCATTTTTTGTCCTAAAATCTCAGGACATTTGCCATGTTTCATTTTTTTTTCCTGCAGGACACTAGGGCTCAAATAGGGAGTGTCTTGCGCAAAGAGGGACAGGTGATAACCCTGTAAGCACAATAAATATCTATCTGAAGACTGAATTGTATGATTGTGATGTTTGCTAACTTGCCTGCAGGAATTATATAGTTATTCATACATTTACTGTTGTGGTGAATTCATAATATAACTGTTTTACCCTCTAAGAACAGATACTTGACTACTCTGAAAACTTAAATGAAAGCATTAAAGAAATAATTATGATGTCATGTAGCATTCTGATTCTTTGAAAAATACAGTGCAAACATGATCAAGAGGTAGAATATGCAGCAACTATTCATATGCATTCTCGTGTTTGCGACTGATAGCATTGTGCCATGTGTTATAGAGACGACATGTACCATATCTTCTTGTTTCTGAGGTCTACAGGTATTCTGCCTGAAATGTGACTTTGTCGTACAGATCGGGCCAAATAAACATCAGTTACACTGGTTTTACATATCTTCATGTTTCCCTAGGATTTTTCTCTGTGTCTTATTTAATGTCGGATTTTTAGTGAAACAGTGATGCCTTATTTACAAACCATATCTCCAAAACTTGGAACTCAATTACCAGCTCATTCTTGGCACAGCTAACCCTTCCATATTCAAAAGTCCTCTCAAAGCCAATTTGTCTACTAACTGCCTTTGGTCCTGCTCTATGCCAGGATGAGCCCATCGCTTCATTAAGCTTAAGTCCTTTAGTCATCCTCTAGCTCTCCTCTCTAAAGCTTACTTACTTGTTCATTTTGTTTTCTTTCCTTCTCTTTTCCCTTCAATCTTTCCTCCATCATATTTTACTGTGTCATTTTACTGTAATTGCTCAGTTCTGGTGAGGGTATCATCCCATCCCCTGGCAGAAATACATTAATATCTTGTTTTAAAAGTGATTGCTTTCAAGGACCATCTGTTACAATGTGTAATATGTTAGACTTGCAATCCTTCTGCATTATTTGTAGCACTGCGGTAGCATCATCTCAATTCAGTATATATTGTTATTTATTCTGTAACCTCTTGTATACATTTTACCTACATTTCTGTCTTTTATACCATCTCAGGTCAATATGTCTTTGTAACCCCTTGTTTTTATATTTTTCACTTCAGTTCGACATGCATTTGTTGCTGATTATGTAACCTCGTTTTATATTTTTTGCTGTGTGTTAACACTGTTTTTAAAATATTTTTGTTCTATGTTAACACTGTTTTTTAAAAATGTAATTTGGAGCTTTTCTCCCTGGGCATCCACTGAAAACAGACTTTCAGGCTCAGTCAGACAGTCCCGGCAAACAAATGTTAAATAAATAAATAAATAAATAAATAAATAAATATTCTAAATTATTTAATAATGTTATTTCCTTTATGAAAATCTATAATAATATATCATATTTTTCTTTTACCTAAATTAATATCACTATTTTAAAAAGAGGTTTGTCTGTCATTCTTTTAGTTTTTGTCACTGGTGTTTGAGGGATGAGTTCAAGAGGGACTTTTAGGAAACAGTATGCATGACAGGTGTGCATTACCTGTCTGAGCGTTGACCTGAATTTGTTTAATGTAGCTTCTTATTAATTTTATAACTGTAAATCATCCTCTAATATTATTCTCTCATTTGCAGTGTACTTAAATGAAGCGGGTTTTAATTTCATGAAGAAATGTATTCACGCCATTGAAACAAGAGGTAAGAACAAATATTTGCAGCAGGAAAAAAAGGGCATTTTGTAGTATACCTGTCTTGTATTATTTTTTTAATATCTTTATATATAGAAGTAGAATCATGCATGTCTGCATGCAGTATTTTTTGTTATTATTTTGTAAAATTTTTAGATTTAGATTGTGATGATTGTAACCTATGCACAAAATACATGTATGCACACTCATGCACACACAGATGTGCACACTTTATTTTGCAGTTTCTTCACTGGACTACATAACACTGCTGATAAATTCAACACTATACTGAATGGTGCTGTAATGTGATCATGAAATGTGCAGTCTACTTGAGTAATGTGATATGATTTTCATCTTGGCAGCTGCAGTGAACCAGAAGAGAAATTGTAATATGTGAAGAAAGTAAAAAATATAAACATGTTAGACTGAATTATTTATTTCATTTTGAATTAAAACACAGTTGCAGTTATTCTGCATTTTGTAAAAAATAATGTACAATCTGTATCGTGTTTATTGTTGTCTTTTGTTTGTTCTAGGAATCACAACTTTGGGATTGTACAGAATTGGAGGTGTAAATTCTAAAGTTCAGAAATTCATGAACACTGTATTTTGTAAGTTAATATTGTTATATTTGCATTCAGACTTTAAATGATACAAAGTATGAAAAGAATGCAGACAAAGTGATTTTGGAAAGAGGTAAGGCATCCTCTGAGGAATGAAGATGATAGGATGTAGTAATGGTAGTCTTGGACGAGTGTCCACTAGTGGTACATATAGGATATCCTTGTACTGTATTTGGTCTTCTCTAAGTAATCACATCTCACCTAATCAAAAAGCAATTGTTCAAATCCAAAGCATCTCAAAGCTTTGGAGGTTGCTACATCAATACTCAAAACAATGACACTCTGTAGGGTACAAAACAAACAAACAAAATGGGTCTATATCAGGTGTTCGAATGCACAGGTGTCCGAACGCTGTAACATTGAACTGGGAAGTTTGAAATTTGAAGCTAGAGAAGCTGCGGAACACCGATTTTTTTCCCAGGGAAAAAAATTGGTGGGCAGTTTCTGCGGCTTTGCTATTTCCTCCACTGTGGTATGATCTTGGAGTTGGTATATTTAAGTAGGGGGGGGCGTGGAGGGCACAGCCCCCCCATGTTGGGGTGTTTGGGGGGCTTAGTAAAAATTTGAAGTGTACGTGTTTTTTATTTTTGTGTATTTCCCCTAGGAAAAAAATCGCTGTTCTGTGTATTTGAAATTCTTGCATTTCGAACTTCCCGGTTCGATATCACTTCATTCAAACACATGTGCTTTAACGACGTGATATAGACCCAAAAAAATAGATACATTTTTGGCATGTGGATAAGCCTTCCTGCACTCCCTGACATGGGGCAAACACCTACATCACCAAACAATGCACAATATATAACACATTTTATACACACACACACACACACACACACACACACACACACACACACACACGCACGCACACACATAAATACACGCACACAAACACATATATGTGTGTATATATATATATATATATATATATATATATATATATATATATGTGTGTGTGTGTGTTTGTGTGTACCAAGTATGAGTGCTCAAATTTGTAGAAGAGGAAGAGAGTGAGAAAAAGCAGCACTTAATTTCTTGCTCTTCTCTGAGTGTTACTAGCACCACAATTTGCCAGTGGCCTTCTAATAATGAGTTTCCTAGCATCAATCAACTCATCAGAAACAAACACTAGGATCCTGCTGTATAAACATCCTAACCACAAAATTTTGTTGCTACCTTTAGTAATAAAGTAATTCATGGAATAAATGTAGTTTGTCACTTTCAGAATGAAGAATGAAGAAATTAATCCAAGACAAAGTATATTTTAAGAATGAGGGGTACTCCTATTCAAGGATACTCAGCATCTACATTTAAAACTTTGAAAATGTAACTGCATTACATGCCTGCTTAAGTTCTCTAGCGAGCATGCCTTCAGTATTTTTTCTGAATTAAACTTGCTTTGCGCCATGTTGTCTTTAGAAAATTTCCTTTGCACTCTGGTATAGGAGAATGCAGCTTGTTCATCAGAATAATCGTTGCAGAAATTCCTAGAATGAATGAGAATGAACTGCAAGTGAACAGTAGTCTGCTGTTATGATTCAGGATACCATATTTGCTGAGTATGTGTGTTATTAGAGGAAAGCCTGGCTGTGAAAGAATACACATTGTGCCCTACTTGTTTCTTTACTGATGACACGATTGATTAATCAACATATATTGAATGAATGTACTGATCATTTAACAGGTCTTGAGCAACACACTGCTTCTTTTAATAACATAGTTTTAGTCAGGAGAGTTAGAAATGTATGAGCCTTTTTATGCCCATTGAGTATTTGCTCTTTTTTTCTATTGCTTGTATATATTCAGAAAGAAATATGTGAAAAATCTCATCTACTTTGTGGGCATGCTGATCTTTCATTTTCATTTGTACCATCCCAGCAGTGGGTGGAATTTTCCTGTTTGGCTAATTCTTCATTTGTACCATTCCAACAGCGGGTGGAATTTTTCCTGTTTGGCTAATGTTTCATTTCTACCACTCCAGCAGTGGGTGGGATTTTCCCATCTGGCTAATGTTTAATTTGTACCATTCCCACAGTGAGTGGAATTTTTCCTGTTTGGCTAATGTTTAATTTCTACCACTCCAACAGTGGGTGGGATTTTCCCATCTGGCTAATGTTTAATTTGTACCATTCCCACAGTGAGCGGAATTTTTCCTGTTTGGCTAATGTTTCATTTCTAACATTGCAACAGTGGATGGTGTTTTTGCTGTTTGGCTAGTGTTTCATTTCTACTACTGTAACAGTCAGTGGTATTTCTCCTGTCTAGCTAAGGACCCCTGGAGGATCACATATCACTGGAGCAAATAACTGTATTGGAATTGAATTCAGAAATTAATAATCTGTCAGATATGCAGGGTTTGTACTTTTATTTGACTAGAAACATTTGCTGAGCAGAATCTTGTCTCATTACGGCAGGTTTCATTATGTTCAGAAATTGAACTGAAATATTCCTGGGAAATGCTTTTATAAGGAAAAAAAGTAGGAAAAAGTCCTATTTCTTCTTGAAGTTCTGATGAAGGGGTTCTTAGCATATAATGAACACATTTCATCTTCCTCTGGCTTAGAAAATTGTATACTGGATGAAGAGTTCTCATTTGTATTCTGTTTAGATTTGCAGCCCTATAACGGCCAGACAAAAATCTTGGTGAGATTCAATAAATGACTGTTAGTTCCCATGTTTCTGGAACAGGGCTTCGAGGGCACAGACGTTAGATTATTCACCATAATTTTCCACTGGTGTTGTTTGCTACATTAGTAATATTAAAGAAAAAAAAAATGACTCCACACTAATTTACTGGTATGAATTGTTAACAGAATGGAAGTGCATTTCACTTTTTTTAATCACAAAACTCTATTTTATGCTGTAAGTTTCTTTAGTTTAAATAGCACTTTACCTAGCATCTTGTTGCTGGGATGTATTTGCTTATGGTGTGTCTCCTGTTAGCTGTTTTTGATGCTTTACATACCTTGCACTGTTTTTCATTTTGTAGTAATGTTTTATTCATTGTAGATGTTAAACACTGTCCACCCTAGATTTTACTTGATGCATGGACAGGACCTGAGAATTCCATGCTGCATGCTGGTGGGCCAGCTGTTCTCCACTGATATCCTTTTACTGAAATGCACATGGGTACCTCTTATCAATGATATTTACTGACTGATTACTGAATTAGTCACCTTTGCACCCCATCATGTTTTTACCTGCTATTTGTTTATAAGCTATGTAACTTGTAGTGCTTCCACTTTGAGTGGATGAAACTGAATGCACCAAGGAATGGAAGCCTTAAACTGCATTTGCTGAAATAAATGGCTGAAAAACACTTTTTAAGTATTTTTTGCAAGGTGGGGAGCATCTGCACCCCCAATATGTGCGGGGAGGGCAACCCCCATAACCCCAAACTTGTATATATACCAACTCCACTGTTGCACCAATTCGATGAAGGAGAAATTCCTCAGAAAAGGGCATGACTGTCAGCAGAACTCCGATGATCAGCAGGTTGAACCTCAAACAGAAACTAGAGAGTTCTGTCTTCATCCAACCATAGGTTTTCTACTCATGGTGTCCATTCCTTTGCTTTGTGTTCCTCTTTTTGCATTTTGATATGGTATTGTTTTCAGCCAAATTTAGATTGTGTTTGTATCTGCAGTTATTTAATGCTATGCAGTACTTTTATCTTAAATGTTTTTCTGCATTTTAATTAATCTGCAACATATTATTTGTTTGTAACATACTGGCTGCCTTAATCTTAATATTACAAGTACAACTGCTAGAAGGAATGCCTGTGGCTATATCTCCTTTGTTATTTAATATGTATTGTATTGCTTGTTAAGCTTTGCATGCACTGAATTTGTTTCAGTAATGTGCCAGTATTACTATTGTTTGATTATATTCACACCATAAATATTAATTAATCAGCATGAAAGTGACTAATTATTGTATATATGTTAATGCTTAAATTATGGCCATCGTTCCCTGCAGATGTTTGTTTGCTCTCATATTCTCTATATATTTTCTCTCATTTGTACTTGCCAGATTAATCAATTTTGCTTACTAGTAAAGTCATTCCTTGTTCCCACTTCATTTAAAATGTATTGATACACTTCACATACAACTGTTTTTTGCAATTAATTTCTTTTCTGGATATACTCCTGTTGTTAAAGCTGCTTTGAAACAAAAACAAAGATTATGACTTATTTTCTGATGTTTTAGTTTCACTGTTGACTCAAATTTTCTTTATGGTCACACCCCCAAATAATGCCAAGTTAGATACTGGCAATAATTTACATACACATGCAAAGCTTTCTGGGTAATCAATAATACCATACTTCTTTCAAGGAACAGCTATTTATTTGCATAATGTTTTCAAGAATAGACTATCAAATGCATTAAATTTTCAAGAATGAGGGAGCAATATCTAACAAATTGTTTTACTAGGATAGATTATTCCCTTGCTGCTGCGCTTAGCATGGAAAAGTGGTTGCATGTACACTAATGCTGGTAGAGAGACATTGTGGTACAGTCTTTCATGATGTCATGTCAGGCATTTTAAGATTCAAGAAAAATTTCAAGGGACAGTGCTTATGAATGAAATTAATTGCAAAAATACAATATTTGCTTCAAGCCCTGTAAAAGTTGATATAGTGTATGATAAGAAGACTATTCCTCACTGTGGGTTGGCTATTTATATTTACTATGGAAAGTGTGACTATCAACATCTATTACATTATGAAGCTTTTTTGCACCTCCTAAAGTTTATGCCACCCACCATCAAACAAAGACACAAGTCTTAGTGAAATTAAGTATATTGGGAGCAAGTACTAATTTCCATTCTTTCAGAACAGTGACTCTAGGAAAGGGAAATACAAATTATTATTCAATGCTGTCTTACAATACTGTTTGTCTCATCAGTGATTGTTTTAAAAGTTTCATGAAAGCAAGAGTATAACTGTTAGATGGCATAAGACTTGAAAAGTGAACACTTGCTTGTACTTTAAATTTGTAGTTTACATATTAATGACCTGAATCATTAGCAGAACACTTTGCATTCCTTCTCAACAGATTTTTAAACATAAAATGCTTTATTTTATACATATTTTAGTACATTTTTGTATTTAAATAATTACCCACTATCTTATTTTTGTGTTGTAATTATACGTAATGCTCTTTTTTATTTCCTGATTATTTTCTTTGCTGTATGCCTGCCTGCCATTATTCTCCCTGCCATAGATATTGAAGTGGTTTATTCTTGATCCAGAAGGCCCTACATACAGTGAGTGAGAACCAGAGAGATAGAAGATACATTCAGGTAATCATGGAAGAGTTTGTGCCCTTTTCTGAATTTTTCTTCATAGGTTCTTAGGTTCATAGGTAAGTAGTAGGCTACCTGCCCAAAGGCACTTATAAGCCTAGCCAGAATGTGTTGGCTTTCGCCGCCCCCTTATATTAGTTCCCTGTGCCTCTGTACAGCAGAGCCATTGAAGTGATCCCTGGGGTAAACTTTCTGTTTCCCATCCACTCGTCAAGGTTTCTCTTGAAGAGGGTTAGCGAGGAGCTCTGCCTAATGTAGATTGGAATCTTGTTCCAGAGCATGGGAAGTCTCTGGGACAGGAATCTATCCCTCCAGCATGTCCTATTTATTGTTGTGGTGAGGTTTAGATCCCTGGAGCGTGTGGCTTGAGGGGATATGATTTTCTTTAGGTGGAGCATGTCCATCAATTCTGGGTTGGACATGGCCTTGTATGTCAGGCAAAGATCACCTCTGAGTAGGCAGTATGCAACTGAGTACAGCTGGAGTTTCTTCAGTCGAGCTGCATAGGGCATCTGCTTGAGGCCAGTGATCCTCTTGCTGAGGTAATTCTGTGATCTTTCCAGTTGTTGCAGGTGTCTTGTAAGGTGCATCTCAAATGGGGCATTGTACTCTATGCTGAGTCTGATGAGTGATGCATAGAGGGCCCAATGACCTCTTTCGATCTGGATGCAAACCCGTTTGTGATTAGGTGGGCCACATAGAAGGATTTTCTAAGCAATTTGGCAATGTGATTATCAAAGGAGAAGTTACTATTTACTTGGGTCCCCAGATCCCTTATTACATCTTCCATATTTAGGGGGATACCACCTATGTGGCAGTTTGTGGGTACTTTGTTTTTTCCAAAGGGGATGACTGTGCACTTTTTGGCATTTAGCTTGAGGCCATGGCTTTGACACCAGGTATCTGTCTCAGTGAGACCCTTTTTGAGGATGTCTGTGTCAGCCGGAGAGTCAATAATAGCCCCTAGTTTGCAGTCGTCTGTGAACTTGGTCAGCCATTGTCCTCCTGTGCTTGCCTGTACCTCTGAGAAGTATATGCCAAACAGGAGGGGTCCTAGGACTGAGCCCTGGGGAACGCCACTTGTAACCGGTTTAGAGTCAGACCTAGCTCCCGCAACTCTTACCATGTGGGTTCTGTCCATGAGCCAGTTTGCAATCCATCTCCTGATGTAGGGGTTTATGTTCAGGCTGGTGAGCTTGTCTATAATACCTGAGTGGGGAATGGTGTCGAAGGCCTTTGCGAGGTCTAGGTAGGCTGTGTGGACCACCTTTCCCTTGTCTATAGCCTTGGTAACTGTCTCAAAGAAGTCCACCATGTTTAGGAGGCATGATCTGCCCTGAACAAAGCTGAACTGGGTAGGGTCCAGTGTTTGAAGGTTTCCAGTGTCTCTGTTAATGAGATCCATGATGATGCGCGCCATAGCTTTGCAGGCCAAGCTAGTCAGGCTTATAGGGGGATAGTTCCTGGGGTCTGTTATGGCTCCACCTTTGTGGAGTGGAGCAACCGTTGCTGTGCGCCACTCCATGGGTATGTAGCCTGTGGAGAGGCTGAGTTTAAACAGTGTGTTTAGGTGAGGGGTTAGTTCATCTTTGAGCTTGTTTAAGACGCAGCCTGGGACACTGTCCGGTCCCATTGATGCTGTGTTTTTGGCTTTGGAGTGGGCTGTTTTAACCTGAGTGTCTGTGATTTTAGGGGCACTACATTCTTCTGGTATAGTTATGGGCCCTTTTGGGGGTGAGAGGGGGGTGAAGTTTGCACTGAACCTGTCTGCAAGGATGTTGGCTGTATCAGTCAGTTCAGTGTATTTTGTGCCATTCTGGACTAACTCTGAGCAGATCTGCGAATTTCCACTTAGATTCTTGACATAGCTAAAGAATGCCTTGTGGTTATCTTTGGAGTCCATGGCAATTTTTCTTTCGAAGTTAGCCTTGGATGATTTTATGAGGGAACGTATTTTCTTGCTGATACTGATCAGGGATGTCTTCCCTTCTTGGGATTTTACTCTTTTCTGTACTAGTTTCCTCCTACTGTTGCATAGCTTGTTTATGGCAGGGTTCCACCAGATTGGTTTCCTTTTCTTGGAGGAGTGAGTCTTGGTTTTGTTTAGGATAGCACGATCCAATCATTCTTGTAGGTGCCCATAGAGTGCATTAGTAAAGGATTTTGCAGCTTGGACAGCATTATCCTTTAGCATGGGGGCTTTGAAACTTCCCACCTTGGTCTTAAGTAATGTGAAGTTTGCTTTTGAAAAGTTTTTCACGGTGGTTTCTTTGACCGGAGGTGGTGGCGGAATGTAGATATCCAGAGTGATTAGTTTATGGTCAGGTCTAACCAGCGAGGGGTTGGCCTTCGGTGTGGAACATCGGTCATCCATGTTGGTGATGACCAGGTCCAATATGTTGTCACCTCTGGTGGGGGTGTTGACCAGTTGATCCAGGGTGTTTGAGTTTATAAATTCTAGGAAATGTTGGGCAAGGGAGTTTGTACTTGAGTAGTTCTCCCAGTTAATGTTTGAGTAATTGAAATCATCCAATATCAGGGTGTTTGGTAGGACGTTTATGTTTCCCAGTGATTCCAAGAATGTGGATTGGGGGTCCTGGGACATGGTGAGTGATTTGTAGCAAGCTATAATTTGAATAGCAGTTTTGCCTGTTGTTAATTGCACATGGATGATCTCTGAAGCATCGTGCTGTGCCACTAACCTGGGGGTGTGGGTATCCTTGATGAATATAGATACTCCCCCACCTTTTGTATTTTGGTCTGGGTTTTGTGGCCAAAATGTATGGTATGATTTGTAGCCTGGTAGTGCTGGGGTGCTCTCTGGAGCCTTAAACCAGGTTTCTGTTACTGCACATATATTGATTTTCTCCATACTGAGGAGTGCCTCGAGTGCATGCATTTTGAGGTTTAGACTTCTGGCATTGAGTAGCATTACCCTCAGTTTTTTGATACTTGTGATATTTACGGCGGTGGGTTTGTCTTCTGAGCCTTGTCTAAAAAAGGCACTATGGGGGTGGCAAGAGCCTAAGCCAGTATTCAAAAGCCTAAGGGTGACAGGTGCAAGGCATCTCTAGTGAACCAGCTTGGCTTGTTGAGCTTGTCATCCCAGGCTGACAGACACTGGATCCCCTTTGAATGACACCAGAAGCTTAGCCAATTGTTGAAATTGATATTTTTTTCTCTATACCTTGGTATCATTCTTGGTGAGGGCAGGATGCTACTTAGGGTCGGGGTCATACCGGCCTGGACTATGTGATCAGAGAGCTTCTCCATGTCTCTTTTCATGTAGTCCTGGGAGGTACGGCTCAGGTCATTCACACCAACATGAACAATGACAGAGTCATATTTGAACTTGTTCTGGAGTGAATTGAGTGCTTGTGTTATGTGGCGGATCCTGGCACCCGACAGGCTAACAGTAACCTTCTCCTTGTTCAGCCTAGTGAGTGGCACGTCAGTGTGCCTGACTATAGAGTCACCTATTACTAGTGTGTTGGGTATGTTATTTTGCCTTAAGGGCTGTGATTGTGTGGCACACTGGCTTTGTGAAGTATGTGTTTCATGGTTTGTGTTGGGGGGTGGAGGTTGCTTGGATGTCTGCTTTGGAGGTCTTTGTTGCTTCTGCAGATTTTTATTTAGAGCCTCTAGTATGTTTTCATGTATTTATGTGTGTTTTTTGACGGTGCTGGTTTCATAGGTCTATGTGAGACTAGTGGTGTGATGCAAGTAATTCCCTTCTCCTCTTGACTGCCTGGTCCATTCTTGGGTTGAGAGAGCTTAGCCTCCAGTTTGGCTGTATAATTGCATCTCTCACATGTATTAGTGTTTGGTGGAAGGAGGAGAGGGTTGTCTGTGCACATGAGGCAATCGTAACATTGCCTCAAAATGCCCAGATTCACCAGTTGGATCGGAGAATACACCTGAAACTGCCCTTTGGACATGCCTGGATAGGTACAGTGAACTGTTTTACTGATTGGCTGGTAAGGTCGAATAGAGAGCCTTGTCCTTCTCTACAGTATAGGGCGGTCTAGTGCTAAGGTTTATTAGTGCTTGCTATGAGTTTTGAGCAAGTGCTGGTATGAGAAGTGAATGGTTTGAATGCTTAAGTTGAAAGTTTGTCTAGTTCCAAGGAAAAAATTGAAGAGTAGACTTTCTGGAGCCGGGAATTGTTATACCTTAGCTAACCAGCGCTGCCCGGCGAGCAAAACTGTACAAATGCGGGTTTTATAGCAGGGAAATGAAAGAGATAGAAATTAGCCCAAAATGGCCAATAAACTACAAATTTTGGGGCTGAAACCACTCCTCCAGGGACAGATAGGCTGCTCAAAGCGCCCTGTCTCACAGTGAACAGAGAAACTTCCTTCTATCCAAGTAAGGTTTGGGCAAACACAGAAACTTGTAATACAGCCCTGAATTCAGCACTAATCTGAAAACTGGACTATACTAGCTTGGAAAGGCGGGAAAACAAGTATATTTTTTTGTTTTGTTTTTTTCAGAAAATAAAGCAGATACAATTAAAAAAACACTTTAAATGCACAGAAAAGGCAATCACACTTGAGTGTGTAGCCTATAACACAACATGACTTTGTTAAAGTGCAGGCAGTAAAATAAGTACAATATGTAGCTGTAACAAACTTTTTAAATTGCAGAAACTCTAGAAAATCGGCATTTTAGGCAGAATTAGCTAAGGGCAGCAGGAAAATGCAGAAAAATCTGGGGCTGTCCATGTTTAAGGGTGGACCTTAATAGTCCCCAGGCTATGTAACTTTTTTCCGTTTGCTGCTGAGCATACCATTTAACCTCTTAGCACAAAAAATCTGGAGAAAGCTGTAAATAATGGGGGAAACAAAGGCCCAAAAACAGAGTCAATTTTGAAATATTGCTCTTACAAATATAGAAAGTTAATAGAATAATAGTTTTGTATTAACATGAGTTTTCTGAGGTCTATGAAGTCTGAAACTGAAATGTCTGCCATTATTTTCTGAATTCAGTCTTTAGTCACTTGCCAGAAAATGAAATATTTTAAGAGGAACAGGCCAAAAATATGAGGCAAAAATCTGAGAGTTATGCTGCTGAGGGAGGATATCATCTTCCAGTCACTTGGGGATCTGGCTTCAGCCTCTTAGACTGGGGCTGTCCATGTTTCAGGGTGGACCCTAATAGTCCCCAGGCTGTGCAACTTCTAAGTACTTGTCAGTACTTGTAGCTAACATCTTTCTGAATACAGGCCAGCTGGTATTTCAGTTTTTAGTTTCTAATCCCCTACCTTGTTGTTTGACATGAACACTTGCTTTTCAGTAAGGGCCTCCAATGCTATGCCCAGTGCATATGTGCTCTTGCACGTAACCAGAGAGAGTTACTGTCACCAGCCTTGGAGCACCAAACTCACATCTCTAGGTCTGACAAAACCCTTGTCTCCTGCAAGCATCTGTCTGTAGTGACAAATAGCCAACCAGATTCCTACTATCGTTTACAGAATGGGCAAGCCTGCATTGACCATTCACTTTTACCCTGCCCACTTGACTCCTTCAGTACCTGGACTGTTAGTGAAACAGGATTAATCTAGGGAACAGTCAGGGCTTTGTTTTATCTATATCCCAGAGCCAGGTTCCCTGCTAGTTTTTCTAACTTTCTTACAAGGTTGCCAGATAAATTTTATTTCTGTTTCGTTCATTGCCAATATTTGGTATCTTATTCTTGTAAATTTTAAACCCCCTTTCCCCTTAATTCTACTTCACAAACATGAGAACTGATAGTTTATTGCTATATGCTTACGGCGTTCAGGAGAGCCCAACCTATATTCCTCTCCAACTTTATACTCACTATAACCATACCTATATTAACATAATAGCTAATATAAATATAAAGGTGCAAAACCAATTAACATTCAGTACATGAAACCAGCCAGATAGGCTTTTAGTTCTTGATTTTAGCCTTTTATTTCCTTATATATTCTGGTTATTGCACAAACATTATTTCTTCAAATGTAAACAAACTCAGTTGATTAATAGTTTTTAACATACATATATTATCAGTATTTATGTACATATTTTTAATATATATATTTTATTACATTATATTATTATATTGTTATATCACATCATATTTATATATTTATTCATCACATTTAGTACTCAAAGTGGCTATTTAATTATTTATTTATTTAGTAATTCATTTATTAATATATCTATTTATTTATACATTGATTCGTTAAAATTATTCATCTGTTCATCTACATATTTATTAAGCATTGAATGTATTTAAATGTATTAATCAACCATCAATTATTTTATTAATTCATTAATTCATTAATTAATTGTATAAGTATAGAAGTCATATAACACTGTAAAATAAGAGTATGTAATTTAATATAAGATTCTAATGCAGTATCTTTATTCAAACGATTATGTTTTCACAGGTATTTGGCAAGTACACTCATTATACTGCCACAAAACAAGCACTCAATTTAAATTACAGAAGGTTTTTATCAATGTTCACTTATACTTTTATTTCCATTTCTATTCTGTTTTTATTATGTGTATTTATTGTGCTTCTCCGTTTTATTAATTTATTGACATTTATTCACATTTATTCATTTACTTATCATTTGGTTTAGTATCATCCTTTAGTTCTGGTTGACAGTAGAATGACTAGTTATAAACAATATTGCCTACTTTAAGATCCTGAGATTCCTTTTGAAATGCCTGCATCAAGTAATAGTATCTAATTAACTAAGTAATTGAGTAATTGAACAGTTTATCTGTTTCACTTTGGCGCCCTTTTTTACTTCTTCTTTTGTATAAATAGAGGCTTTTAAATGTTATATGTACTGTCTGATGAAGCGTAGTGGTAGCTACGCGAAAGCGCTCAAAGTTAATAAAGGTTCTTTGCTGTATTCATCCTGGAATATGTGATATTTTTACTGGGAAAGTGAAGTTGTCATTTTGGTTTCGTTGATTCGAGCACTTTGATTTTTGTGAACATTGAGTTATCTACAGAACTTCCTAACTGCCTTCCATAGTTCCGTGGTGAGAGAGCCTGGTTGTTATCACCAACATTCAGTACATCATGTCTTATTCACATGGTCCACATCACTTTGTAATTCATGTCATGGGCTACTTTCTAAAGCAATTCAGTGTTCTTAATTTTGTGATTATATTGGGTCTCCTTAATTTTGTCCTTCTCATTATTGTTTGAATTTTCGTTCAGCTTTTTTAGGTAATATGCACTCCAATGTTAATGTATTTTGTACAGCAGCTTACCTGTAACACATCCTTCTCTGTATTCCATCACATTCCTATACGCTGTTGTCTCAACATCAGGCAATTTAACAAATATTGCCCATATTATTCTATTTAAACTCTCATCCTTCCTTTTTCCTTTTTCACTAGCTTTACTTACATTTTTTCTCACATCATGTTCACTCCTATCGCTAGAATTATAACATTGCAGAAGCCTATAGGTAAATTATTCTCTTCCCTTTATTGTTTCCCTCACGTTGAATAAACTTTATATTCTGATTTATAGGTGACAGCTTTACCTTAAAAACTTCTGCATACTACATTATAACTGAGAGCTTTTCACTGCACAGTTTGAATTCCTTGCTTTTACTGTCTTCTTTCTTTTATTCTTGTAACTCCTTTCCCCTTGCCATCTCAAATTCATTCATTGTTCTTTACTATAAAGTAGACATTGTTTACATTAATAATTGCCTTGCCACATCTATTCCCCTTCTTTCTCCTTTCCAGTGCTTTAAAGCTATATCTTATTATTCCTTTTTAAATACCATGTTTTACTTCATGGCTGTGAATAAAACAAAAATGAATGCTTTTCTCCTTATATCAAAACTCAGTCTTTGCAAACTGTAGCAGTCATTTAATCAATTTCAGTTCAAGTAAGCTGACCAGATTCCTTCTTCTCTCCATGACTTTACTTTATCTATAGATTTTGTATGGTATGGGGTTACTGATATTATACCTGATCCCTTCATAAATTATTCTCCCAACCAGCTGTGACCCCAGCTTTCACCTACCACTTCCAGACTTTCTAGTACTGCTCAAATTAGTTGTTAGTTGCATCAGTAAAAAAGTGACATTTGCTGAAGCTTTGGAGCTTGCAAAATATTCCAAACCTTTTAGCAATTACACTAACATTGTTAAAAGATGGAGGATTCCTTTTATCTGTTACTCCTGACTGAGGAACAAACATCAATGCCTTATAATTGGAGGGGGACTTAACCTCACCCTCTTCCATTCCCTCATCCACTCCTGACACTGATTCAGACCTTAACAAGTAGATTGCTATTCTTTCTTAGATCATGCACTTTCATATTGTCTTAATGTTCAAACTCTTCCTTTTCTTCCCTTAGGAGTTCTAATTCATTCTGTGATATCTTCTGTCCTTGATCTTCTAAAAATCATTTTATTCTCAGTGGAAACTAACTATCTATGTAGCACTGGCTTATCAAGCCTATCAGTAGCCAAACCCACCCCCAAACTTACACAGCCAACAGATGACTTTTAAATGTTTTTCTCATCAATATTCATGAAAGTGGCTGGCATTCTGTTTCTTTTCTGCCTTGCTCATTCAATAAGATTTGCCCAACATTCTCCACCTGGACATTTAAAAAACCTAAATCTTACTGATCCTTATTAAATGTTTACCCTTTATATATGATAAGAAGTCTTCTCGATTTATAAGACTAAGTGCTATTTCACACCCCTGATGACCAGGGTGACCATGTTTGACTATTGATACTGGTGCTTGAGGAATAAGAACAGAGAAGATGGGACTTTGTGGCAAAGGTCAGTTCACCCAACCTGGGGTGGGGGAGGTAGCTTAACTAGCTCTGTTGATTACACCTACATGAGTATTGGTGTATCACCTACAGCAAGAAATTTAGTATATCTGTGCTGCCTTTTGATAATCTGCTTAGCTGATATTTTACACATGTAGTAATATATGTCACTTCCCATGAGAAACAGTTGCAGAGAGCATAAGCTTCTGAGGAGGTGGGTGTAGAAATGACAGCTGAATCAGAACTGCTCCCTAACACCAGAATTTTGCATCCATTTGGAAATGAGTACGCTGAGGGTAGTTTACCCTGTGGATGAGCAAATGGGTCAGTTGGATGCAGGAAGGACTCCCCTGAGCAGATCCTGTGGGCCAACAAAAAAATAATGCTCTTGACTCGCCTGTTTTATGCAGTCTTTGAAATGCAATAGGTTCATTGGTAGGCACTGGGCTGTCGGCCCAAGGGGACTAAGTAAGTCTAGCCAACAAGGTTCCCTGGCTTATGCCACCCAAGAAAGTTATTTTCCTGTGCCCCTGTCGAGCAGAGCCACAGAAGTGATCCCTGGGGTGTATTTCCTATTTTCCATCCACTCATCAAGATATTTCTTAAAGTGTGCTAATGAGGAACTTTGCTTGACATAGATGGGTATCTTGTTCCAGAGTATTTGAAGTCTCTGGGACATGAATCTGTCTCTCCAACATGTCCTGTTTATTGTGGTGACAAGGTTTAGGTCCCTACAGAGTGTAGCTCAGAGGAATTGGGATTTCCTTAGGTGTAGCATGTCCAACAGCTCTGGGTTTGACATAGCTTTATATGTTAGGCAGAGATTACCACAGAGTAGGCGATATGCTATGGAGTAAAGCTGGAGGTTTTTGAGACAGTCAGTGTAGGGCATTTGTTTGAGGCCAGTAATCTTCTTTGTGAGGTATGTCTGTGGCCTTTCCAGCTGCTGAAGATGTCTTGTGAGGTACATTCCAAAAGGGGTGTTGTACTCTATAATGGGTCTAATGAGTGTCGAGTAGGGTGGAACAATGACCTTTTTTTTCCTGGATGAGGACCCTTTTGTGATGAGGTGTGCCACGTAGAAGGATTTCCTGACTACTGTGGTAATGTGATTGTCAAAGGAGAGACTACTGTCCACCTGGGTATCAAGGTCTCTTATCATACATTTGGCGTTAAATAGACTGCCGCCTATGTGATAGTTCATGGGTACAGAGTTTTTACCAAAGGGGATGACAATACACTTTTTGGCATTGAGCTTGAGGCCATGGCTATGACACCAGCCATCTGTCTCAGTGAGGCCCTTCTGTAGGATGTCCATATCATTTGGAGACTCGACTATGTTTGCAGTCATCTGTGAATTTAGTTAACCAAAGGCCTTCTGTGTTAGCCTGTACTTCAGAGAAGTAGATACCAAACAGGAGAGATCCCAGGACTGAACCCTGCTGTACTCCACTTGTCACTGGTTTGAAGTCAGATTTGGAATCTGCAACTTTTACAGTGTGGGTTCTGTCAGCGAGCCAGTTGGCAACCCATCTTGTGACATTGGGATTTATACCTAGTTTAGTGAGTTTATCTATAATTCCAGAATGGGGGATGGTGTCAAAAGCCTTGTCGAGGTCAAGATAGGCTGTGTGAACCACCTTACCCTCATCTATGGCTTTGGTGACTGCCTCAAAGAAGTCAGTCAGGTTCAGGAGGCATGATCTGCCTTTCACAAACCCGAACTGGGTGGGGTCCAGAGTTTGAAGGTTACCAATATCTTTGTTTATTTGTTCCATGATGATACATTCCATGGCCTTTCAGACCAGGCTTGTCAGGCTAATAGGGTGATAGTTCCCGGGATCAGTGGTGGCTCCCCCTTTGTGGAGTGCGATAACTGTTGCTGTGCACCATTCGGTGGGCACAAAGCCTGACATGAGGCTATGACTGAACATGGTGCTTAGGTGGGGAGCCAGTTCGTTCTGAAGTTCATGTAAAACACAGCCTGGGATGTTGTCCGGTCCCATGGATGCTATGTTTTTGGCTTTAGAGAGTGCAGCTTTTACCTGCATAGTTGTGATTACAGGGACTCTGCATTCTTCCTGTATAGATATGGGCCCTTTAGGTGGTGAGTGGGGGCTAAAGTTAGCCAGGATGTTGGCAATATCAGTTGGTTCTGTAATTTTTGTGCCGTTGTGCTGTAACTCAGAGCAGATCTGGGTGTTGCCATTGAGATTCTTGACATAGCTATAGAATGCTTTGTGGTTGTCCCTAGAATCAGTGGTGGTTTTGTTTTTGTAGCTAGCTTTGGAGGATCTTATAAGGGATCTCAGCTTCTTACTGAGGCTGACCAGGGAGCTCCTCCACTCATGGGATTTTACTCTCTTTTGCAACAGTTTCTTCCTTCTGTTGTAGAGCTTGTTTATGGCAGGGGACCACCAGATTGGATTCCTTTTTTGGAGGATAGCGTCTTGGTTCTGTTTGGGACTGCATGATCCATGCACTCTTGTAAGTGCTTATAAAGTGCATTTGTGTAGGATTCAGCAATCATAACTGTATTGTCCATCTGCATGGGTGTCATGAAGTTCACCACTTCTGTCTTAAGAAGCATGAAGTTAACTTTGGAAAAATGTTTTACCGTGGTTTCCTTAATGAGGGGGTGGGGGCAGGATGTGGATATCTTGGGTGATTAGCTTAGGGTCGGATATGACCAACAAGGAGTTGACTTCAGGTGTGGAACACTGGTCACTCATGTTGGTAATGACTAGGTCTAGGATATTGTTGCCCCTGGTGGGGGTGTGGATAAGTTGATCCAGGGTATTGGAATTTATGAATTCTAGGAAGCGTTTAGCAAAGGAGTTGGTACATGAGTAGTTTTCCCAGTTAATGGTGGGGTACTTGAAATCACCCATTATTAGGGTGTTTGGTTGAACCCTAATATTTTCCAGTATGTCAAGAAAAGAGGAGTTGGAATCTTGGGGTATTGTGGGGGATAAGTAGTAAGCTACAGTTTGGATTGCAGTTTTGCCCAGAGTTAGTTGCACTTGGATAACCTCTAATGCATTATGCTGAGCAACTAGCCTGAAGGTGTGGATGTCCTTAGTGAATATGGACACACCTCTGCCTTTGGTGTTCCGGTCCAGGTTAGATGGCCGAAAAGTGTGGTATGAGTTCTACTCTTGTAATGCAGGGGTGCTCTCTGGAGCCTTGAACCAGGTCTCAGCCACTGCACAGATATCAATGTTCTCCATTTAAGGAGTGCCTCGAGGGAGTGCATTTTGAGATTTAGACTTCTAGCACTGAGTAACATTACCCTCAGTTTTTGCTTGCCTCTTCCTGTTACAGTGGTGAATTTGTCATTTGAACCTTGCCTAAAAAAAGGCACTATAGGGGCAGCAAAAGCCTTAGTCAGTATCTAGAATCCCAGGGGTGACAGGTGCAGGCCATCTCTGACAAAGCATCGTGGTCTTTCAACCATGTTGTCCCAGGCAGACAGATACTGGATCCCCTTAGAATGACACCAGAAGCTTAGCCAATTGTTGAAGTCAATCTTTTTGTCCTTGTACTGCGGTATCATTCTGAGCGATGGCAGGATGCAACTCAGGACTAAGGTCATACCTGCTTGGGCTACAAGATCGGAAAGCTCTTCCATGTCTCTTTTCATGTAGTCCAGGGAGGTACATCTCAGGTCATTCACACCAACATGGACAATGACAAAGTCATATTTGTACTTGTTGTGGAGTGACCTGAGTGCATGCATTATGTGGCGCATCCTGGCACCTGACAGGCTGCTGACAGTTACCTTCTCCTTGTTTAGCCTAGTGAGTGGGAAATCAGTGTGCCTGCCTATCGAGTCATTTATAACTAGTGTGTTGGGTACGTTGTTTTGTCTTATAGGCTGTGGTTGAGTGGCACATTGAGTCTGTGGGCTATGTGTCATTTGGGTTGTGTTGGGGGGTGAAGGTTGCTTGCGTTTTTGCTTTGGAGGTCTGTGTTGCTTGAGCAGATTATTATTGAGTGCCTCCATGAATATTTTTGTATGTGGTGTGGTGCAAATGTTTACCTTCTCCTCTTGACTGTCAAGTTCAGTCTTGGCTGGAGAGAGCTTTACTTCCAGTCTGGCTAGATAAGTGCATCTCTCACAGGTTGTGGTGTTGGGTGGTAGGAGGAGAGGGTTGTCTGTGTATATGAGGCAATTGCTACATTGCCCCAAGATGCCCAGATTCATCAGATAGACAGGAGAGAACACTGGGAGTTGACCCTTGGACATACCGGAATAAAACACTATCTTCCTCTAGACAAGTGAAGAAAGTGAGTACAAGAGCTGTTTTTCTCTAAGCAAGTGAGGAAATTAAGTACAAAAACTGTTTTCCTCTAGGTAATGAGGAAGGTTGAGGGCTGTAGCTTATTTAGTGCTGACAACAAGTTCTGAACAAGTGCTGAGCTCAAAGAAACATTTGATTGCTAAAACTAAAAAACTGGCTAGTTCTAAGGGAAAATTTGAAGAGTAGACTTCATGGTGCCACTCCCACTGATAAGCTAGAAGGTTTCCCTCCAACACAGAAAGGCTTGGGGGCTCAGAAACTTACAAATAGTCCTAGATACTGCAAATCTGTATTTGGACTAGACTACTTACAAGAAAGGCAGGAAACAAGCTTAGAAATACGTTCTGTACATAAATGTGATTTTTCCAATTAATTGTAAGAAACACTGTGAAGGTGCTGATTTGAAGGGAAAGGAATTCAAAGTACCAAACACTAATAATGTAAAAAATAAGCAAATTCAAGTGCTAAAACTAAGAATCTGCATCTGAACTAGACTAGTTACAGGAAAAAAACAAGCTCAAATGTGGGCTTTTAAATCAGAAAGTTGAGAGAGATGGAAAAATTGCCCAAACGGCCAATCACTACAATTTCTGGGCCGGAACCACTCCTTTATGTGGTAGATAGGTTACCTAGTGCTTACCACTCCCACTGATAAGCTAGAAGGCTTCCCTCCAACATAGAAAGGCTTAGGGGGCTCAGGAGCTTACACATAGTCCTGGATACAGCAAATCTGTATCTGGACTAGACTAGTTACAGGAAAGGGGGGGGGCAAGTGTAAATGTGGGCTTTTAAATCAGAAAGTTGAGAGAGATGGAAAAACTGCCCAAACAGCCAATAACTACAAATTCTGGGCCAGAACCACTCCTTATGTGGTAGATAGGTTACCTAGTGCTTACCACTCCCACTGATAAGCTAGAAGGCTTCCCTCCAACACAATAAAGCTTGGGGGGCTCAGGAGCTTACAAATAGTCCTGGATACAGCAAATCTGTATCTGGACTAGACTAGTTACAGGAAGGGGGGGAAACAAGTGCAAATGCGGGCTTTTAAATCAGGAAGTTGAGAGAGATGGAAAAACTGCCCAAATGGCCAATAACTACAATTTCTGGGCCAGAAACCACTCCTTATGTGGTAGATAGGTTACCTAGTGCTTACTACTCCCACTGATAAGCTGGCAGGCATCCCTCCAACACAGACAGGCTTGGGGGGCTCTGAAGCTTACAAACAGTACTAGATATACAAAGCTATATCTAGACTAGACTAGTTACAGGAAAGGCAGGAAACAAGCATAATTTTTTGTTACAGTTAAGCAGAACACAGGGAGATTCTAGCAAAGTTTTTTTTTGTAAAGAAAAGGGAGAGAGTAGAAGCAGAAGATAATTCACGGTTAGGAAACTAAGTGGGTTGGCCTTCTCAAATGTTCTGTCTGTATTAGGTAGAATGAGCTAATGACACTAGCATGGGAGGAGTGTCCCAGATCAAATTTACAGTAGGGGGCAGGCAACTGCAAAGCCACCAAGTATATCAGCAAGACACCAATGTGGAGGAAGGGTAGGTAACAATACTACAGCTACTAGCCTGCACTCCTTTAGACAGTAAACACTACAGAAATGTTTATCACAGCAGAAGAACAGCAGTGAGCCCCAAAATTAAAGTTTTTAAACCAATAAAGGAGCAAGAAGACTCTACAGAATGTTTTTAACTGCAAACAAATCAGTTGTATGATACACTCCTTGGCAGGAAATCAGAACAAACAAACAGGTGCTTAACAAGTAGAGAAAATTCCCCGTTAATACCTTTCACACAGTGAAACTAGTTAAAAAGCTTTACAAACAGTCTGACAGTAAAATCTTATTTATCAGGCCCTGTAAGGCAGACAATTTTAGTTTAACCATGCAGATTAGTTAATAGCAATAAAATACAGTAAAAAGTATGCAGCAGGCAATAAAAAGTGCTATATATAAATTTCTAGAAGCAATAACTAGTAAAAATAAGCAAAAAAAAAAAAACAAGCTACTTATTGTTATATATCTCAGATCAGAGTTGTAGTCAATGCCCCTTCTCCACTCGGCTCAGTTTGTATAGACATAAATCCTCTCAAAGTTAGGGCTTAAATACCAGAAGACGCAACCTTAATCAACTTTTTTAAAAAAGCTCAAAAGAACCAATGAGTGCTTACTCCAAGCCCTAGACGACCCAACCTCCACCAGCCAGCAGCCAATCAACACAATCCTGCCACAAAGGTAAAGAAAGGCTTCTGCTAATTCAAGATGGCCTTGTCATATGCTCAGAACAACCACTGCAAAAGCAAAGAGACCCAGAGACAGCAAATCTGAACTGGGAAAATACTATGGCTACTAGCCTACACTCGTTTAGACAGTAAACACTACAGAAATGTTTATCACAGCAGAAGAACAGCAGTGAGCCACAAAATGAAAGTTTTTAAACAGATAAAGAAGCAAGGAGACTGCAGAATGCTTTTAACTGCAAATAAATCAGTTATATGATACACTCCTTGCAGGAAATCAGAACAAACAGGTGATTAACAAGTAGAGAAAATTTCCCGTTAATACCTTTCACGCAGTGAAACTAGCTAAAAAGCTTTACAGTGTGACAGTAAAAACCTTATTTATTGTAATGCAGACAATTTTAGGTTAACCATATAGATTAGTTAATAGCAATAAAATGCAGTAAAAAGTATACAGCAGGCAATAAAAAGTGCTATATATAAATTGCTAGAAGCAATAACTAGTAAAAATAAGCAAAAGAAAAACAGGATACTTATTGTTATATATCTCATATCAGAGTTGTAGTCAATGCCCTTCCTCCACTTGGCTCAGTGTGTATAGACCGATGGAAAGTGGCTTTGGTGAGGCTCGAATCATGAATGACTACATGCAAGGCGTACACTCTAACCATTACACTATTTCACTTATAAAAGCTAAGGATTGTCCGGGACCTCTCACATCCAAAGCGAGAATCATACCCATAAACCAACAGGCCACACAATAATCAGTCTTTTCCTCTTCAGCAGAACACTAGTGTCAATCAAACGTTAACTTTGCCCTGTCAAACAGTAGCACACCCATGGTGACCATAACCCACTCCTGAAAGTTGTGAGTTATGGAAGCCTATCAGTAGTAAAGAACAGCACAAACTGCTTCACTTACTTACAAGGGAAGCGTATGTGTCTATTAAAAATTACAAAAAACACATACTGTAGAACCCAACAAAAATGTTTATGTCACAATCCAAAAATGTTTTAAGTCTGAAATCAGAAAACTTCTTAGGCAGTCCAAAGACCATTTCCTTTTTATGAATGATGAGTAAACCTGCAGTTATGTACTTACATAGTGAGGAAGCAGTACAAGAAAACTGTGGTTGTTAATACTTAGCCAAATAACCAAGTGTGTAGGATTCTAGAAAGATTGTTGAGAAATGTGCCTGCTCTGTCATCATGGGTATTTGAATGGTTAGTTATCTGACACACATGCTACAATATAAGACTGAGATCTTAAAACAACTAGATAGCTTTATATCAACATATCTCTTATAAAAGATAGAGATGGCTTAGCTGAATGCACCTTTGACAATTTACTAATAGAAAAACATGTGTGCTGACACATATAGCAGTTGATAAGTGTACATAAGATAAAGCATCTGACATTCGTATGATTTTTGATTTGGGTATGATTATTAGAAAACAAGCTTGAGCAAGTATACAGTCTTTTCTTATAATGTCAAAGGCCAACTTTTAGATACTTCATTTGGCAATGTCTTAAAATAATTTCAGGATAAGGGCAGAACAATGTGGAACAGACATAGCTACTCAAAAATATTCCAGTTACTGTTTAACCAAGTCATCAGGGTCATTTTCTATAAAACAGACCAAACAACAGGAAAAAGTTGTTAAAAGAAGGTAAGTCCAAAAGGGGCAGCAAATCTGGGACACCGAATGCAAGTAGTCCTGACAACTAGGATCACAATAGCAAAGTAAGTCCTATCTGTAACCTGGTGCAATTCATTCCTTAATTCTAGCCTCCTTGTTTTTGCCTGTAGGAAGAAGATTTACCCATTTTTAGTGGTAACAGTTTAAAATTCATGGACTCATACGTGGGAGTCCTGGAATACCAAGACTGAATAGGTTCGTAGATTAGTACTAAGCTAACTGCCCTTGAGAGCCATTTTAAGCCTAGCCAATTATCCCTTGTGAGACTCAAACCCTGCACCTTGTGTTTGTAAGGCAAACACCTTAACCATTAGGTCACCCTCCCAACCCTTGAAAAATGGACACATGCTAAGTCCAACATTGCTTTGGCTTGGAGTATTCCTGTTTTTTTGAGGCATGGCGATTTCAGAGTTAATATGTAAAAGTACCTGGAGTATGGGGTATGTGAGGGTGCTTGCCCCACCAAATAATAACTTTGTAGAATAGTGATTATCTTTATTCAATATTCTCCATTGATTTTTTTATATTTCTTCCTGGAATTCTAGGAATTACAACTAGGTCTCAGGATTACAATAGGGAGTTTTTATTTTCTGACAACAGTTTCAGACAACAAAAGGCATGTGGGTCATGGAGTTTGTGTTGATACTTGCGGTCAGAGAGGTTGTGTTGATAACATTGATGTCTCTCCAGAGTTTTCATCTTGCAATTTAGTATTTTGTGCAAAACCAGCCACAGTGCCTATTTTGCTTCTGTAAAATAGTCAGACAAGTAGGCCTAGATTTTAATTCAGAAGGATAAGTAATCCTTTTCAGGATTCTTCCTTACTCTACAAAAGGAAAATAATAAAGGTTTGCTGCACATCTCACAGACAAGTTCAGAATGCTGATACTGCAAATGCTGATACAAATACTTATTTGGGATCTCTGAACACATTTCCATATCCCTTTCCACAAGGATGACAGGCAGTTTCTCATGAGTTCTCATGAGTCAAGTGGGGGAATCCTTAAGCTTCTTGCAGTGTGGACTTTCCAGATTGCCAGTATTTTTCATGAAATGCCCATTCCAGTGTTTGTATACACAAACCTGGTAGGAATCCATATCTGTCCTTATTTAGATTATTGTCTGATTCAAGCCAGCTCTCCCCATTTCTTCTTCTTGCATTTCAGTAGAGTCTGCATCACTCACAAAGTATGTGAGTCAACTACAGTTTTCTAGCCTCTGCTCTGATTACTCATTCCAAGAAAAAAAAAATATAAACCATTCTAGGAAACTAGATTTTATAATATCCCTGCTTCAGAACAGGGTATAATTGATGGTAAACATTTCTCTACATGTTTGAATACAGAAACATTTGACCACAAGGATGTGTTTTAGGCATCTGTATTTTATGGTCTCCTCTCTCTTAGTGGTTTCAAGTGTGAGATTATATAGGAGAGTACACATGCGCTTAGAAGCCTATGAAATCAGGGCATCCAAACTGTGTTGTATTGGGGGTGCAGGTTATTTGTATCTATTCTGTTTCATGTATTTTTCTGTGGAAACTTGGGGTTTGCAGTGTATGGGGATAGTGCAGCCTGATGAAATATTTCCATGCATCTAGGTTCGTAGGCAGGTACTAAGCTTGTAGCTTAAGAGACTTATAGAAGCTAAGACAAGTACTGCTTTAAATTTGTGAGACATTAGCTGTCCCAATGTGTAATTCCAATTGCCTGTTTACTTATTGAGTCTAGATGTAAAAGTAGTCAAAGTATTAGAATGTTTGATATGCAAATGAGGTCTGCTCCAAAGGCATGTCATGCACTGGGATACGTATCTGTCATAACAGCAGGTGCTGCCAGTGTAATAATAGAGGTTAAGGTTTTTGGTACAGGAATTTATAGTGCCAGTGGTTCTGTGAAGGTAAAGGACATCAGAATAGCAGTGCTGTTCATAGTATGAAAATACAGGCACAGATCATGATGCAGAAGGCTATAGGAAACAAAATATAACAAGAATGCTTTTAAATTGTATGGGTAGGTTAGTGTCCTTGGGCCTTTGTTTTTTTTTTTTTTTGGATAGGAATCTCCTGTGGCATTTCAAATTGAACCAGGTATTTAGAGAAGTACGTGTCAAATGATGCATCACACTTATTCACTGGTCTAAGCAGAGTTGTATATAGTGTAACTAATACTTGAAGGAGATGCAGTAAAATATGGCATGTTAAAAAGACTGATTTCTTAACCACTAGCAAGGTATGCTGATCAGAAGTTAGTTCATTATCTGCATATGTATGTAAATCTCTAATGACTATGTCGATTTTAAGGGGAGTATCGTTCACATGGTATGAATTATTTGTGCCTAATTTCTCAAAAGTAATACTACATCTTTTAGCATTGAATGCATCCCCGCTGGCCATTACACCAGGTGCTCTTCTGATCACTCCATTGTCATAGATCTGAGTATCAGAATGGAAGTCAAAAACAGCCACCAGTTTTGAGTCATTGGCTAGTTTTGTCAACTATATTCCCTTGGCGTCTGCTTTCACATAACAGAAATATATGCTAAAGAGCAGTGGATCTAGGAAAGAGTGTGGAGGAAAACCACTTGTAGCATTTTTTAAAGAAGTTGCCTCTGCATTTACTAAGTGGGTTCTTTCAGTGAGCCAATTAACAATGCAAGTAACAGATGTTTGTGTTTAGACAGGTGTGTTCATTGGTGATAATCGCATAGGAAATGATATCATAGGAATTTTCAATTATATGACATGGAGTTTGGGCAGTATGACTCATACCCAGTGTTTTGCTAACTTTTTTGAAGAAATCAGCCAGATTGAGTACTACCATCTAGCTTTCACAAAACCAGCCTGAGTAGGACCGAGGGTCTGAAGGTTGACCATGTTATTATTTATGTATGAAATATGTAAGGATACATTCCATGACCTCACAGACAATGCCGGTGAATTTTCTGGATCCAGAAGTGTATCTAGCTCAGCCAGAGCTTTGTGCTGTTCTGTCAAACTACTGCCCCATCCCCTCAACTCTTCAAGTAAAGAGAAAAAAATAAATAAGGAATTCTGGAAAACTTGCAGGAAGCTCCCTGCAGACAGTATCATACTACATACTTATGTGCACCTCCAGAGCAAAAAAAAAAAAAAAAACACATCTTTTCTGTGCCCTGCCCTTCCTTCCTCACACTTCAGTAAACAAAAAAAAATAAAAATAAAAAAAAAATAAACAACTTTCTTTTAAACTGTAGAAAACTGGTTGCTAAAAATGTAGCAAACAGTTGCTAATGTTTATACCCTACCTGAACTGAGCGCTACAGTGCAAAACTTTTAGTTTAAAAAAAAAATCTTTCCTCTTTTAAACTGCAGCAAACTGCTTGCTACAAATGTAGCAAACAGTTGCTACTGTTTATACCCTACCTGAACTGAGTGCTACAGTGCAAAACTTTTAGTTTAAAAAAAAAACTTTCCTCTTTTAAACTGCAGCAAACTGCTTGCTACAAATGTAGCAAACAGTTGCTACTGTTTATACCCTACAGAGAGTAGTACAGCACTCGGGTTTTAGTTTAAAATAAAAAATTCTTTCCTCTTTTAAAGTGTAGTAAACTGCTATGAGTCTAGCCTTAAGAAAAAATTAATGTCAAAGTGTATCTGGTTGGTTATAATATATTCCGTGGCTAAGTAAATGAGACTCATCAGGCTGATGCCCCTTTAATTCTCAGAGGCCATGGTGGGCCTCCCTTATGAAGTGGCATCACCAGTCCTGTGTGCCATACTTCTAGGACAGAGTCTGTTGCTAGGCTCATGTTAAATCATTTTAAGTTGTGGTTCCACAAGGGCATGTTTAGTAATATTTATCAAACAACCTGGTCTATTATCCAGTCCCATGTAGGAAGTGTTTTTCGACATGAACAGACTCTTTAACACATGCTTTTTAGTGATGATGGGGTATTTGAGAGATTCAGTGATAGACAGGTTTTGGATAGTCATTCTCTGGAGTAAAATCTGCACTGAATTTATTTGACAATATATTTAGAGTATACACTGGGTCTGCTGCAGGTGCCATTTCATTTGAGCTCTGTGCAGCACTTTGTGTTGTTTCTTAGTTTCTTAACATTTATTTATTCATTTATTAATTAATTTATTTATTTAATTAAATCTATCTCTTTACCAGGATAGCACACACTGATCAATATTGACCAACTTCAGGCTCAGCCTGGGTGAAATACAAAACATTTCACAAGCAAAAAATACAAACGTGTAAGCAGCAACAAAGTAGTTCAGACTATTTCCATATTAAAACAAAACTCTGTGCATACATTCTCATGAACAAGCATAGTGTAATGTCCAATCAAGCAGAGTGTAACATATAATGTATACATTAGCTTCTGAAATGGGTCAGTCTTCAGTGAATCTTAAGTGGAGAGAGGAGAGACTCAGAAAGATGATTGGGTAGGTGATATGTCCTGCGATGAAGCAAGAGCATTTGGCTTGGATGAAGAAGTGATTTTTGAGCTGCATTCTGAATTTGGAGTAAGTGTTGATTTCCTTAAAGTTGATGGGGAGAGCTTGCCAAAGAGTAGGTGTAGTGTTGTGGAGTTTGGTTCTAGGAGCATTGAGACTTAGTATGAGGCGTTTTTTTTCATGATACCTAGCTGCAAGGGGAATAAATGTGAGGAGTTGAAGTAGGTTGTAGAGTTGAGATCCTAAAAGGTTAGATCTTTGTTTTATGGATACACATTTGGCTTTTTCTAGGTTAATTAATTAGCAGATGCTGTTAGAGATAGTCTGGAGTGTGGCAATGTTTTCCTTGGAGGCAGATGCAAAAATTGGGATCCCATGTTCAAGTTGATAAAGGAGAACTCTTTTGCAAATGGCTACTCTGGCTAGTTAGGATAGAAAAGGTGAGATAATTTTGGCCATGAGGAGGAGGGAGATTGTTCATGTGGAAATGGACGTTTAGTGACTGTTCAAGCCATAGTCCTAGGAATTTAGAGGTGGAGGTTGTCTTTGTGGAATGTCTGTGTAGGTCAAAGACAGTAAAAGAGTTAGGTGCTTGGCAAATTTTTGGTGGCATTACAAAAGATATATTTTTTGTTTTGGTGGGGTTAGTTTATGGTTTATGTGCTGTTGGTGAAGTTTATGTAAGTCTGATTGAGTTGGCATTGCATGTTATGGTGAGAGTGACCTGATCAGTAAGTGACCATGTCATCAGCAAAGAGGATAAGTGGGAGTTAGGGAGGTCATCTATGTTGTGTGGAGGAGAGCAGGTAGGACTTCTGGATATTTAGGGAGAGTTGAGTATACACTATCTTGTCAAGAAGGTTTCATAGAATTGGGGTGATGGACATTGAATGGAAATGAGAGGTATCTTTTTCGATGATTTGCTTTGGGAGGGGTCTAATTAGAGCAGTTTTCTAAATATGTGGCATGATGATTTGCATAAGACATAGATTATATATGTGGGTGAGTGGAAGACACAGATGCTCTCTGCTGTGATATATGACCTAGGGTTGTATGTTTTCAGATTCAAGAGAGGTGTCAGTGGAAAAGTTTTCAAGTAGAATAGCGACTTCTCTGGGATGTATGTATTTGAGGTGAAGAGGGAGAGGAATGGTGGCAGGATGTACAATGCATGATCTATGGAAGGTATGGAGTTTATAAATGGGAGATTGCTAAATTCTTTAAAGAAATCTTCTGGAGAAAGTTTTGTTGTACCACACTGAATGGTGATTGTAGACATTGTATTATGAGGGGGCTTTCTTCCTGTAAATAGATTAACCTCCTTCCAAAAGTGTTCTGGGGAATGTAAGACGGTAATTTGTTTCTTTGTTTGGAGGTTTCTTTTGTGATCTCTGATGAACGTCCTGACTAGGTTACACAAGACTGTAAAGGAGATGTGGTTGTCAGTTGTGGGGCGTCTGTTCCCATTTTTCCATTCTTGATCCCTTGCAGTTAAATGATGTTTGAGTTCAGTGGATAGCCAGTCAGTTTTGGTGGGTTTATAAAATTTGTGGATAAATGAGAAGAACTTGTTTTGCAGCTAGAGTAGAAACTTGATTAGGCTTGCAGCTGGTGTATTAGAGTCATGTAAGGAGAGTATAGGTTTCCAGTTTTGGGCTGTGAGAAAGGTTCTGAGTTTGTCTATATTTGTGCTACTCTAGTTACTGAAGGCATTTAATATTGGTGGTAGTTTTATAGGATGGTGATTGAGCAGTGGCCACTTAGTGATGGTGGCAGACTTTTTATTTTGGAGATGGAGTTTGGCATGTTTGTAATAATCTCTCAAAAACAATGAAAACCACCATTGCATGCTCAGTAACCATAGATAAGCCAAGAATAAAGATGACAAGGACAAGTCTTTAGCGTAAAAAATGTTTAATCGCTTTCGACAACCACTGACTTATTCAGAAAAACAATTCAAAAAGCAAAGACACACCTAAATACACAAATCAATTAACAACTAAATCATGTGTGTTGAGTATATTTAGGTGTCTTTGCTTTTTAAATTGTTTTTCTGAAGAAGTCAGTGGTTAACGAAAGTTTTAAACATTTAACATTTTTTTACGCTAAAGACTTGTCCTTGCCATCTTTATTCTTGGCTTATCTATGGTTACTGAGCCTGCAGTGGTGATTTTTGTTGCTTTTTGAGTGAATTTGTTTCCACCAATTTGAGTTTTGGGGCATTTTTATGTTTCTATGTTTGTAATAATCAGTAATCAGTACATTTGTAAACACAGTTAAAAGAAGATTTGCAGTTGTCCTTGGCTTCAGATGCCTAAATTCCTGGGTTGCTTCAGTAGTATTTTATAAAATTTTAGTCAAATTTCAATATTGTCATTGACTTGTGGTTTTTGATCTGTTTTATACTTTAGTGAGGTTTTTATTCCTTTTATTCTAGAGTTTATTTATGTCAGTAGACCTAGGATTGTCACCTTTTCAAATGCCCAAAGTGGGACATTTTTGGTACAAATGTCAGATTTTGCAGGCCGAAACATACCCACGGCCAGAACAAAGAACAAAACTTTGCTTTTTTGCCTAAATAAAAGCTTATTCTTGTAGCATTTTAGTTGCTTATTCTGTTTTGTATAACATTTAGGTGTTTCAGATACAGAATGACTGTTTTATGCACCTATTTACGTAAAATATAGGAAATAATTTTGGCCTAAAATCTCAGGACATTTGGCATTTTTACAATTTTTTTGCAGGACACAACTGCCCAAAGAGGGACTGTCCCTCGCAAAATGGCACAGGTGGTAACCCTAAGTAGACCACCAGCATGATTTGCCTTTATGCTTCCCATTATATTTGGATCTGGATGGGACTGCCAGTTCTATACATTTATCTAATGGGGTATAAAACTCCTTTGTAAACCCATCTGCTGAAGCAATATCTAAGGTAATGTTGATGTGTGTCAATTTCAAGACTTCACTCATAAAATTTGATGAGATTTGTTTGCTTCAAGTCCTTGAACTCTGATATATTGGTTTCAATGGGTTTAGATAGTTTGAGAGAGAAGATTACTAGCTTGTGATTTGACTTAACTAGGGAAAATTTTATCAGAGGTTTGTGCAAGGTGACATATTAAACACTAGGTTAAAAAAGTTTTGTCTTCTAGGTTGGTTGTTGATAATCTGAGCCACAGAAAGTTTATTTATTTATTACATACAAAACTAATGAGCATGTGCTATATTTGAGGTGCAGGTACTTCATTCTGTTGAGGAGTAGTTAAAGTTTTTTGAAATGGTAGAGTTTGGATTTATGGGGATTTCATTCAGTAGATTTAGGAATCCTGTGTGAACTTCAGGGTACATGGAAGGTTTGTTGTAACAGGGAAAAAAACTTGCTTTGCTTAGCATGACTTAAAGTTAAAAAAATTCCATTAGTGGGTTTCTTGGAGTCTGTCTAGAGAGGTAATGTGGACTCTAGCAAATATAGCTACACCAGTATAGCTGCATTTGGGTCTGAAGACATGGTAGTCACAAAACTCAGGTACTGAGGGAGTGCTATCTGTGTATTTAAAACAGGCATCAGTGATTACACATACATGGATGCCTTCCAAAGACATGAGTCCCTCAGTGTCAGGCAGCTTGTTGTAGAGACTTCTGACATTCTGAGGAAGGGCTTAGTGACAGTTTCTTCTGTACTACTTTGGAGCTGGGGGAATACTGTACTGTGTGCAGTATGTGTTCATAAGTGACAGAAGAAAGTGGAAAACAGAGCTGGAGAAAAGAGATGTACTAAAGAAGTACATTAACAGAGTAACAAAAATGCTAATTCTGTATTGAAGCTTCTGTCTTAATTACTGTATGGTATTTTGAAACATAACTTGTCAGAAGAACTTTTGAAATTTAATGTGTGCTTTGTCACCATAATATTATTCCAAATCTGCTTTTGTTTAAAAATTCATATTTACTCATTTTAAAAGTCATACTTTTATGTCTTATGGAACCTGATATCTATTCTTACAGTAGATGCACTACTTCCTTTGTTCTAGCTCCAAAGTCTCCACCTGATATGGATATTGACCTTGATGTGTGGGACAATAAAACCATCACAAGTGGGCTGAAAAACTACCTCAGGTGGGTGTTTGCTGTATGGATGTTTTTTGCTACCTGCCAGTGATGCCACTGTATTTTTGTCACAACAGCAATGCTGTAGATTACTGAGTTTTAAATGAAAGAGCTCAAGAGTGTTTACCTTTATATCAGTTTAAGGAGGTCAGACTCACAGCTTAATTGACTAGTACCTGCATTTACACAGTGTCATGTATTTATGTATAAGTTACAACGTGCAGAGCACATATTGCTTTTTTTGTTTGTTTTATATGTGATGAATGCTTTGCATTAATTACACTGTATTTTAACCAAGTGATGTGTTTGATTACATATAGCACTGAGAGTTAATGTGTTTGGAATCTTAAAATTAATTTGTATAGTTTGCATGCTAAACATATGAAAATCCTCCTGTCTGTCTCTTTTTCTTTCTCTCTCAATATATATAATGGTAAACAACACCAACTCCAAATAAAATAAAATATAAACATGCATACAATTTTATAAATTACTAAGTGAAGTGTGGCTTTAAGGGCATGTAGAGAATGAGCTCTGTTATCTGCCAAGATAGGAACCCACCATCCACACCAAATGGGTGCCATCCTGAACAAAAACAGAGCAGAGTCACATATCTTGGCTCCCTTAGCACTTTCTCCTCACTTCCTCATGAATGTGTGTGTCTGCATTTGTGTGTGTGTGCGCATGTATGTGTTTGCGCATGTGTGTGTGTGTGTGTGTGTGTGTGTGTGTGTGTGTGTGTGTGTGTGTGATGCAATTGCTGTCCTCAAAGTGTCATCTGTATATATGAGTATTCATTTTAGGTACCTGTATTACAACTTTTGATGTGATCCCTGTTTTATTTCCGTAGTTTTGTGTTATGTGTACTCACATGAACTTATTATTACAGGTAAAATATTGCAGTTTTAAAATTATATTGATTGTAAAAGATATAAGATTAACTACACAGTTTTAGTAACCATGTTTCTCTTGGCTGAGTGACATGGTAATTGTAATCACATGCGTACAATGTCAAGAAACCACAATCACTGAGAACATGTGTATAATACTTATCGATAGGCTAACTGTGACCATTAGTAACTGAATTTACAAGGACTGTGATTCCCTAATTTCCATCCTAAAGGCAACAGCATTAAGGGTTAGTTCTTCACTTCTGCATCTCCTTTTGGAAACAAGTGTTTTGGTTTATTTAACTGATTTTGCAGTGCCCCTTACATTGTCTCTTTACTGTTAAGTGTACAACAAGCTGACCATGATGGCCACCACTGCCATCAGAGTAAGTAATGACAGAAGCTTCCAGCAGTATGTAATGGCCACTACAGATATACTTTCATGAGCCAAAACACTTGCACCAGTGTCTGAGGGACAAGGGGTAATATTCTTTGAGCTAGTCCACTGCCTCAGTGAACAATGACAACACTAACACCAAATAAAATATGAACATGTATAAATTACTAAGTGAATTTTGTCCTTAAGGTCATGTAGAAAATGAGTTTGCTTGTCCTGAGAGAGGAAAAAACACTATCTATGCCAAATAGGCACCATATTGAACAACCACAAAGCAGAGTCATAGACCTTGGCTCCCTCAGCCCTTTCTCCTCACTTCCATAAGAATTAAGAGCCCTGCTCTAACACAGCTATTGTAATTAAACTACTGAATTCACACACACACACACACACACACACACACACACACACACACACACACACACACACACACACACACACACACACACATATCCACAGTAGCATTCATACACTCAGACAAACTGATTTCCAGGAGAAGTTAGTAATGCATTTCAGTTCTACAACCCTTTTCTTGTAATGGAACTACCGCCACCCTTAAAAATAAGCCAAATAAACTATAAGAACTTGCGTCAATTTATAGCTAAGCTGTCTTTCAGAGGAGAATGCCACAGCCCTATACATTATTTTACTGTATAGACAACATACAACTATAAAATTAAAATGCAGTTTTGGAGCAAGGGACTTGGGTTGATAATTCCATCTGTTTTTACATTGTGTGACAACACTTGTCAGGAAATCCTTCTGGTTAACCCAAGCTAATTGCTGGAAGAATAGTTTCAGCATCTAAAGAGGTAATCACTCCCTTATATTTAGAGTTATTAATATCATATATTGAGAACAATTCCCAATTCAGGATATATCTCACTAAACATATCAAACAATTAGAAGGACCCTAAAGGTTCATAACAGAAAAGGCCATAAACCTAAAGTCTCCATGCTGTCAAGAGGTGGTGGAAGCTCTTTCTTTTATTTAGTGTCTTATAGATGTTTGATGAGAGATCTTTGTTTCACTTGTCATTCCATGAAAGCCCTATTTGTTCTAAACCTCTTGTAACATTGTAAGTCTAGTTGATCCACCATTAAAAAAGCAGGGTCATATATCTTCGCTAACAGATGAATAAAGCATTGTGTGAGACAGGTTTATAACAAATAATGAGGAAACTTCACTATGTGGAAGATCTAATATTCCCAAGAGTTCAGACACCAAATAAAAACTGCACTGTGAATATCCCACCTAATAACAGATGGTAGAAATGCTTTCTTTAAAAACTTTCCAAAGTATAAATTCACTAATGAAAGTAGGGAAGCACAAGTTAGTTCAAGTCAAATCTTCTTTATTAAAAACACACAAACAAGTGATCCAAATAGTTGAAATAACAGAAGAAACTGTAGAAATTCATCATTCCATTTATATACCTGTTTAAAAGTATGTTTAAAAGCATGGAAGTGCTTTACAAGGCTAGCTGTGTTATAAAAGACAGTTAGCATGTTTACTTGCTAAATACCCCTTCCCCATACACCAGTATGATATTTGACACCATGCTACCCAACTTAAGCTCTGTGATTTCAGGATATGTTAAACTAAACTAAACTAAACTAAACTGCAGTGTTAAACTAAAAATTACACATACTTGATTGCAAAATCTTCCTGAAAGCATTTCATTGTAGTATCAAAAAAGAAAAACTTAACATAAGTCTTCAAAATTCCTTAGAAATCTTTTCTACCAACATTCAGAAGCATTTTTAACATAGATCGCTTTCATCTATTAGAACTTCTTCAGGTTTGTGTGTCAAATGGGAAAAGGAACTAAAACTTAAATGTTAACTAACAGTATATAATAGTACAGTTTGTTGGACTAAAACAATATATATAATTTAAGAAAATGTAGTACAAAAAACAAATCCTAAATAAATACCTAACAAACACTTTAGAAAATATATATGTACATAGGTTATTCATCTGAAGGGAGGTTTAGAAAGTTTAGAAAGTTTACTAAATATATTACCAATAGGAAAATTTAAGGCAAGCTTAAGGAGAGTAAGATGTTAATTTAATAAGTCATAAGCCAAGGATTCGAAAGATAACCACAAAGCCTTCTTTAGCTATGTCAAGAATCTAAGTGGCAACTCGCACATATGCTCTGAGCTAGTGCTAAATAGCACAAAATATACTGAACCTACTGATATTGCCAACATCCTGGAAGATAGATTCAGTGCAAACTTCAACCCCCTCTCACCCCCAAAAGGGCCCACAACAATACCGGAAAAGTGTAGTGTCCCTGAAATCACAGACGCACAGGTGAAAACAGCCCTTTCAAAAGCACAGTGTCATTGGGGCCAAATGGTGTCCCAGACTGTGTCTTGCATGAACTACAGAACGAACTAACCCTCCACCTAAACACACTGTTCAACCTCAGCCGCTCCACAGGTTATGTGCCCAAAGAATGGCACACAGCAACGGTTATTCCACTCCAGAAAGGAGGGGCCACAACTGACCCTGGTAACTATCGCCCCATAAGCCTGACTAGCCTGGTCTGCAAGGCTATGGAGCGCATCATCATGGAACTCATTAACAAAGGCATTGGGAACCTCCAAACACTTGACCTGACCCAGTTCGGCTTTGTTTAGGGCAGATCATGCCTACTAAACCTGGTTGACTTCTTTGAGACAGTCACCAAGGCCATAGATGAGGGGAAGGTGGTTCACACAGCCTACCTTGACCTCACCAAGGCTTTTGACACCATTCCCCACTGGGGAATTATAGAAAAACTCACCAGCCTGAACATAAACCCCTATGTCACGAGATGGGTTGCCAACTGGCTTACAGACAGAACTCATGCAGTAAGAATAGTGGGCTCCAGGTCTTTTCCCTAAACCAGTCACAAGTGGTGTCCCACAAGGCTCGGTCCTGGAACCCCTACTGTTCGGCATATACTTCTCAGAAGCACAGGCAAACACAGGAGGACTATGGCTAACCAAGTTCGTCGATGACTGCAAACTGGGAGCCATAACTGACTCTCCAGCTGACACGGACATTCTCCAAAAGGGCCTTACTGAGACGGACACCTGGTGTCAAAGTCATGGTCTCAAGCTAAATGCCAAAAAATGCATAGTCATCCCGTTTGGGAAAAACAAAACACCCATGAATTACCACATAGGTGGCAGCCCCCTTTATACAGAAGAGGTAATAAGAGATCGGGGGACCCAGGTAGATAGTAATCTCTCCTTTGACAATCATATTGCCAAAGTAGTTAGGAAATCCTTCTATGTAGCTCATCTAATTACTAACGGGCTCACATCTAGAAGTAAAGAGGTTATAGTGCCCCTCTACTCATCACTCATCAGACCCATCATAGAGTACAATGCCCCATTTGGGATGTACCTCACAAGCCACTTCCAACAGCTGGAAAGACCACAAAAGTACCTCACCAAGGGGATTACTGGCCTCAAACATATGTCCTATGCAGCCCAACTTGAAAAACTCCAACTGTACTCAGTGACATATTGCTTACTCAGAGGTGATCTCTGCCTGACTTACAAAGCCATGTCCAACTCAGAATTGATTGACATGCTCCACCTAAAGAAATCCAAATCACTGCGAGCCACTCGCTCTAGTGAGCTAAACCTCGCCAAAACAATAAATAGAACATGCTGGAGGGATAGATTCCTGTTACAGAGACTCCCCATGCTTTGGAACAAAATTCCTAACTACATTAGGCAGAGCCCATCACTAACACTTTTCAAGAGAAACCTTGATGAGTGGAGGGGTAACAGAAAATACTCCCCTGGGATCACTTCATTATCTCTTCTTGACAGAGGCTCAGTTAATTAATCAATGGGGCGGCGAAAGCTGACACACTCTGGCTAGGCTTATAAATTTCCTCAGGCAGATTGCCTAGTACCTACCTATGAACCTATGAAAAGTAATGCAGACTGAAATGCAAAGAGTTCACATCCAGAATTTTGGCTTGGTATTGGCATAGAGTTAATGTTTGACATTTGTGTGCCTGAGAATATATGATAAAGGTGACAGTTTGTATTAGCTTATAGACAAGCATCTAGATATTATAGTAACCTTATATGTGATAAAGGTGATAGTTTGTATTAGCTTATACACAAACACCTAGATGCTATAGTAACCTTCTGATTAACATAGTTAAGTACAGAAGTTATAACTTCCAACACTATTTTTAAGTGAAAAATAAACAACTGGATTGGATGGATAGGAGTTCAAAAACTGAAAACTGTATAAATAACGACAAGAACACTTGAAAATGAAAGTGAAGACTAAACAAGTGAAATAGGGTCATGCACCTTGGTTCTATTTAACTTACCATAGAATTTTATCAAAATATGTGAATGCAGAATTAACTTCCTTAAATAAATCAATAAATAAATCAAATGACAATCCAGCTGACACAAATGAATGAGATGAAATGTTTGGATAATAAAAAATGCAAAAAAGTCAAATTAGATTAAATCAAATATTGAACATTAATAACAGAAAACCTCAATTACAGGATTAATTGTTACTAATAAATGTTTAATCATTTATACCAAATACATTCAAAACATCCATAAGAAAATTAGTCAAGTATATTACAGGTGAAGAAAAAAGAGAAATAATTCAGTTACATTATTTTTCAAATTAAAAAATCCATCTAATTTTTATGAAATCATTCAATCCTGGTGCCATCTCTCCTGCCAATATTATTTGCCATCTCACTTCTTTGCTCTTATGTTCTGTATTTACATCTCCATTGAAGGGTTTATTAACTATTTGAGCCAAAATAGAAAATTGCATTTCTTATAATTGATAAATTAATCGGCATGTTTAGCCAATGCATTGCTAAAATCCTTATTTCTAATGGCTAAAACAATCTTAAATCCTAAGCAAAAAACTTTCTTCTTTCTTGTAGTTTTACCCATGTAGAAGCTTTCACAGGAACTTCAGGTTGCCAAATAAACAACTCTCTTTGAATTGTCCATTATTGCTTACTAGTGTGCTTTAAATCAGTATTTGTCTACTCATTAATATATCTATATTATTTGCAAAAACTGCAGCAATAAGTACCACATGGTCGAAGTAAACTAATAGCTATAGCTGTTGAATTTTCTAGGAAACTTTTAACATTGTGTGTTTTTTTGTAAATAATTGATGGTCCCTCACCAATAATGTAAGTTAAATCCCAATTCGCCAACACTATTTTCCAAGTAACAATAGTATTGTTTACTTCATTCATATCTAAAGATATAGGTAATGGAAATGTTGTCGAAAAAGAGTCTTTATTTCTTCTTAGTTTTCTGTTGGAATAACCCCATAGTAAAATGGGTTGAAATCTCACCAACTTATTTAAATAAACTTCAGCCATGATGTAATTCAATATTGATTCCTTATACTATCTGTCTATAAACAAATCTTTTAAAAAACAAATCTCATCACTAAATGTTTGGTCATCACTGATTAAATAACACATTTTTATGAATTGTCCCCTAATAACATTCCATTTCATGAATGTTGGGTGTTGGCTGTTGTAAGACAAATAATTATTAACAAATGTACTCTTTCTGTAAACCTTTCTGTGAAAACATTTAGTTGTCAATTCCATTGTAATGACTAAATATTAAAAAAAATGTATTGCCTCATCTCTGTTGCTAGGAGTAAGTGACAGAAATGTTGTACTGCCATTTAAATTAGTCACAAGCTGTCTGAATTCACTGCAGTGCCATTTCACAAGAAAATCAAATAATCAATAAATCTATAATAGATCTACACTGTCTTGCAATGTGGGTGCTTCATTACACTATATTCTCCCATCAACTTGTTCCCAGGTTTGCAAAGACTGGCGCCTTCTTGCAACCAATTGCTAAACCTTTCTTTTGCCTGTAAAACATGTTGAAAAAAAAAAAAAGTTATGTAAAACTAATTCCAACAACAGACAGATTGTGTTGGTCATACCATTATTAAAATTTGTTAACTTAAGTCAAGTAAATTCTGATGTAGTCTACTCCTAGATCTTGAATAATGGAGGTGTACAAAGCTAGATCTTGAATAATGGAGGTGTACAAAGTTAAAACATCCAAAATTATGAACACAGATTATGTTCCTTTGAAATCATACTGAAATATCTAAAAAAAAGGAGTCCTTAAAATAATGTTTTGACTTCTGCACTACTGAGTTTAATAAAAAGTTTAAGTAAACTAAAATTGTCTATGTCTTGCTAAAATCAACCAGCACAATGTGCCTGAAAGGTGGATCTGTCGTGCTCATTTGGATTTTTGGTATACCAAAAAATCGATCCATCTTGGCAAAGACTACTTTCAGAAATTCAAACAAGATGAGATATAAGTGGCCCATTTGCAATAAATCAAAGAGACATGTGCCAGTTCATGAATTATTTATTTCCTTATATAATGTTCCATAACTTCATCATAACAGTCTAAATCACTTAACAAATCCAATAACTACTTATCCTAATCAAATATGTTCAATAACACAACATCATTACCCTTATTTGCTTTCATTGTTCTCAGATGTGGATCTTCCATCAAATTATACAGGGCTTTCCTCTAATTTTTGAAAAGCTGTAAATGTTGTGTATATATATATATATATATATATATATATATATATATATATATGGGTCTACTTCATTTGATTGAAAGATCATTTGATCGAAAGTTCATTTGATCGAAAACCAGTATTCAAGGCATAAAACTGGGATTTGTCCTCCTACTCAATATCGTGCGACCCTGGAGTTGGTATATATAGTTAGGGGGGGTGTGAGGGGCAAAGCCCCCCCACCTATTTTCATTTAAAATCTGTACTTTTTGTTTTATTTTCTTCTTATAAAGGAAATTGGGTGGGGGGCTTCGCCCCTCACACCCCCCAATGTGGGGGGCTGCGCCACCCCACCCCTCCTAACTATTTATGCCAACTCCAGGGTCGCATGACATTGGGGAGGGGGACAAATCCCTGTTATTTGCCTTGAATACTGGTTTTCGATCAAATGTGTTTAGGTCAAATGGTCTTTCGATCAAATGAAGTAGACCCATATATACCATATATATATATATATATATATATATATATATATATATATATATTAAATTATGAAAATGTCAGGAAACTTTCAAGATGGCTGCATACTGATCAACAGCTTGATTTCAGATCTCAAAGTGTGGAAAAATAAATTGAGAGATAAGGGCCAGAAACTCTGGATGTTTTAATAAATTCAATCACAGGCTAGAATGCATACTGTCTGCATTCAAACAAAGAAAAAAACTTAAAGAACCTGAAAGAAAATCAACTAGAAAAGGTGAAGAGAAAACACTGAATGGGAATATTCCTGAGTTGTTCAGTAAAAAAACAGTTCAAGTGCCAGCTTTGGTGAAAGACGTGGCTTCCAGGAGTCCAGAATATAAATCAAATGTGCTTAAAGCTGATTAAAATAAACAAAACACTGAAGATACATAGCAGATGAAATAAAAAAGGTTGGAAAATGGAAGACGCTATAAACAGCTATCCAGAAGAACTGATTAAAATATAAAAATCAGAGGGTGAAATGAAGAAAAGGCTGGCTGGTTATGAGACTGCTCAAGAAGAGAGTTCAAAACATTTAGAGCTAGAGTTCAGAACATGCAGGAAAAGCCTGAGATTGTCTGCTGTACCAGAAAAACTGGGAGGAACAGACTGTATTAATCTTATGAATGCACAAATAAGCAACTGGAATGGTATTTCACATCAGGATTTGTTAACTGAGAGGGAACATTGTGTGTATGCTCCAAACCTGATAATGAGAAAGCAGCCAGGACCTGTATTAGTAAAGATACAATCATAGCAACAAGAAGAATTGATCTTGACGAAACTGTGGAAAAAGGAGAAAGTATTAAAAATCAGAGATGGTAGGTTATTTGTAGAAAATGATTATTCTCTATATACCAGGCAGAAGAGGAGCAAATTATCACAGCAATCAGGGAATGTTGAGAATCAGTGTGAGACTCAAGCTGCTATAGCCAGCTTTCTTTAGAATATTTTTCCTGGAGGATGAAAGGCATTTTTTGATGTAGAACTGGCTAAGGAGGAAATACAAATGTTTGTCCAACAAAAAGGGAGCCATCAAATAGAAGGGGACTCTGCTTCCCATTCCTTTGATAATAAAGATTGTAGAGAGAATGTGCTAGTTAAACCTTTTCCAATGTTCCAAAGAAAAATGTTTGAGAGACAGAAAAAAAAAAACACATGAACTGGCTAGACAAATTGGAAGCACTTTAGACTTGAACCAGATTCTGGGCTTAGGTGAACAGGAGGAAGACAAGCAACACTAAAATTACTGAATAAATATTAGATTACAAAACATCAATCACATTTGCGAAATATGGCTTTACAAAAAAGTGGAAAGATTGCACTTTTGTTGACTTATGGGGGAATGAAATGTATATGCCCCACTTCATGTTTGAAAGAAAAGTGAAGAGAAGGAATAAATTGAAAGCAACTGTAAGCAAAATATTTTTTTGTTCTTAACAGTATTTTTATGGGACATTTCATTTTGTAAATTGCATGTTATATAGTAAAGTATTTTCATTTGTTATTGTATGTTTTAAAGATGCTAAAGTAAACAATTTCATTTTTTTTTCCTTCTTTGTTATTTTTAAGAAATTTAGGCTTTCCAATGTAAAAAGACAGAAGAAGAGCTGGACAAAACCATAATTAACCTAATATGCTGTAATCTTGAGTTGTTGAGAGTGGGGTGGGGTATAAAAGTGCACAGTTTATAATAGATGTAGAGTTGATGTGTTGTCTCTTACTTTTGCATAAATATATATCTGGATTAAGGCCATTGGCTTAATCTAATAACATGCTTGTGTAAACAAATAAATAAGAGGACACTGACTGTAATGAAATATTTTCTTGGCATTAAATGTTTAATGCTAGTTGAGAGGTTTGCAGAGTTGTACATTTGGTACTTGGGTTTCCATGAAGACAAGCTTAATATAGGGGAAGCAATACAATCCAGGGCACATTTTAAGGTTAAAGGTTAATGTTTCCTGAAAGCATATGAGCTGTTTCTCACATCTCAGAGGGGGATGAAGATAAGACATGAATTATTGTAAGTAGGAACAGAGTCTGTAACATGCATCTTAGCATGGCTAACCTTAATGTTAGGTTAAGTTATGCCTGTGTGTGTAGCTGTCAGTTTGGGACAGTCGTTCTGTGTTTGTTTGACGTTTATAGGTTATGGGGTGTTCTGGCAGTGTGGTTTTTTTTATTTGGGGGTATTCATCAAAAGAAAAAGTCTTGTAAATTGTGACATAGGTTCAAATGTCGATGACAAGAAACAACTGTAAAAGAGAGCGGCCTGACAAACATTAGTGAGTGCATGTAACACAAAAGCTGGAAATAGACATTTAAAAAATTTGTCATATATAATATGTGGTAATAATAACTTCTTATGATGGCTACACTAAGCATACTATTTTGAAATGCGAATAGCTTCACAGGTATACACAACAGGTAAGAATATTTAAAATATTATTAAATGCAGAAAACAAATAGCAGTGCTATGGGAGATTTGGAAAGAAGTGAGCATGTGAATTTGATAAAGAAAGAATTTCAGTGTAGATAATCATCAGAATATCAGGGAAAAAGGAAAAGGGGAGTATTTATACTAATTTCTAGAAAAGCTCCAGTAATGACAGAAGATCAAAAATATAGTAATGGTAGATTTGTGGCAGTAAGGGGCTACTGACTAGGGAGAAGGATTATGCTTATCTGTCTTCATTTTCCACTTAAAACTGCTGTTATGGAGCTTAAGAAAATTTTGGGAGAAGTAATCAGTGTTCAGTAGGGAATATTACTTATAGGTGGGGACTAGAACATGATTTGCACCTGTGAGAATGTATCTGCGAGGAAGCGCAAAAGAAAATATAACAGATGAGGGTGGATTTCTGAAGATATTTATGAAAATATTTGGTGTGGAAGAATTGAATTCAATAGTAGGAACTCAGAGAAAGAATGTACATATTATTTCTCAAGTTACAATAACTGGCCTAGTCTTGATAGAAGTTATATTTCACATGAACATGTACATTTCATTGAAAGCTTCGACACACATCCAGTTACTATCATGCACCAATAACAACTAAGATAAAAATGCAGGGTAATGAAGTTAAAATGAGACACTGGTGCTTCCCCACCCACCCATTAAAAAGAGAAGAATTTAAAGAATAGGTAGTGGAAATTATTCAATAACTATTAGGGAAGACAAAAATTTCTTCAGAAGTTATAGCTAGTGAATGGAACAAAATGAAAGTGGAATTTAAAAAAAACTAGGGTAGAAATAAAGGAAAAATAGATATGGTTAACAATAATTGTTTAGAGAGGCTGGCAAATAGCAGACAGTTAAAGAGAAAATAAGGGAGTATCTGGATAATATGCATACATTTAGAAAGCTTGCTGTTAAGGAACTGCTATTTGAGACTAACTCCAGAGCAGAAGATCTCTTTGAACATCAACTTAGGCAACAGAAAGTTGAAAAGGGTGATGCCAAACTTAGGGAAGCAATAACAAGAAAAATAACCATAGATCCTGTAGAGGAAATTTTATGAAACTTTGTATAAAGTACAATAATGTGTAAATCAAGGAAAAATACAAATGGAATTATTTATGTAAGACTTAAGCATGCCAAGGTTAGAGACAGATGAAACTCAACAATTAACAGTTAAGATAGGAGGAGATGAGATAAAAATGGTGATGTAGAATCAATCAGCATGAAAGTGTGCAGGAATAGTCAGTATTCCAAAGAATGTTTGGAAGCTAGGAGGGAAGAAAATGATAAAGATCTGTAAGGTTTTGTTTAACAATATTTTAAAAGGCGGGGAAGTACCAAAATCCTGGAAAAAAGCTGTGGTGGCTGTAATACTTAAAAATGGTGAAGGCCCATCAAATTCAGCTTCAAATAGGCCCATTTAAAATTTAAACCATGATTATAAAGTGTTTATGTCTATAGTAGCTAAACAAATGGCAAAAGTGTTGCAAAAATTGATAGATATGTATCAGTGTGGTTTTGTGGAGGGGCAGCAAACATTTGCCAACATTATGGGACAATGATAATCCACAGAGGAGCAGAATGTAACAAAATACCGCTGTTGTTGGTGGTGTTGATGCAAAAAAATTCAACAAAGTAAGCTGGGATTTTATGAGTAGGGCAATGGAAACATTTGTATTTCCTTATACAATAATAAGGTTTATTAAGAGGATATATGAGGGATCACAAGTGAAAATTAAAGTGGGAGGCTTCCACTCTGATAAGTTGTGTCTGAACAGAGGAACCAGGCAAGGGATGTCCTCTTTCCTTTTTTATTTGCATTATTTTTGGAGCCATTGGCAAAGAAAATAAAGGACTCAGAACTTCAAGATACAATTGGTATGGTAATCAAGAAAAGTTGACTTTATATGCAGATGAAATTAATTTGTACCTGTTAAACAAGAAAAGGACCTTTTTTTCTTGGAAGTGTATGTATAAGTATGTTTATACTGTAAGCAGACTTCAAAGAATTTTTCCTTAGTTAGATGATAAATGTTAGAGGTTTGATGGGGAAGAAAGAAGTAACTAGGAGCATATATTTTGGGTATGTAATAAGTTGACAAACTTTTAAAATTCCCCTACAGATTACTCTGTTAGAAATACTGGAATTGCAAATGGGTATAACTAAGAAAATGATTTGTTGTGGTGGGATACAGGATCTGAATTGCTTAAACATAGTAAGGCCTTGTTAAGTTTAATTCTGGTGGCCCCAAAAAAATTATCAGTAGAAAATGGAAACCTAAGTCTAAACCAACTGTCTTTGAAGAAATGAATATTGTAACAAAGACAAAAGCATTGATGATATCATTAAAAATTGTTAGGAGCAAAAAAGATGGAAATTGTGGGAACAATACATGTAGAATAAAGTTCTGGAGGAGGAGCCATGGTGGTGCAGCAATTAGTGTTTTCGCCTCACAGCAAGAGGTTCTCCCGTTTGATTCTCAGCTGGAGCACCGTCTGTGTGGAGTCTGCATCTCCTCCCCACTGTCAAATGATGTCTAAAGACATGTACGTAGGTGCCTGCATGAATGGGTGTGCCTTCTATGAAGGTTGGGCCATTGGGCTGGAAACTCAACACCATAAAAATCCACTGCCAATCATTAGCAGACCGGAGTTCCGCTGTGGTGGCTCCTAACTGGGAAAAGCTGAAAGTTTTTAAGAAATGAGGTATAAGGAAAGACCCGGATTGAGCAATTTATGTAGTGCTGGATTGATGATAATTGTATAAAACCATTCATGTGATGTGTAATGTTTGTAATGGTTTACTATCCTAATATTGAAAAGCAAAATGGTAATGTTGAATTTGGTAATGTCAGATAGCAAGAATGTCGAAAATGAGTACCACGATGATCAACATTCAAAAACAGTTCATTACAGCCAATGAAATCCTTATGTTCAGTAATATTGATTTGTTGTATTTCTGTTCGCAATTTTAGCACTTTAAAAAAGTGCATTCGACAACATCATTTTCGAGTAAATGCCATTCCATATTTTGATAGTAAACCGTTTGTAACCATGAACATGTTAACCTTTTTTATATATATAAATGCATGCTTGCTTACATCTTCTGTGATGACTCAGTAAAGCTATTAAAAAAATAAAATACAAAGATCTCTTTCGCATGTTTCTGAAAATACTTGTAAAGTACTATGTAAAACAGAATCGTATGTACTTCTCTTCCTGATAACAATAGACTTAGCATCATTAAAATAAGAAACTTCATTCTAAATATAATGTAAATTAAGCTTACATACATACAATTTCAAGTCAGTAGTAGTTTTTAAAACACTAACTTTGCTAGAAGCTACGAAAGTAAACCCTGTATTCAGAATTGAATAAAGACTGTTATCAAGCTCAAAATCACTGAAACTGAAAATGGACATGTTTGCACTTAGTCCTTCTGCCTCTCCCCTGACTTCTTCCCCTGGAACTGCCTCTTCCTCTTTGATTGCCTCTCCATCCCAAAAAGTGATTCATATTGACAAAAGGAGATGGGAAGAGTGGTGGAGGATGACGCTCTATGGAATCCATGCCTTTACTTCCGCTCATGTTCAGCTGTAGCTGCTACATTACCCAAGCTACTGTGACCTGTTTACTTAAGTTCAAAGGTAGCAGAGGAAAATTATCTGCAGTCAGCATAAAAGGTTTTGTAGAGTCATTATTGTTGTAGTGACCTTCTTCCCATTTCTGTGTGAGTTCAGTATTAATAATGCAATTGATGTACATGTTGAGTGGATATGTGTCCCATTTTTTGTATGCTTCAAATTCTCTTACATGTTTTTTCTCCCTCTTTTAGATAATGGTCGCAATATTTCTCTCAGTTTTAGCAAAAACTCTGTCATATAAGTAATGGCATGACTCAATGAATTAGTTTTAATATTGATGTCTGAAGCATGAACGTGAGCCCTTAGATCATTAAGCTTAAGTGTATTGTTCTTAATCACCGACTTATATATGAGTATCATTGAAAATTCCACTAAGCTTAAATAAATATCATTTTTCGTGATATCATTTGGAAATATAAAAACATCAAACCCATTGACACTTGTAAACTCATACAGTGTTCAAAGAAAATTTCTTATTCCAAAGATTTTAGTGTAAACATTTTCTTTTCAAGTTCATAAATGTCTGCTCTAGCAGCCAAAATGTTGGGAATAAACATTGACATTTTTGACTAACCACTGACACTATCCTGTTTAAAAGCTAGTTTGCCATGTGATTTATTTATCAGTGTATTTATGTTGGCTAATTCTGTATTCACATGTTCTGATGAAGTTCTTTGATACATTAAATAGAATGAAAGTCTTCTTCTTCTTTTCCCAGTTAGGGGTCGCCACAGCGGATCACTTGTCCACTCATGATTGGCAGTGGAGTTTTACAGTGTTGAGTTGCCAGCCTGGTACCTAACCTTCCACAGAAGGTACACACACACTCACACCTAGGCCCAATTTAGAGTGTCCAATCCACCTACAGCATGTCTTTGGGATGTGGGAGGAAACTGGAGCACCTAGAGGAAACCCACATGACCACAGGGAGGACTTGCAGACTATGCACAGAAGGCACCCCAGCCGAGGATCAAACCAGAGAACCTCTTGTTGTGAGGTGACAGTGCTAACTGCTGCACCACCGCAGCCACCCTAAAATTAAATAAAATGAAAGTACTTAACCATATTGTACCTGTTCAGTCTTCACTTTCCTTTTTAAAAGTACTTTTTAAGTGAATTGTCACAGAGTGGATAAAGGTAGTTTGGTTCATATTTAACAAGGTCTTTTATATCTTTACTTTTTAGTGCCTTAATACATAAATGAAGAAATAAGATTTCTACCAGATCTGAATTAATTTAGTAAATGGGTATTACTTCCAGAAAAGTGAAGACTTTTGAAAACCCCATTGTTGCAAGAATCTTAGGTAACCTAGTGTGAATATTATATTTGTCCATGGTCTGTGCCACATACTGGACAGGAAGCATGCATGGCCTGGAGAAATATTGCAGAATGTCAATGTTGTTTGGTTGCTCATACCCTTCCTTAACTTTATTGTTAACTTTGAGGTCATAGCGCTTCAGCATAGGCTGTGTAATGTTAATGTAGATCAGAATGTATTCCCAAAAGTGCCTGTTTTGTTCTTGTGTCATACACTGCTGAATTTTTTCAGACTATAACTTTGGTGCCTAGTCTAATAGCACAGAGGTTTTGGTCCTGATTACTCTCCATTTAAGCAAGAAAAAAGTGCTGTTCCATACCTTCAAAACTTTTATTAAAACAGACAAAGGTTTCAGATAAAATATCCTTCTTCAGCGTCTTTACATATAATAAACATAAAACCAGCATTTTTAAATACAATGCAATTACATCACATGACACAGCACACCTATTAGTAACATCAATTAATAAAACAATAATTAATCTTTTCCTTAAAGAACAATTCACCATATAGGAAAATAAAAGTAACACATAAAAAAAAAAAATATATATATATATATATATATATATATATATATCATTCCTTCATTTAATTTAATTTCAAAATATATATAATAAGTCCAAATAAATAATGAGAAATAAAATTATTTTTTTATATATATATTTCTTATATGTACATAGATATATATATATATATAGATATATATATATATATATTTTTTTTTTTTTTCTTGCTTGAAGCTATTTTGGTTTGTGTTCCTCTTCTTTATCACCAGCTCTCCTTCTTTTTTTGTGATTTGTTACTCTGCATTTAACACAGGTTCTTTTAGTGACTCAGTTGTTGGAAGGGTTGACCAGTGAGGGATGGGTGTGAGAGGCTAATGCTAAGTCACCCCTCCTGGACTGAGGGAGTTGAAGAACTCCTATCATGCAACATCACACTGGGGGAAGTTACAGTAGAGTTTATGGTCAACAAGGGGAGTATGGCAGTCTAACTGGGCTGTGCATTTATGAAAGCATGCATTCCCAAAGGACCAGTGACATCTGACCAATAGAGCGAAGGATTATGTGCATATAATGAAAAATCCAACCTGGTTACAAGAATAATGCTTTACCAAGGACTGTCCCTTCTTCACACCAAGCCAGTTTTACTACAGGTCACTGGTTGCCTGCTGTATGGGGGAAAGGCTGGTCAATGTTGTCATGTGGGAAAGGGAATCATGAAACACATGCTGATGGTTACAGTCAGATAGTGATCTAAAATAAGATATATTGGCAAAACCTGCAACTTTACTCTGCCATGGTTAACAGAATGAAATGTGCCCAAACATTTCCTCCATTACTGCTGCACTGGAGAACAGTATCATCTCATTCACTGAATGTGGAAAGCTGAGCATTAGCAGCTTTGTAAAAAATCAGTAAACAAAGGAATGTATCATTTCCAATACTGACTGTGTGTTTGCTATTAATACTATAGTAGTAGTTTTTTTCTTTTAGCTAACAGAAGTAGTATATATTAGTATATATTTAAAAAGTAAGAGACAAATGCAGGGTTTGCCTAAAGGCAACCTGGATGCACAATTATGTCTTTTAGCCTCTGTCATTTCTTCCTGTATTAGCTGCACTAGGAAAATGGAATCATTATTGTCATCAATCACTTTTTTCCATTTTTTTACATGGATTTAGGGTGTCAAGTCAGCTGCCACCAAATCTCTCGATTTAGTGCCACTCGACTACCTTCTTCTACATTTATGCTGTCACAAGTTTTCTCTCACACAGTCCATTCATCTCTTTGCTGGATGCCCTCGTGTTCCTCTTGCCTTCTTCCTGTCTCTTACAAATCTTTTTCACCAGATTGTCTTCTGCCTTTCTGCACATGTGCATGAACCACTGTAATATGTTCTCTTAGACATTTTCTACAATTGGAGCTATTTGGGCTTCTGCTGTAATGTCCTCAGTGTGCATACTACCACCTGTGGAATCAAAGGGGTTGCAGCCAACTGGCACTGATTGTTAGGGATAGTGTGTGATGGAAGAATGCCAAAGAAGCTGAAAAGTAAGGTGTGCAAAATAGTGGTGTGACCATTACTACTGTATGGTACAGAAACCTGGGTAGTGAATGCAGAGCAGTTGAAGCCAGAGGTAATATAGATGAAAGTACAATTGTGCAAATCTTACTGTAACAGTAGATGCCCTTCCATTTCACTGTTGCAGTATTCATAACAGTAGGGATCCCTGCCAAGGGTGGCCTGACATTCAGCCAGTATACCAAAGCCATTAGGTTGCCTTAAGGTACACTAAATGTCATACGTATGGTCCTTGTGTAGCATAGGATGACGTCCAGACATACCACACTCAGAACTTCTTTGCTGCCAGTCTGAACACCATCTCTGATTGTCGGTCTGATTGCCTGCGTCAGTGCCGGTGTAAATAGCCATTCAGATAAGTGCCCTGTTGGGGTTTTTTTTGTTTATCTTTTTCGCTTTTGTTTTGTTCTGGAGTTTCTTGTCATCCAGAAAGTGTAAATGCCAGTGTGGGAAACAGATTCCCCATAAAGACTGTCATATGCAGTGTTGTTTTGTTTAGGGGCTTCTCACGAACATACTTCCTGCAGTATTTGTCAGGGTTTTGTGCTTAAGACCTTACAGACTCATCTTTCATCTCGTGCAACTTATTTGCAAAACCAGCATCTCACACTCTTGGTGCAAGATGATATGGAGGGTACTTCCAGGCCTGAAGGTCAGCCATCTTCAAAGAAAAAGATCAAAAAAGTGAGGTCAGATTCTTCAGCTATACCTCCTACATCAGACATGTTTCTCGAGTCTAAAGAAAGTCCAGAGGTTCACCCAGTTTCTGGGTTGGATTCCCCTGCCGTGACCATTTTGGAGGCCAGCATGGATCTGGCTTATCGCATGTCCTCAGAGGTCTTGCAGATGTCTATTTCAGATGTTGAGAGGGAATAACTGAAAGGTCTAGGGGGGTTCCTCAGATTCTGATGAGTGAAGAATTCCCTACTAGAGTTTTTGAGTGTAGGCTGACATCCAAGTCTTCTAACTTTCGTAAGGGGGACGTCCCTTTAAAAAAGAAGCAAAAGACAATGAATGGATGCTTCACGGAGATATGTTTCAGGACATTTCAAAGGTCCTGTTCAAAACTCTACAGCACACTCCCAAAATCTTGTTGTTGACTCCCTTTTGGCCAAGACAGCATTGGTTCCCCTTTTTCTGCATTTAGCCAAGGGCAATCATGACAAGTTACCTCACAGGGTGGAGCTACTCACACAAAACAAGGGATCTCTCATCCTTCCCCACTTATCCACTCTTCACTTGGCTCTGTGAGTGATAGGATTTTCATTCCATGTAGATACCTTTTTTCTGAGGACATGCTTAGATTCTTGCAGGAAGGCAGGAAACCCAATACTAGGAAAACCAATTTATCCAAATGGAAGATGTTTTCTGTTTGCTGTCTTTCACTTGACCTGGATCCACTTTCTGTGGATGCCCCTTTGGTTCTCTCTTATCTGTGTGAATTGCTTAGTGCCGGGTTGGCTTAATTTTCAGTTAAGGACTGCTTATCAACTCTCTCTCCTTTTCTGCCTTTATCTCTTCCTTTAGCTTCTAGGTTTGAAGCTAAACAATTCCTTAAAGACATCCTTCATATTAGGTCCCCCAGGAAACCTCTTCCTCCTCCCTGGGTCTTAATTTTGTTTTGTAGAAATTGACTCTGTCTCCTTTTGAGCCTGCAGCTTCAGCTTCCTTGCAACATTGCTCTTGGGAGACTGTTCTTTTGTTAGCCCTTACTTTTGTCAGATGGGTATCTGAGTTTCAAGCCCTTATGGCTTGCCCTCCTTTTTTGGTGTTTCCTAAAGACAGGGTGTCCTTGCATACTAATCCTACTTTTGTGCCCAAGGTGATGAATGAGTTGTCCTTAATCAGTCTATTCATTTGCCCACTTTTTTTCCCTTCTGCACAATCTGCTAATGAGAAGGTACTGCACACATTGGATGTGTATAGACAACTCAGATTTTATTTGGCTAAGACTAAGACTATAAGGAAATCTGATCTGCCCTTTGTTTCCTTTCTTCCTAGGTCCTTAGGATTAGCTGTATCCAAGCAAACTATTTATTTTCAAAAGCTATTTCCTTTTGTTATTCTTTTCATGGTACGAGCCTTCCTTCTTCTGTAAAGGCTCATTCTATTAGAGGTGTGGCTTCTTCTGGTGCTTTTTTCAATGGTTTGGATACTAACTCTATTCTTGAGGCAGCTACCTGGACTTCTGTGCATACTTTTGCCAAGCATTACAAGTTAGGCTTAATTTCCAGAGCTATAGCTGGTATTGCTAGGGTCATTCTTCATGATTTCCTAGAGAGCTCTGCTGGTCCTTCCTCCTCCCAAGTTTCTTTCTGAGATTTGACACACTCCCTAATGTCATGAATACTGCAACAGTGAAATGGAAGGACATAGTACAGTTGTGTAAAATCTTACCACAACAGTAGATGTCCTTCTCTTTACTGTTGTAGTATTCACTCCCTCCATCCTCCCCGTGGTCCATTTCTCTTCTGGATGTACTGGTTTACTTCTTGGTTTTCTTTGGACTGGCATTCCTAGTGGGGCTTTCAGTTCTGAGGATGGTACATCTAGATGTCACATTTATGCCCTACATTACGCGAGGAGCATACATGTGATGTTCGACTTACCTTAAGGCAACCTAAAGGTTGTGATATACTGGCCAGACATTGGGTCGCTGTTGGCAGGGGATCCCTAATGTTATGAATACTGTAACAGTGAAGAGAAGGACATCTACAGTTATGGAAAGATTGTATACAACTGTACTTTCATTTCCATTGCCTCTTGCTTCCTCAGCTGCTCTTCTTTCACTACCCAGGTATCTGTACCATTCAGTAGTACTGGTTGCATCGCTGTTTTGTACACCATACTTGTCAGCTTCTTTGGAATTCTTCCATCCCTAACACTCAGTGCCAGATGACTGCAGCCCGTGTGATTCTAGCTTTGACCTACTTATTCTGGCTTTCCTCCCCCTCAACCACCCCTATGAGATACTTGAAACTGCTCACCTGTTTCATTATTCTCTCTTGTATCTCACATCGAAGTTTCTTCTAATTTCACTACTTTACAGCCATTACAACTGTCTTATCTATACACAGTTTCATCCCGTGTGCCTTCACTTCTGCATTCCAGTACTCTATTGTCTACTGAAATTCTTGATCAGAGCCTGCATGTAATGCCATATCATATGCATACAGCAGCATTGTGGATCTGTCCCCTCAAACCTGTTTGCTAATATAGTCCATCACTAGTATGAACAGCAGTGGGCTCAGAGCTGAACCCTGACTAGCACCCACTTCCACAGGGACCCCTATGTGAGTGCAAATACTGTTTGTACTTCTGTTAGTTTGCCTTATACATAGCCTATACTAATTCTACCAATGTTTCTGGGACTTCAAACTATTGCAGGAATGCCAAATCAACTTTCTTGGAACCTTGTATGCTTTTTCCAAGTCTAAGAATGCCCAGTTTAACTCTTTCCTCCTCTCTAGCTTCTTCTGAACTACCTGTCCCCCTGCAAACATCAGGTTAGTTGTGCTGTATCCTGAATCCAAACTGCTCATCTCCTATCTTACTTTCTATTACTCTGCATATTTGGTTATCCATCAATGTGAAAATAGGTTATTAATTAGAAAAATAATTGCAAATAATTATATTGCACAGCAGTGATGTTTGAACTGCCACTTCATTCTGATAAATTTTAGAGAAAGTATTTTATAAGTGTGAGATTGCCATTTCATAGTAATAGCATAAGGTAACATTGGTCCTGGAGTATGAGTGATGAAAGAGGAATTTATGTATAGTCAAAGACGCTGTGAGATGTCAAATTTTCCCATGTGGAGAACATGATACACTGTTCATCTGGGTTATTTTCTTATTGCTGTGTTCATTGAGCTTTTATGTTTGAAACTTACAGGTATGCATCATGTACTGTAAAACAGGTTGTAGTCAGACACTATGAATTACAGAGGCATGAGAAGAAAAGCTTACCATAATTTCTTAAACTTGGTTTAAAGTAATATAGTGTTAATCTTTTCAAGTTTATCCAGAATCTTTAGGTATTAGGTTTACAAATTGCTGCCAAGACTTTTTATAATTGCATAAAACCTTAACAAGTTCATGCTGTTTATTGAAAGACCAATGAATGGCAGGAAATCACTGATTGCATTTTCAAGTATGTGAAGCAGAAATTGAATTATTAAAACATCCTTCATAACTGTAATACTTCCTTTCTGCAGACATATCTGTTTTATGCCTTCAGTGGTATTATCTTGAGAAATATTACATACATAACAATTTTTAATTTTAAATAAAAAAGGCACATCTGGCAGTTGCATGATTTATTGTTAAGCTGTTAGCTGATTAGTCATTTCTGTGGATCTTTGTGCACCTGCATTTTTTAATAAATTTTAATTTCTGATTTATTGAAGAGGTATTAAAAATATGGCACTACTTCTCAGATATCCAAGGAAACTATCACAAACATTACATTTGCATTATTTCATTCTATATCATGTTAAAACCTTAACTTTTTAGAAAATTATAATAGAGAATGGTGAAACAAGTCAAGAGAATTTTAGGGGGCTAACTTATGTTAGGTGCTAGTATTGAATGAGTGTGAGACCCTGCCATAAAATGAGCATTTGGATGATTTTGTTTTGGTGGGTCAGATGTAGTGAACATATAGTGCATGCTCATTTGTATGTGTAGGTGTTTGGGAGTGTGAGCACAAGTGCAATCAACACTTGTGTGTATACACACACACACACACACACACACACACACACACACACACACACACACACACACATACACACACACATAAATATATAGATCAATTACCATAATGGTTAAGGTTTTCTCCTCCTATGTACAAGGTGCAAAGTTAGATCCTGACCTCTTGCCAATGCCTGTTTGGAGCTTGCATGTTCTCCCTCTGACTCTAAGGGATTCCTCCAACCTTTGAAAATCATACTGAGTATTTCCATCTAAGAATTACCAAAGAATGGAGCTGTGGACAGCAGCACAGACTCTACATGGTGCCCTATAGGGGGAAGAGTTGTCTAAACCAACTGATTTTTGTCATGTAGGAGAACATAGATCACAGACCGTGCATCTGTGGCAGAGATAGCCACTGAATGTGTAAAATATGGCTCTAGGTGATTCAGTCATGTTGACTAATGTCGCCAAAGGGGTACAGGTATTTGTTAGTGATAAGTGGATTGAGGACCTGGCCTACTCCAACCTACGCCAGGGATCTGTGCTAACAGTGTGAGTGGGATACATGCCCCTGTTGGCCAGTGTGTGCCCGCCACAAAGACCAGCATCCCTGGGTCAGTAAGCTACTGGCCGGCCCATGTCCAGTTGCCCAGCTTGGGCTACCTGGGATAGCTTTATTGAGAGAATGTAAAAACATCAAACTGCTAAACATGAACTAAAAATTGCTACAATCAAGGTTTACTGACAGGATACAGCTTGTCATGATGGTAAGGAAGAGGTATGTATCCAGGAAACAAGATATGAGGCAGTGCAGCAAAGACACTTGCCTTGGGATCCAGAGTCTACTACTCCGGAGGGAGACAGGCTAGAAATGGTGTGGGAAATCTGGTGAGGGAGAGACTTCAAAAGACAGTGAGGGATGTCATTAGTATTAGTGACAGACTCTAATGATATTATTCATAATCACCGCCTATGCCCCCCAAAAGGGACATTTTCAGGACATACTAGTTAAAGCAGGTCAACATCTATTGGTGTTAATGGGTGACTTAAATACAAATATTGTTACAGACAGAACAGGATATGAGAACTGCTTGGGTTCACATGTCAGTCAAATGGCCTGATGATATCAAACATGTTCAGAAAGAGAGACAAGTGGCCAACATGCAGTTCAGGTAGCCTTCCTCCTAGTAATGAAAGTGCATTACAGTAGAATAGATTGCAGAGTCATTCCCAGTGAAACAGTCAGCTGACAGCATAAACCACTAGTTGCCCTCATCAGCTGCAAGCAGTGGTTAGCGAAGGCTCAAAGGGCAACAGAGTCCTGGCTGAAGAACTGGATGTTAACTGGAGAGAAAGCTCCACAATTCAAGGAATTATTCAGGGATCTAGCACCTCAAGAAGAAGAAGAAATAGGTGGAGATGGAGAGAAATGGCAGCATATCAAAGCAGCATGTGTAAGGGCTACAGAACAGACATGCAACCAAGCCAGGCGTGGAAATAAGGTGCATAACAAAAGATGGTGGTGGAATGTAGAAATCCAGCAAGTCATCAAAAGAACGAAGGAGTGCAAGAAAAAAATCAGTAATAGAAAAGTTGGACCAGGCTAGGAAGAAATACTGGTAGTCTAACAAAGAAGCTAAGAAGGAGTTACAGTAGCAAAAAAACAAGGCATCAGAGGCTCTCTACCAGCATCTAGGTGGTAAGTCAGTAGGTGGCACAAAGAAATTATATCAGTTTGCAAGGCTAAGACAGAAAGATAAAGATAATAGTCAGACAAATGCCAAAAACAACCTGCTCCCCAGTCCTCAGGACATCAAAGGCAGATGGAAGGTGTATTTCCAGCAGCTTTTGAATGAAGAAAACCCCACAGAAGCTGTACTGCCCCAGAAACAGCCTACAATGAGAGGAGAAGAGGAGCCCTCCCTAGAAGAAGTAAGAACAGCACTAAGGAAGGTGAAGTCAGGGAAAGCAGCAGCTCAGATGAGCAAGCAGATATGATAAAGATGATGGGTGAGATAGGGGAGACACGGCTCTGAGGGTTCTCTTAACCGTGTGGAGAGAAAGGCGTATCCCAGATGACTGGAGAATAAGCATACTAGTGCAGTGTTCAAGAACAAAGAGCACATTCACAATTGTGAGCAGTACAGAGGTATCAAACTCCTGTACATTGCATGAAAGTTCCATTCAGGGTGATTGATAAATGAATATGTAGAGTAGTAGAAAGTAAGATGGGGGATTAGCATTTCAGATTCAGATCAGGATGAAGCACAAGTGAGCTGATGTTTGCAGTGAGACAGATAGTTGAGAAGAAGCTAGAAATGAGGAGGGAGTCCAAATGGGGATTCCTAGACTTGTAGAAAGCATATGACAAGGTCCCAAGAAAGCTGATTTGGGCAGTCCTGCAGTGGTTCAAAGTTCCTGAAACATTGGTAAAATTAGTGCAAACTATGTACAAGAAGCTAGTTACTCAAGCACAAACAGGGTTTGGTCTTATAAAAGGGTTCCTGTGTGTGTGGGTGTGCACCAGGATGCAGCTGGTAGCCCACTGCTGTTCATATTGGTGATGAACTACATTATCAAACAGATCGAAGTGGACAGAGCAACAAAGTTGTTGTATGCAGATGATGTGGCATTACAGGCGGACTCTTGAGCAAGAACTTCAGCAAAGAATATGGGTATAGAATGCAAAACTGAAGGCAGATGGAGTGAAACTGAGTACAGATAAGACAGTTGTAATGTCAACAAATGGTGGAGTTCAGAAGAAACTGAGAACTGAGCTAGAAGGGAAAATATTGGAACAGGCTAACAGATTCAAGTATCGGGAGGGGGTCATTGAGTAGAAGGGAAGTCTGAATGAGGAGCTCAAAGCAAGAAACAAAGGGACTGCAGCCAACTGACATAGAGTGTCAGGGGGCATGTATGACAGAAGAAGCTGAAAAGTAAGGTGTACAACTTGGCGGTACACCCAGTACTACTACATGGTACAGAAACCTAGGCAGTAAAGGCAGAGCAGCTGAGGAAGCAAGAGGCGATGAAGATGATGTGCCTGAGACAGGTTGTAGGATGCCATCTGTGAGATAAATGAAGAAATGTGGACATAAGACCACAAGCCAGTGTAGCTCTAATTGCATAAAAGGTCAAAGAGAACAAATTACAGTGGATCTGGCACATATGCATAAAAGTCGTAAGTAATCTAGTGAAGAAGATTTGGGGCAGACAGGAAAAAGGCAAGAGGAAACAAAGGCATCCAGCAAAGAGGTGGAGAAATTGTGGTGAGAGAAGACCTGCAACACTCAGACATTAATGTCAAAGAAGGCAGGAGAGTAGCATTGAATAGAGAGAACTGCGACAGTTGACACGACAGCCGGACCCCATATATAAAATGGGAAAAAGGGGGGTGATGTTGATGATAAAATACACCATATTTTATGTTTAGATACATGTCCACACAAACACATACAGGTATATATATATATATATATATATATATATATATATATATATATATATATATATGTTTGTGTGCATGTGTGCCTGCATATAAAAACACTCAAGCATACACAGACGGAAATACACACACACACACACACACACACACACACACACACACATATACAATAATATAATAATATAATATATACATATTTCTTGCTTACCCATTACTCTACCACTCGCCCCCTCCACTCTACCACTACATCTCTCCTCAGTACCATTAGGGCTAACAGCACTGCAGGAAAATCTCTCTACTTTCATACCATTGCTAAGGCCTGGAATAACCTCTCTTCCCCCATTATCTCTACCACAAATGTTACACAATTCAAAAAAGTACTTAAATCACACCTTCCTGAAACTTGGATCTGCCCATGCATAACTTGATAAAACTCCCCATCATTGCACTCTCCAACTACTATGGATCGAATTTCTCAACATAGGTCTTGTCTTACTATGTCAAGTATCTTACTCTCATTCCCTTTTGTATTTCCTAGGATTTTGCATATTTATATAACCTTTTTATTTATACTTGTTCTCTCTAGGCTAGTTACTATAATTTGTCTAAACTCTTGTACTAAACTTTTTGTATTTTGTATTTTTCCCTGAAATTTTGACTGTTATTGATTTACTAAACTAAAACTAAAACTTCAATGGTTATGCCCTTGCTGTAACCCTGACTAATACTCTACTATTAGCCTGTAACCTCACTTCTCTCTCTCCCTTTACATTACTACTCTGCCAACAAATGTTATGTAATTGTTATCTTCAACATTTTTATCCCGATGATTTACTGTACAATGTTACGTTAATTCCTTCCTAATGTATGTGGCATTGCCTCTTATTGCTTTGTTTTTTCTATATTATTATTAAGTATGTGGAGCTTTTATCCCCGGGCCTCTACTGAAAATGGAAATATCTCCAGCTAGACTAGCCCGGTCAACAAATGTAAAATAAATAAATAAATAATAAATAAAAATACTATCTATAATCTTACTGTACTTACATTTTCGGAGCTTTTCTCCGTGGGCCTCTACTGAAAATGGACCTTGTCCAGCTGGATTTTCACAGTTAACAAATGTAAAATAAATAAATAATAAATATATATATATATATATATATATATATATATATATATATACACACACACACACACACACACACACACACACACACACACACACACACACTCACACATATGTATTTATATGCTTATTTGCAAAGAATTTTGCTGATTGATGTAGAGAGCTGCTCAAACAGAGCTTATTTCAACTAGAATATGGGGCTTCAAAGTGCGACAAAACTACCAGTATCATTCATACTATATATGATAATTGAAGTAAATAAATTAGACAGAATTCAAGGTACAGTACAAGCAGAAGAAAAAAAAACAATGGTTTTAACTGAAAGAAAATGTTTTTAAATGTTGCTAGTATCTTTTTAATATGTGTGTTATATTATTTACAGAATGTACTGAGTACACTACACAATTTAGCAAGTAAACTATATGAAATCAATGATCAGTCAGTTGATTAGTTTCTAAAGGCCCAATCATAACTGGCTGAATTTGATTTTTCCTAAAGTTTATTTTGGTGAAAAGTAGTCTCAGTGCAACGGCTGCTTGTGTAATATACCATCTTCCCCTAGGTTTGTGTGATCTCAGAGTTAGAGTATTAGCGGGGGGAGGGGGGGGCAGAGCCCCCATAGGGGATGCAGGGGGCAAAAAACTTTGCTTTTGTTTGTTTTTTAAAGTTTTGCATGTGCCGAGACTAATTCTTGGTGCATGAGTAGTAGCGTGAAGTTGTACATAATGTTGATCAATTTGCTTCAACATCATGCATTTTGACATAAGTGGTTGTTGTTGTTTGTCTTTCGTTTTTTTCCCGGTAAGGGGTCGCCACAGCGGAACTCTGGCCCACTAATGATTGGCAGTAGATTTTTACGAAACGCCGAGGTCCCAGCTCGATGCCCAACCTTCAACAAAGGCATGCCCATTTACACACGCATGTTTTTTGAACGCTACCCAACCGCGGGGAGGACATTCAGACTCCACTCAGAAGGCACTCCCAAGCCACGCTGAGAATCGAATGGGAGAACCGCTTGCTGTGAGATAACAATGCTGCCATACCACCACAGCATTCCATGTTGACATAAGTGGTATTCGATCAATTTAAGTAATTCCATATATATATATATATATATATATATATATATATATATATATATATATATATATATACACACACACACACACACACACACACACACACACACACACACACACGTATTTATAGGTGTATTAGAATACACTGAAACACTCAAATGTATTTATTTATTTATTTCAGTTTGATTACCGGGGAAGTCCACTGGGCCACGAAGTACCCATTTTCAGTGGAGGCCCGGGGAGAAAAGCTCCAAAGTCAGTACAATCAATTAAATGTCCAAACAGTAAGAATACATAATAAGAACAAGCAGTAAGAATACATAATAATAACAGTGCAAAATAACAAGAACATAAAAATTTTTTTTTTTTTTTTTAGATAATTTGCAATATTGTCTTCTTTACAGTCAACTGGGAGTAGGCTAAATCATTTTTGGGAATTAGAAATGAAGTCTGAGAGTAGATTTGTGAAGGGGTAAAGAGGGGCTTAGTGTAGAAAATATGTATGATTTGTATAGGGTGAAAGCAGGAACATATCCATTTGGAGGAAAGGTGTGAGTAGAGTTGGGTCTTGAAGTGATCTGTGTTGGCTATAGTCCTCAGTGATGGAGGGAGAGAGTTCCATTTTTTGCCTAGAGAGAAGGATAGTAGTAGTTTGCCAGCGGAACGTTTAGGTCTGTGAATGGAGATTAGGTTTTGGTGTTCTGATCTCAAAGATCGGTAAGGGACGTAAGGGGGAAGGATGTTGGATAAAGCTGGGCATTTTTCTGGATAGAATATTAGTTTGTGAGCGGTTGTTAGTTGAAGATAGTCAAGGTGGTTAGGGAGTTCTAACCAGTTCAGAGATTGAAGGGTAAGGCAGTGGTGGGTTGAGGTTTTGGATTTAGTGGCAAATTTAGAGATCTTGTTATAGCAAGCTTCAAGTTTAGAGGTGAGGGAAGCAGACAGATTAGTTAGAAGAGGGGCACCATAAAGGAGAGAGGGAAGGAGGTAGGTGGTTGCTAAGGTGTGCCTATGTCGACATCATGAATGCTGACACATAAAGGTCTACATCCATAAAGTCAAAAGCTCTGCATGCATACTCTGGCAAAACCTCAGAACATGCAAACACTACAACAATGAAGGAGCATATTATCCACCCTCAGAAAACAGATGTTAACCAAAGCAGCACTTAACCAAACTGAATGGAACTATTATAGATATAGATATAGCTATACATATAGATATGTTATGTATTTAGTTGCACACAATATTTAGTTATTTATACACACACACACACACACACACACACACACACACACACACACACACACACACACACACACACACACACACACATGCACACTCATACTGTATATATGTTTATATTTATAAAATGGCATATTTGCAATGCACATTGAATAATGTGGCAGTTGTTTCTTGTTATGAAACTAAAGCACATCTGTTTTTATGTAGCAAAGGAAGCATCCCTTTCCATATGTATTGGTGACCTTGGAGATAATTGTAATGAATAGTAAGGGTATATACAGTGCAACCTCCTATATGCCAGGCACAATGTACTTGCCCCTGTATAAAACATTTCTTTTCAATACATAGATATTTATAGACTTGTGATCAGTGTTTTGTTCACCTGCTCTCAGATGTGAACAGTGTATTGGGTAACCTGGATAATAGCCATGTGACTTGACAACGTTTGTGCTGTTTTCATCCTTCCAGTACGATAGTCTCCTGCAAAAAACTGTTCAGTAGGTTTGCAGTGTTGGTTTCCTTTTTCTTTTTCCTTTTTATGTCATCTTTGCTTTAAGTAACCATTTTAACCATTTATAGTGTGCTGACTATGCATGCACAGGAAACAAACTGCCTGTGTCCCAATAAATTCAGATAATATCCAAGGTGAAATTCCTGTATTTTTATGACATTGTTTGCACAATAAGACACATTTAACACTGGTTCTTTATTTTTCCAAGTTCAAATGTAATTACTTCCACTTGGAAAGAGTTATTTTTAGATTGTTCTACTCTTTGGTTATATATCTGTCAGAAAAGTAACTGTGTGCTTTTATGTTCATATCCAGTTTTTGCTTCCTCTTGACATTAAACAGTGTTTCCTCGACTGTTTCAGCTTCCTAAGAAAAGTATGATTTCAAATCAAGGCATAATTCTGTAAAGAAATAAGCTGTCGCAATTCAGTTTTAAATTGGGTGCAATACATGCTTTGTCCAGCTAAGGAAGCTTTTCTCGGATTCCTTTCAATTGATACTTTTGCTTCCACATCTTAAAAGCTCTAACTCTTTTTCAGCCATTTTACCATTGCACTGCTGTTGTTGTGTTCTCTGCAGGCAGTGAACTAGTGTACTGCATGCACAAAACAGTGCCAGACCATGGCTTCTTATTGGTATCCCTCACACATTAAAAAGCAGAGTGAAATCAGAGAGCATGCTGTTAAATTTTTTCTGTATGCATTTTCCCTGCTGTGCCTGTAACTATTAGGCTTACCCCTCTCAGCCAAGCCCATTTATTTCACTCTCCTTACTGTTTTTCATTGGCAGTGACAGCAGGTGAAGAATGAATAAGTAATAGAGGGATCCATAGCAATGTCTGTGTCTTGATCGACATTTTGACAGTAAGGGCATATGCTTTGACCAAATTCCCACAGTTGGTGGTTGATGTGTTCATTTGTCATCCCAATGGTTTCCTTTGCCCTGCCTCATGTACATACCCTCACATGCTGGCCCATGAGGGATTCCCCTATTTGCTTGGGATCAACAAGCACATGTCCCCCATTCCTACAGTCACTGGTAACATGGTATAAATGGGAGCTGGGGGTAATGTAATTTGTAAATGTCCCTTTATTTGAAATATAACCTGAGAGAAAAGTACTCCTTAAACCAAGGCATGTGCATGTATTTAAACAGCACTTCCAAAAGACTCTTTCATTATCAGTTAGCTTTCAAAGTCAACCCCAGAAAATATTTTGTACAATTTCTAGTACACAGTCACAGATGCACACACACACACACACACACACACACACACACACACACACACACACACACACACACACACACACATACACACACACGCACACATAACTTTGGCCCTTTTCAGCCAGGTGATGCCCCTATTTTCTTATTTGCAAACTCTGCTCCCTGTGCTGGCCTCTCTGGGTACCCACCATGATTATGCATACACCGCCTACCATGGATGTCACTTATGCATACACCCCCTACCATGGATGACACTGCCAGATAGTGAAGTGAAGGTAGTGCTTGCAATTCTTCTGAATGGAGTAGGATATGTTGCTGCTGTGAGTAATCACTGCTGCATGAATTCTAACAGGGTATCATCCCATGTCTCCATTGCCTCCAGGAGACAATGCCTCTGCTGGAAGATTCTCTAATGGAAGCTAAACAGCATACCAATCATCTTCATTTCAGTATGGGTACTGCTGTCATTGTCCAGATAATAGCCCTGTACTTTTGTTAAGTGATCCTAACTGCTGCCCACATATGAGGAGCTGGTTTGGACAAGAGGTGAAGCCAAAAATGCCTTGTGAGTGCTCTGCATCAGCCCCAAAGGAAGCAGTGAAGAGGCTGTTAAGCATAGGGGAGCCCTTCTTGATAGGAATGATATTTACTCATGCTGTGTAAACCACATCTCTGGCGTAATTGAGCCAGAACTGTGATCCTGGTCAGTGGGTAAGAACCACTCGGGAGGAAGACTCAGTTGCTGTGTTTCGTGGTTCTTTGAGTCAGTGTCTGACCTAGCATCATTAGAAAATCACACATAAGTGCAGCCCAAGTGTGATGTACTGTCACAATATCTACAGGTGTCAGCATAGCAGTGAATACACAGCTCAAGAGTTCATGTTACCCACATTGCAACATATGAAGCTCAGTGATTGCATGCAAATGGCTGGTGGAAATGTGCAGGTCTACAACATGCACATATCTGTGCTGGAATCCCTCTGATCTTGGACATGTGTGTTTTCCATATGACACGTGAGTGTAGTGTTGCTGTATTAAAAAGTGTGTCATAGATAGAGGAGGTGGAAGGCAGACATCAGAGTACTTTAACCCAAACAAGGACTATGTCCTAATACAGGTACTCTCAACCCAGGAATAGTGCTTGTTGAGGAGTGGGGGCGTTAACCATAGTGTAAGATGTCACTTGTAAGACTAAGAAAGTTTACTTTCCCTGATTGATATAAGGCTATACCCTATGAAGTCCATGGGTTTGACCACTCCCAGAACCTGTGTCTGCTCCAAGTACTGCATCCATTTTGTCATTGTCTCCAAGCAGGTATGTTAAGAGTGCCTAACTGTCTGTGAGACTTGCACTGAAGAATGCGCCCACCCCAAGATGACTTGCACTGAAGAATATCCACCATCCCAAGATGACGTGCAGTGAAGAATGCCCCCACCCCAAGATGACTTGCACTGAAGAATGCCCCCCACCCCAAGATGACTTGGACTGAAGAATGCCCCCACCCCAAGATGACAGCCTCTCTGCTGCAATACTGGCCATCTTTTTCAATGCTCACCTTATCATGTTGTTCATATACTTCTGCCATTGCTGTATGATGTGATTCTTTCCCCCCACTGCATAGGTATCATTGGCCAGTATATCTTACATGTGGTCTCTTAGAATGTAGTAAACAGCTGACTTCCCCACAGTCACTGCCAGTGGATTGTGAGTGCCTTCATTCTCAGTTGGGTTAATGTTCTATATCTTCTACCTTCCAAGCCCTGTAATGACAGTGAGTACACCAGCCATAACAGGAAACAATAATTGCAATTGACATTTCTCTGGGAACAGTACACTGCCAATGAGAAACATTGTGCTTCTATGAGAGTACACCTCAGGATATAGTTGTACAAGGACAGCAGTTCTGTGGCTGTCATACTTCTGATATGAATATCTACCACTGGTATCACAGAAAAGTGGTATGAACACACATGTGCAGTATAAGCTTGAGGTAGGTAATGCACAGAAGTCTCCATAGAAGTCAGATACTCCTTGAAGGCTGTGGCCGAGACGTCAGAGTTTTAATAAACTGTGTTTTGGTGGATCCATTCGTTGTTTCTTCTAATGCACAGAAGTCTCCATGACTGCATGGTTGAAGAGTTGGCTATATGTCTACTCAGAGACCATAGAAGACGGTGCAGGACAGTGCTGACTGGGCTGTCATTATGGACATCCACCAGGTTTCCCCTTGGCATATACCTGTAAAATGATTATGAGGGTGAGACAAGGTGGTAAGAGGATAGGTAGTTTACAGATACTATTGCAAACTCAGACACACATACACACACACACACACACACACACACACACACACACACACACACACACACACACACCTGTTATTATAGGCACACTAGTTTTACCATATGCTATTCCAAGTCAAGTGTGCATGTCTATGACACTTTGACACTGGTGATCTAAACCTTCCCAGAGTACAATGGAACATTGCTTGTCTCCTGTGGACTCTGTTCTGTTATTTGCTCCCAGATATGGTTTCACACACTTGAATTACTGCTACTGCCTTGTTGTGTACGTGCATGTGTATGTTTGTATGTTATGTCTGCATGGGCGTCTGAATGTGTGCCTGAGTTTGTGTGTGTGTGTGTGTGTGTGTGTGTGGGGGGGGTGTTGTGAGTGTAGAGGGCTTCCTTTACCAACATGATGTATGGGCCACTGGAGAGAACACTACCAAGATCAGGTCTGACAACTCTATAGTGTTCTGAATTTGTGATTCAAAATGAGGTCTTTCTCATTGCAGCCATAGCTGTCTCTGAATTGTAATTTATTTCCATTGTAGCAATTGACCTAAATGCCTTCAGCAATTACTGTGAGTGGGGAGCCTTTGTCTGAATCCTAGGAATCATCATGAATCATGGAACTCGTGCCTTATTACAATTTAAAACCACATTTAATTTCTTGGTAAATTCATATTATCCGAGAAGGCATCTGTAAATGCTGCTGACTTGGTAGGAATAAAAAAACGAAACCTTTTTTGATATATTAACCTCAGCTGTAGTCAATCTGTTTTTGAAGATAAATTTGAGCTATTACCATGTGTCCTAGATAAAATATCCTCAAAGACATCAACCATATTTTCTTGACCTTAGAGTAAATCCACAAGATTCAGGCACATACACAGTGCCCCTTCCTTCATAAATGTATAAATCATAAAACTTTAGGAGGCCTTGATGCAGTCATCACCACCCAAGTACTGCATGTTATCGCTGTTCAGTTTTGGAGTAGATTCACTACCAAAAATGCAATTAACTCTCACAGAATCCGTAAAGTCTGTAAGATCACTACTGCCTTCATTGAAATCTGAGAAAGGACTGTCATAATGTTTGCAGAAAAAAAGTCTGCTTTTTATTCATGAACATAATCCAGAGAGGTGTACAAGTAGTCTATATGCTGTGTTTAGTATGCTGGTATTCAGTACCATGAGTCCTAGAAATAGAGTGTAGTACTGAATGCAGATTTACTCCAGGATGTCTGTTTTTATGACTTAGTTATAGGAATACCATGCCTTAGCTCTTGACAGACATGCTTGGTTGTTGTGTTGTTCTTCTAGCATAGTTAACAAGGTATGTGTCAGGTACAGATGTATGAAAATGCTGCCTTTTTTTAATGCTATGTGAGCAATCCTGGTTTAACATACTTAAGAATATCCCCCCCAGTCATCCAAATATCCAGTCTACCAGAATTCACCTATATGCATTTTATAGTGCTGTTCTTTGCCAGTGACTGCTTAAGCTAGGAACTATACAGGAACAGTTTTTTTATTGGCCTTTTTTATCTTACAACTGATTTCCAAACTGATAGCCTGTCACCTGCTGCCAGACCACATAGCTAATTCATACTTCTCTGCTCTGGAGTAGTATCCACAAATGCTAGTGGGAATGGGAGATTAGAGTTAAGTCAAAAAACTAGAAAACTTTTGTATTTGATAGATAAGGAGATGATAAAGTGGAGGGCTGTGATCATCTGTGCCACCATATAAGTCGTTGAGTTTTTTTTTTTTTCATTTTTGCATCCATTGGCACAAGGCAGGTAGTGGTTAAGCATTACTGGTATGTATATGTGCTGTCATATTTACATACCCTGGCATGGAACAGCTCCATTCACCATGAGTGGAGCGTTCCTTTTAAAACATGCCCTTGCCTTTGGGCAACTAGCCAAGCTCATAGTGTCTTCCTAGGGAATCAGAAATAGCCCTTGACTACCTCAGACCTTTTCATTTCATCTCATATTGTTCTTGTTCACTTCATGTAAGTGTCACAGTCCATCATTTATAAACACAAAGTAACTTTTTTTTGTTCAGTGAAAATTATGGATTCACCTGTTTATATTGAGCCATAGGGACAAGTACATACACCCCCCCCACATGTACAAGAACACAGGTGAACATGGTTGTACACATAGAAATATGTGCAGATACTCACACACACACACACACACACACACACACACACACACACACACACACACACACACACACACACACACACATACCTTTGGCCCTTTTCAAGTAGCAGACAATGGAGAAAGAACACAGTAGTTTAAACTTTTGATCTTTGAACATGGATCATCATTTCTGTAGCCTAAACTATTTGAGTTTTACCCCACTGCACCAACCAACTTTCCATTGCTTTGGCTGCCTTCCAAGTGCTCCACATGCCAGACTTCTTACTTTTATTAATTTAATAGAAAAGAGTGAGTTTTTGTCAGAATTTTTTTCTTGTGCTGTTTTTGAGAGCTTAACAAAACAATCCTGTCTTGGTTTGCGAATGACAGTAGAGTTGCCTAGTAAGAAAAGTTTTATTAGAATTTGTACAGTATTTTATTTTTTATCACTGTTTGCTGGAAGGAAGTGATAACTTGTAAACAAGATTACTTTGATTCATATTTTGTTGTTTTACCTTTAATTTTCACTGCTTGTTAGAAAGGGATAGGTTTTAGGCAGTCAAACTCTAGCCATCCTAAGGGATCTAGTCAGCTATAAAATCACAAAGACTGCAGAGAGGATAGTCCAGAACTTATCTAAACAATCAAGTCTTGGTTTGTGATTTATTGATCTTTACTGTTAAAAAGAGGTGGGACTGCAAGTGACAGTGAGCTTTTGTGCAATTTTCAAAAGTTGTACGGTCTGAGCAACAATTTTGCTGTAGTTGCTTTAGTATTTAGTTGTGTATTATTTATGTGATTTTTCTCATAGAATTTGATTTAAATTCTCTTTAAATTCTGTGGTAACTGATTTTGATTATTCTTTTCTTTTAGATTTTTTTTTGTATTCATTTGCATCTGAATCTGGATTCCTTCAACGAGTATGTCATTACTGATTGGCTAAAGCACAAATATCTTGTATAGTGTAATAAATGCTATGTATATTTAAAGGTAACTCCTGATAACACTGGCAATCGGTGTTCCTCATGTCAAAGGTTGGATGATTTGTTTACCATTATTAGTAGTAAATCTAGACTTATTTGGTACAGTTTGAAAAACTGCTGCTACATATATTAATGACTGGACTGATGAGGTAAATGTTAGGCAAAGAGCAAATAGAATATGTTTAGGAAAGGATGTGTCTACTGTCTGTAAAAGTCACACAACCCCTTTGAAACAAAACAATGCCCCTGAAAACTTTGGAATTCTAGATACAACTATTCAACAATCTGAGGATTCAGACCATTTAGAAGGAAATAAAAAAGAAAGAAAGGAAGAAATTCACAGCAAATAACAAGGAAGGAAAGGAAACTGATAAATGTCTGTAAAGTAAAGAGAACACATACTAAAAGGAAGTCTAACACACAGAATACAGGGAATGATAACATATTTCTATCAGAAAACCTTCAGTCTCCAGAAAAAAGACATAACTTTGTTAAAAGAGAAGCTAGAAAAAAGAGGCAAGGAGCAGTTGAAAAGGAAGAAATCAAAACTGAACATGGCAGCATCAAAGAAGATTGCTGCAAGAAAAAAAACATGAGACAGATGTTTACAACATGGCTTAAGTTGTGGATGGGCAAAGCCAGCTGGATGAGAATTGCATGCTTGCAAATGTAATGAGTAATGAAAACAGTGCAACTAATAAGACTAATGGTGATGAAGATCAAATTTGCAACAATTGATAGAGCAGATATTACCGGACTAGAAGTTGATGATTCTTCAGATCTGGTCAGAAAAGATATTCTTGTAATAGCAGAATTGATATTTACATCTGCAGAGAAGGTAATGAGCATCGAATAGTGTTATGCTTCCCAAGAGCAAAATTGAGGATGAGACATGACAATGTAAGGGAGTGTGGATCTGTTTTTATTCATGTCAGTACAAATGCTCTCATCTACAAGGACTCTCTGACTGTAGGGAACATGCAGCCATCTTAGCATAGCTTGTGCAGGAGTTAGGACATATTTTTTCACGAATCACATATATTAAAAGGGGTAAGGTCACTTTGAATGAAAAGATTTTTGGGGTTAATACCTGCATAAATAAATGTTCCATTTTAAAAATGGAAATGTGTAGAGCAACCAAGTCTGATTTTGCGCACGCCTGCTCAGACAAGATGGCGTGCATTTGGCAAGATCAGGGAAGAGAATTTTTGCAGCAGATATTTTGCAATAGTTGACAAACACAAGGAAGGATTTTTGCCAGGTCAAAATTTTAACAGTTCACAGATAGCAATATTTGATGTGTCTCTGATGGTTATTAATGCTATGAGCATTAATAATAAAGTTCTTTTTTGGAAAATTTGCTACTTTCTCACAAGACTGATGTTGTCATTGTTTGGGAAACATGGCTAAAGAACAGTGAATGGAAACAAGTTCCATCAGGGTATAAATGTTTTTACTCTAACAGACATTCTAACAAGAAATCAGGTTTTGGTGTTATGATAAGGTTTAAAGATAGTTATGAGACGTGATTATTGCATGTTCAGTGTTAACACAATACTTGTGTAAATGTGACTGTGCAGAAATTGAAAACACTGTCATCTGTGTTAGCGTGTCTGGCAGGAGATTTGTGCATATTGTTAGATTAACTTGTATTGTATGCCAACATGCCTATTTGTAAAAATGTAAATAAGTTTTAAAATGTTGAGTAATTCCCTGTTTGAAGAGAATGTTTAAAGAATCTGTCACTGCTTTGATATACTTCTAACTGCTCATGTTTTAGATGGACATTCTAAAGCACTGTGGAGAATCAGCCAAGCAGAGTGCTTCAGTCTGTTTGATACTCCCCAGGTCACCCTGAGGCCTGGCTGTTCTGGTCATAGCTATCATTTATTTTGATATGATAATTAATTTTCATAATTGGACACCCCTTTTGAAGGGCATGAAGACTCTCTGATTGGTGGCAGTGTTTCTGTATGTATTTTGGGAAAGAGACACAGCTGGAAATCTGTGCCAGGCTTTTTCAGAAGTGTTTGGATGTGTGAGATTTTGAGTGGGAGTATATCAGTGTGTAATAAGAAAATACATTTGGGTGGAAGGAGGTATATAGTCCAATCCCAGGAAAATAGAGCATGTTCCTTTTGTGTTCTTAGGAGAAAATTGTGAAATATTACTTCTGTTTAAGCGACAGTCTCATATTGGATTCAGTAGTGATGACTGAAGCTCCTTAGTTACTGACCCAGGATAGTAAGGGATGTCATTTAATTGTTGGCAGTCTGGTGAGGTAATTAGCCAGATGTTACAGTGACAATAAAGACATCCCTGGGACATGTAACAATTGTTGGAGTGTAAAGGCCACTAGAGTCAAGTGCTGATGACCTAGAGGAATCCATACATTTCTCGCATGAAACACAGGAAGTAAAAAATAATAGTGGCTGGGGACTTACTATGATCATATTGATTCAACAACAATAGTAAGGAAATTATTCACAATGCATGCTCAGGAACAAAAATTGCTTCAGGTTATTAAAAAAAAAAACTACAAGAGAACAGAACATACTAGACATTGTGTTCCTAATGAAATTAAGGTTTGTTCACATCAAGTTTTGCCACCATTGAAGTGTAGTGATTATAGGATTATAAAGGTTAATTTGTTACTAGATAATTCTGCCAAACTGAAATCTAAAGTGATACACAAAATATTAATTACAGATCTTATGGAAGCAGTCAATCACTATGTAAAACTAATTGGACTGATGCATTCAGATGAACAAAATGCAGAAGGAATGTGGATATTTTTGAAAGAGGACTTGAGTGCAAAAAATCAACAAAGAATGTTTAACATCAGGATCTAGGCATACAATGTCAGGGGGATATATTTCCATAAGAACAAGATACCCGATTAAGGTGAGAGACAAAAAGTATAAGAAATGGAAAAAAGGTGGAAATAAAACTTTGAAAACTGAAGTAAACAAGTTAAACAAGCAAATTAAGCGTAGTGTGATATAAGATCAAGAAAAATTTGAAGAAAATTTATAAAAAGATAATGAGCATAATAGGAAAAAAATTATAGATATATAAGATGTGGAAGGAGTAAAGACATACAAATTGATAAACTGTGTATATTCTAAATGTTATTCTCAGGCATAACAGATTTTAGCTATATTTACAAAATGTTATGCAAAACAGTTGTGCTGTATAAAGAGGATGATAAGTTGGCTTAGTGATATCCAGGTAACCTCAAATACTGAAATCAAATTAGATTATATGCAAAAAGAATTAAGCAAACTGGATCCAAACAAAGCACAGGGAGGAGACAGAATTAGTAATAATGACCTGAGAACAATTCAGCAAGAACTTACCATACTATTATATCTATTATTTACTAAGTCTTATAAATATGGGGAAATTCCTGAAGATTGGAAACATGTGCTTAGTAAACCTGCATTTAAGGGAAAGGGGAGTAAGACAAACCCAAAGTCACACAGACCCTTAAGTCTACTTTCATGTTGTGGAAAAATAATGGAGAAGGTAATGCTGGAAATGTTATTGTCAGAAATAGATAGGTTGGGACTTGAAACCCTATATCAGCATGCATATGTTGAAAATAGATATATTACCACCTGCAATATGATGATTTCTGACAATATAATAACAGCTATGAATGAACAACTGTGTTGTGATGTAGTTTATATAGATTTAACTTCAGCATTGTATCAAGAAACAGTTGCTTTTAAAAGAATCTACTTACATTTTAAAATTTGACCCCTGTCTCCAAGGGGACTAAATGAAGAAGGTAAATGGAGAGTACTTATTTAATTGTATGATTGTTTAATTGATGTATTTGTACGTGTATATTTGGGGCACGTTTTTTACTTTGTGTTGTACTCCTTGAAGGCTTTGGCCGAGACTTCAGTTTCATTAAATTTGTTGGATATGCTGGTGGTTGTTTCTTTTTTGCTACAAGGCAACTTTTTATTTTGTGCATCTGTTGGTTTACATGTGCTTAGTAAACCTGTATTTAAGGGAAAGGGGAGTAAGACAAACCCAAAGTCATACAGACCCTTAAGTCTACTTTCATGTTGTGGAACAATAATGGAGAAGGTAATGCTGGAAAAGTTATTGTCAGAACTGGATAGGTTGGGACTTGAAACCATATATCAGCATGCATATGTTGAAAATAGATCTATTACCACCTGTAATATGATGTTCTCTGACAATATAATAACAACTATGAATGAAAAATTGTGCTGTGATATAATTTATATAGATTTAACTTCAGCATTTTACAGGGTCATACACAAAACAATGATCAATTAATCAGAACAATGAGGGGTCGATGTACTCTTGATAAGATGGATAGCTGCATGGCAAGTATCATACAGCAACCGGACAGGTGAAATTCTTGGTTACAGTCAGGGTGTCCCACAGGACTCTGTCTTAGGCCCATATTTGTTTAGATTGTATCTTTCAGATCTATCTTTTTCATCTATTATGTTCTACAGTCTGTATGCAGATGACTTGAAATTGGGTAAACTGATTACATGTGTTACAGGTAAGGCATGTCTGTAAAAGAATTAGACAGAATTGACCATTTGGGCGCAGGGATAATGGACTCCATGTGGGCAAATTTGACATGTCACAGCTTCTTTTCTTTCTCTTTCATGACTCATACTCCAAGACCTATGTCATATTATGTTATGAGGTGGCAATCTCATGTTTATAAAACTACATTTTATAGTCTCAACTCAGCGTGCTAATTTCTCCCAATGACCACTCATTACTAAAATACTTCCTCTAAATATTGTCAGAATAAAGTGACAGTTGAAACATCACCACTTTGCAAGATAATTATTTGCAATTATTTTTCTAATCAATATTCCATTTTCACATTGATCAATCACCAGATATGCAGAGTAGTAGAAAGTAAGATGGGAGATGAGCAGTTTGGATTCAGATCAGGAAGTTTACCTTTGAAACCGTGAATCACAGTGGTTCGAGTGTTCATATGAGCGACTCAAAACCATGAAACTGGACATGTCGACGGACCTTAATGTTCGAAAAACAGCAAATCAAAAAGCAGATTTGCTGTTTTTCTGACATTAATGTCGCTGCCCCCCCACCCCCTACTTTATTATTCTAACTCCGAGATTGCACTACAGTGGGGAAAGGAGCCATTTCCCGATCCCCACTATAGTGCAATCATCCCCGGAATGTCAAATGTGCAATGAGCGGAACTCACTGTGCATTTGCTCATTGCATATTCAAACCTTTTTCCGTTTGGCATTTGTAAACTTTGCAGACTGCCTTTTGGACATTTGCGGTTTGCTCTTGTGCAATACACACATGTAAAGGTAAACCGATCAGGATGTAGCACAACCGATCTAATGTTTGCAGGGAGACAGATAGTTCAGAGGAATAATGGAATAATATGCTGCTAAATACATCCAAAACTAAGCGTATGGGATTTGGGAGGCATGAACTGAAAGGTGAATACTTAATGCAGCACACAGTGACTTGGCATTTGGGAAGATCCAGGCTTAAGTTATTGTGATCATATCAACCAACTGGTTAATGATAGTTATAGAACTGTAGGTTGTATAAAAAGATTTATAAGGTCTAGGAAATCAGAAATGATGAAGTCATTGTTTGTTAATTGCATTAGGTCCAAACGTGAGTATGGAATAACAATATAGAAACCTTATAAAAAAATAAGCATGAGCAAACTGGAAAGAGTACTGCGGAAATATACCAAAGGCATCCACGGATGTGGAAATTTAAGTTATTATGAAAGAGTAAAATATCTGAACTTGTACAGTGTCTTATATAGATATTTAAGAGGAGATCTTATTCAGGTATATGTGGCATTTAGAGAGAACTATCTCTGGGAATGTTTTCTGTTATCAAAAAGTAGAATATTCTGTAGTAATAAGAGGTATACTAATTAGTTGGATTCGTGGAACAGACTATCAAATTACATTAAAGCAAGCACAAGTTTAGATTTTATTTTAGGTACAACCTGGACACTTATTATGGGAGCAACTGTTTTGGTATATCGGCAAGCTAGAAGGGTATTAATGCATGTACTTCAAATATTTGTATTTATGTATAAAACAAAATAAATTAAGACTGCCATGTTATGAGAACAGAATTGTTATGTTTGTGTTTATGTAAACTTTTTCTGAGGGAAAAGCCTAGTTTATAACTAAAAACGTAGTCACGTATTTAGTTTGGTGTATTGGAGAAAGGATATTGTGCTTTTGGGAGACTTTCGGTGGTCTGCTTATCTCAGGACCACTTATTCTCCTCTGTTCTACCAATTAGTCTAGACTACGATACCCTCATCCAGACCTCCTTCTCAACTTACCAATAGTGCAGCAGTCGGTCTCCACTGTTGTACCTTCCCTAAAGCACAAAAAAAAAAAGAAACTTTCTGAGGAGTCACAGACTGTCTACTAGTTTGCCTCAGTCAGTGGTAGGTGATTCTGATTTTTCTCTTTACTGTTCCACAGACCACCCATCTTGTTCTTTCAATATTCTTGGTGTAGTTTTCAGTCACTAAAGACCAGGGGATAGCCTTGTCTTCTGTGGCTATAGGAATGTGCTTACCAGGCAAAAAGAGAGCCCCTAATGTGTCTATCCTGGGAAAGGGCATGTGAAGGGTCTTCATTTGGCCAGTGTACCTAAGGGTCAAGTTTTATTTAGTGAAAGATGTTGGCTTAATGGTTAAGTTGTTTACCTTACAGACACAAGGTGCAGGGTTTGATTCTCACATGGTGTAAGTGACTAGACTTAAAATGTCCCACAAGGGCAGTTAGGCTAGTAACAACCTATGAATGTATGAGAGTGTGATCAGTGAGAGAAATTTTCATTCTCTTTATATTTCTGTGGACAGTGCCGATTTACTGGGCTTTGCTAAGGATCTGATTTGTGTTTTTTCTTTGACATTAGAGTCTTCAGGGAAGAAAAGGAAAAGAGTTTCAAGATTTTCCAGTCAGAAGAGCAGTCACTGCAATGGGTGTACTTCAAACGATTCTTCTCAGTCTGAGCAGCCTGATTCTGAGGAATAATAGCTTCAGATAGTGCTGCTGAAGAAATCTTTTTCACTCATATTCTCGCTACATCTATCCCTACTGTATTGCCTGCTTCAGGAAATGCTTTTCTCATTGCAGCCAGTATTCCTGATGATCACAGTCTTGCTTCCAGGAGGTCTGACATGTTATACAAGGTGCCTCAGATATACACGCACTAGTTTTCTAATCCAAAAGCAGTCCAGCAGTTATTTCTCTTTATACATCTGCTGCTAAACAGGTTACTGTTACTAATCCTATTCCTTCTGAAAGATGTAAAAGTATTGGATTAGTAAGGAAAAAAACATATTCCTCTAGTCTATTAACTGACTAGACACACATGACATTCTGTTTTCAGTAACTCTGTACTTAAATAATTGCAGACTGCATTATACAATTTACTACATTAAAACTGCTTTAGAAATTAACTTCTGGGTTTATTGCACTCTTGGAATCTCCTTTACCATTAAGCTATCATTCTTAGGTCAAGTAACACTCTCATATTACCATACTCTTTGTCTGTAGGTATTCTTCTTAAAAGAGGATTTTCTCTCAAAGGAAAATAAATGCAACTTTACCTCATCCTAGTGTAGCTGTCTCCCAGTAAAATGACACTTACTTAGCCAAACATTAATACAACATGACTTAACTCTTTCTCATTTTGTGTGTCATTTGGTAAAATATGTTATTTGTGACTGTCACTTTTTGCAACCATCTCTGAATGCAAAAATGTATTCTTATTTTCAAGGAGGGCATTGCTGAAGAAATTTAATTTTCCCAGAAATACAGCAACCTCGGAGCTAATTCTTTTAGTTAAGGGGAGCAAAAACACATGTAAGTTATGATTTTCACCTGAGATGGACTTTGAAACTGTTGTGTTTGTGATTGTGACATGGAGCTGCAGAATTTCTGTCTAAATCAGCTTCATCAGTGAACGTCATGTTAAGTTTGCAGAAAATCACATAACACTTTTTGAACATTTTTTCTTCATTGATTTTTACATCGTTATATTGTCTATTAATTTTAAGATTTTTTTTTTTTTTTGCCTATGAAAATTTGACATAGTAAGATATTTATTGCCCTGCCTTATCTTCTTTCCCAAAAAAATGCCATGGTGGTATGGCAGTAGCGTTGTTACCTCACAGCAAGAGGTTTTCCCGTTCGATTCGCGGCATGGCTTGGGAGTGCATTCTGTGTGGAGTCTGCATGTCCTCCCCGCGGTTGGGTAGCGTTCGAAAGACATGCGTGCGTAAATGGGCGTACCTTCGTTGAAGGTTGAGCGTCGAGCTGGCATCTTGGCGTTTCATAAAAAAAAAAATCTACTGCCAATCATTAGCGGACCGGAGTTCCGCTGTGGCGACCCCTTACTGGGAAAAAGCTAAAAGACAAACAAAAAAAACAACATCAGGGTTACTCAAATCTTCATTACAAACATAGAAACTACTGAGGCTAGCCAACTCTGTTTTCACACCTTAAATGAGATGAAACTCTGGCTGCTAGACTGAATAATTCCGGAGAGATGATGAAGTCAGCTTAAGCATTCTACAAAATCAACCCAATTTAGTAATTTCCTACAGATAAAACAAACAAAAAAAGTTTATTTAGCAGATGGTAAAGAATGTACACCAAAGGTATTTACTGGTGACAAACATATAAGTACTATGTAGAAATTCTTAATAAAGTAGCTCTTTAGAACACTCCAAGTGACTGGCTGTAAGATGAAGCAACAAGAATAGCGAAAGTGCCATATTGTTGAGACTGCCTGTGTACCCTGGGAAAAAGAAACTTCAGCTGACAAACAAAAACTTGTGGGTACGGCAGTCCTCATCATTTCTTTTTACTGTACAAAGAAACTGTAAAAGAATACCACGTAGAGTGGTGCAGGGACATTAGTAATACATAGACTGTCAAACCAAGCTGAAAAATGTTTTTTTCAGTTTCTGGATGTTATAGTTTTTTAAGGAAACAATCATAGAAATGATAAAGCTGTCAGAAAGCCAACACAATGAAGACTGGGTCTTCATTTAGTGACATTATTAGGTCAAAATAAGTGTTCCTTTGGAAGCAAGTATATTAACCAGCTGATAAAATCTGATACTTTTTGTCTGTTTACCAGCTAATGAAGTTATGTGTAATCCTGATGAAGTTGCTGTTATATCTATGACTGTTCATTGCTACTTTAAAATGTATCATGTTATCAAACATTTTGTGGTACTGATGTCTAACAGTTAAAATAGAAACAGAAAGATCTCTTCAGATGCCTCAAAAACATAATTTTCACCTCAGAAATTAGCCTTCAGAAGTTGTTGAAAGTCATTCCTTGATCTTCAGATTTACATTAGAATCAGTTATGTTTTTAATCAGAGAATATGCCATGCACAACAAAATTTTGTAAAATACTGGGCTGATAGTTTAACAAATTAACGATTGCTACATAGACACTGTCCCCATAGCCGGCCTTAGGCATAGGCCAACTAGGCAGCCGCCTAGGGCGCCGGTCTAGCAGGGGCACTTTTCCAGTATTTATTTAATGTAGATAGACCAGGATGGGGGCACCAGGTAGTGTGGTGGGGGGCACCGTGGAGCCCTTTTGCCTAGGGCACCAGTTGACCTAGGGCCACTCCTGTCCCTTTGACAGAAACTATTAAGAATGATTGAGCAAGTACCATCACTTGGTCTTGTTTTTTTGTTTTTTCAACATGTTTGTGGATAGGCTGCTTGAAACATAGCTGTGATTTTCTGGGTCTGAGTTCCCAAAACAGTCATTTTGAGAAACCATGGAAAACATAAATATTTCAGTCATTTCTTTAAAAATTGCATGCATTTTGTTTTTGCTACAAATGAGAAAATTGGTTTAAATCTGCTAACATATAGGAGACAAACCTTTAGCCATTAGTAACATAAGGAAGAAATCACTGGGACATAGACACCTATCAGTTCATCTGCACTTATCTGATTCACCTTGCTGCTGGCTGCATAACATACTTACATGCATATAGTACATTTCTTGTTGCCATACTGTTCTGTAACTTTTTGTTTGCCTT